>NW_026652295.1:33798601-33879678 GCF_009828535.3 Hylobates moloch | reverse complement strand
CTTTAAGTTCTAGGGTATGTGTGCACAATGTGCAGGTTTGTTACATAGGTATACATGTGCCAAGTTGGTTTGCTGTACCCATTAACTCATCATTTACATTAGGTATTTCTCCTAATGCTATCCCTCCCCCAGGCCCCCACCCCACGACAGGTCCTGGTGTGTGATGTTCCCTGCCCTGTGTCCAAGTGTTCTCATTGTTCATTTCCCACCTATGAGTGACAATATGCGGTGTTTGGTTTTCTGTCTGTGTGATAGTTTGCTCAGAGTGATGGTTTCCAGCTTTATCCATGTCCCTGCAAAGGACATGAACTCATCATTTTTTATGGCTGCATAGTATTCCATGGTGTATATGTGACACATTTTCTTAGTCCAGTCTATCATTGATGGACATTTGGGTTGGTTCCAAGTCTTTGCTATTGTGAATAGTGCTGCAATAAACGTACGTGTGCACGTGTCTTTATAGTAGCATGATTTATAATCCTTTGGGTATATATCCAGTAATGGGATGGCTGGGTCAAATGGTATTTCTAGTTCTAGATCCTTGAGGAATCGCCACACTGTCTTCCACAATGGTTGAACTAGTTTACAGTCCCACCAACAGTGTAAAAGTGTTCCTGTTTCTCCACATCCTCTCCAGCATCTGTTGTTTCCTGACCTTTTAATGATCGCCATTCTAACTGGTGTGAGATGGTATCTCATTGTGGTTTTGATTTGCATTTCTCTGATGACCAGTGATGATGAGCATTTTTTCATGTATCTGTTGGCTGCATAAATGTCTTCTTTTGAGAAGTGTCTATTCATATCCTTTGCCCACTTTTTGATGGAGTTGTTTTTTTCTTGTAAATTTGTTTAAGTTCTTTGTAGATTCTGGATATTAGGCTTTGTCAGATGGATAGATTGCAAAAATTTTCTCCCATTCTGTAGGTTGCCTCTTCACTCTGATGGTAGTTTATTTTGCTGTGCAGAAGCTCTTTTGGCTTTTGTTGCCATTGCTTTTGGTGTTTTAGTCATGAAGTCCTTGTCGACGCCTGTGTCCTGAATGGTATTGCCTAGGTTTTCTTCTAGGGTTTTCATGGTTTTAGGTCTAACATTTAAGTCTTTAATCCATCTTGAATTAATTTTTGTATAAGGTATAAAGAAGAGATCCAGTTTCAGCTTTCTACATATGGCTAGCCAGTTTTCCCAGCACCATTTATTAAATAAGGAATCTTTTCCCCATTTCTTGTTTTTGTCAGGTTTGTCAAAGATCTGATGGTTGCAGATGTGTGGTGTTATTTATGAGGTCTCTGTTCTGTTGCATTGGTCTATATCTCTGTTTTGGTACCAGTACCATGCTGTTTTAGTTACTATAGCCTTATAGTACAGTTTGAACTCAGGTAGCATGATGCCTCCAGCTTTGTTCTTTTGGCTAAGGATTTTCTTGGAAATGTGGGCTTTTTTTTGGCTCCGTATGAACTTTAAAGTAGTTTTTTCCAATTCTGTGAAGAAAGTCATTGGTAGCTTGATGAGGATGGCACTGAATCTATGAATTACCTTGGGCAGTATGGCCATTTTCACAATATTGATTCTTCCTATCCATGAGCATGGAATGTTCTTCCATTTGTTTGTGTCCTCCTTTATTTCGTTGAGCAGTGGTTTGTACTTCTCCTTGAAGAGGTCTTTCACATCCCTTGTAAGTCGTATTCCTAGGTATTTTATTCTCTTTGTAGCAATTGTGAATGGGAGTTCACTCGTGATTTGGCTCTCTGTTTGTCTGTTATTGGTGTATAGGAATGCTTGTGATTTTTGCACATTGATTTTGTATCCTGAGACTTTGCTGAACTTGCTTATCAGCTTAAGGAGATTTTGGGCTGAGACGATGGGGTTTTCTAAATATACAATCATGTCATCTGCAAACAGGGACAATTTGACTTCCTCTTCTCCTAATTGAATACCCTTTATTTCTTTCTCTTGCCTGACTGCCCTGGCCAGAACTTCCAACACTATGTTGAATAGGGGTGGTGAGAGAGGGCATCCCTGTCTTGTGCCAGTTTTCACAGGGAATGCTTCCAGTTTTTGCCCATTCAGTATGATATTGGCTGTGGGTTTGTCATAAATAGCTCTTATTATTTTGAGATACATCCCATCAATACCTAGTTTATTGAGAGTTTTTAGCATAAAGGGTTGTTGAATTTTGTTGAAGGTCTTTTCTGCATCTATTGAGATAATCATGTGGTTTTTGTCATTGGTTCTGTTTATACGATGGATTACATTTATTGATTTGCGTATGTTGACCCAGCCTTGCATCCCAGGGATGAATCAGACTTGATCGTGGTGGATAAGCTTTTTGATGTGCTGCTGGATTCAGTTTGTCAGTATTTTTTTGAGGATTTTCGCATCAACGTTCATCAGGCATATTGGTCTAAAATTCTCTTTTTTGTTGTTGTGTCTCTGCCAGGCTTTGGTATCAGGATGATGATGGCCTCATAAAATGAGTTAGGGAGGGTTCCCTCTTTTTCTATTGACTGGAATAGTTTCAGAAGGAATGGTACCAGCTCCTCTTTATACCTCTGGTAGAATTCGGCTGTGAATCCATCTGGTCCTGGACTTTTTTTGGTTGGTAGGCTATTGATTATTGCCTCAATTTCAGAGCCTGTTATTGGTCTATTCAGAGATACAACATCTTCCAGGTTTAGTCTTGGGAGGGTGTATGTGTCCAGGAATTTATCCATGTCTTCTAGATTTTCTAGTTTATTTGCATAGAGGTGTTTATAGTATTCTCTGATGGTAGTTTGTATTTCTGTGGGATTGGTGGTGATATCCCCTTTATCATTTTTTATTGCGTCTATTTGATTCTTCTCTCTTTTCTTCTTTATTAGTCTTGCTAGTGGTCTATCAATTTTGTTGATCTTTTCAAAAAACCAGCTCCTGGATTCACTGATTTTTTGAAGGGTTTTTTATGTCTCTATCCCCTTCAGTTCTGTTCTGATCTTAGTTATTTCTTGCCTTCTGCTAGCTTTTGAATGTGTTTGCTCTTGCTTCTCTAGTTCTTTTAATTGTGATGTTAGGGTGTCGATTTTAGATCTTTCCTGCTTTCTCTTGTGGGCATTTAGTGCTATAAATTTCCTTCTACACACTGCTTTAAATATGTCCCAGAGATTCTGGTATGTTGTGTCTTTGTTCTCATTATTTTCAAAGAACATCTTTATTTCTGCCTTCATTTAGTTATTTACCCAGTAGTCATTCAGGGGCAGGTTGTTCAGTTTCCATGTAGTTGTGTGGTTTTCAGTGAGTTTCTTAATCCTGAGTTCTAATTTGATTTCACTGTGGTCTGAGAGACAGTTTGTTGTGGTCTTTTACATTTGCTGAGGAGTGCTTTACTTCCAACTATGTGGTCAGTTTTGGAATAAGTGCAATGTGGTGCTGAGAAGAATGTATATTCTGTTGATTTGGGGTGGAGAGTTCTGTAGATGTCTATTAGGTCCGCTTGGTGCAGAGCTGAGTTCAAGTCCTGGATATCCTCGTTAACCTTCTGTCTCATTGATCTGTCTAATGTTGACAGTGGGGTGTTAAAGTCTCCCGTTATTATTGT
This sequence comes from Hylobates moloch, assembly GCF_009828535.3. Taxonomy (NCBI): domain Eukaryota; kingdom Metazoa; phylum Chordata; class Mammalia; order Primates; family Hylobatidae; genus Hylobates; species Hylobates moloch. The sequence continues at coordinate 33,876,107 of NW_026652295.1, read as the reverse complement.
GTGGGAGTCTAAGTCTCTTTTTAGGTCTCTAAGGACTTGCTTTATGAATCTGGGTGCTCCTGTATTGGGTGCATAAATATTTAGCGTAGTTAGCTCCTCTTGTTGAATTGATCTCTTTACCATTATGTAATGGCCTTCTTTGTCTCTTTTGATATTTGTTGGTTTAAAGTCTGTTTTATCAGAGACTAGGATTGCAACCTCTTCTTTTTTTTGCTTTCCATTTGCTTGGCAGATCTTCCTCCATCCCTTTATTTTGAGCCTATGTGTGTCTCTGCATGTGAGATGGGTCTCCTGAATACAGCACACTGATGGGTCTTTACTCTTTATCCAATTTGCTAGTCTGTGTCTTTTAATTGGGCATTTATCCCATTTACATTTAAGGTTAATATTGTTATATGTGAATTTGATCCTGTCATTATGATGTTAGCTGGTTATTTTGCCCATTAGTTGATGCAGTTTCTTCCTAGCATCAATGGTCTTTACAATTTGTCATGTTTTTGCGGTGGCTGGTACCAGTTGTTCCTTTCCATGTTTAGTGCTTCCTTCAGGAGCTCTTGTAAGGCAGGCCTGGTGGTGACAAAATCTCTCAGCATTTGCCTGTCTGTAAAGGATTTTATTTCTCCTTCACTTCTGAAGCTTAGTTTGGCTGGATATGAAATTCTGGGTTGAAAATTCCTTTCGTGAAGAATGGTGAATATTGGCCCCCACTCTCTTCTGGCTTGTAGAGTTTCTGCTGAGAAATCCACTGTTAGTCTGATGGGCTTCCCTTTGTGGGTAACCTGACCTTTCTCTCTGGCTGCCCTTAACATTTTTTCCTTCATTTCAACCTTGGTGAATCTGACAATTATGTGTCTTGGGGTTGCTCTTCTTGAGGAGTATCTTTGTAGTGTTCTCTGTATTTCCTGAATTTGAATGTTGGCCTGCCTTGCTAGGTTGGAGAAGTTCTCCTGGATAATATCCTGAAGAGTGTTTTCCAACTTGGCTTCATTCTCCCCATCACTTTCAAGTACACCAATCAAACGTAGATTTGGTCTTTTCACATAGTCCCATATTTCTTGGAGGCTTTGTTTGTTTCTTTTTACTCTTTTTTCTCTAAACTTCTCTTCTCACTTTATTTCATTAATTTGATCTTCAATCACTGATACCCTTTCTTCCACTTCATCGAATCAGCTACTGAAGCTTGTGCACACATCACGTAGTTCTCGAGCCATGGTTTTCAGCTCCATCAGGTCATTTAAGGTTTTCTCTACACTGTTTATTCTAGTTAGCCATTCGTCTAATCTTTTTTCAAGGTTTTTAGCTTCCTTGCGATGGGTTCGAACATCCTCCTTTAGCTCAGAGAAGTTTGTCATTACCGACCTTCTGAAGCCTACTTCTGTCAACTCATCAAAGTCATTCTCCGTCCAGCTTTTTTCCACTGCTGGCGAGGAGCTGCAATCCTTTGGAAGAGAAGAGGCACTCTGGTTTTTAGAATTTTCAGCTTTTCTGCTCTGTTTTCTCCCCATCTTTGTGGTTTTATCTACCTTTGGTCTTTGATGTTGGTGACCTATGGATGGGATTTTGGTGTGGATGTCCTTTTTGTTGATGTTGATGCTATTCCTTTCTGTTTGTTAGTTGTCCTTCTAACAGTCAGGTCCCTCAGCTGCAGGTTTGTTGGTGTTTGCTGGAGGTCCACTCCAGACCCTGTTTGCCTGGGTATCACCAGCAGAGGCTGCAGAACAGCAAATATTGCAGAACAGCAAATATTGCTGCCTGATCCTTCCTCTGGAAGCTTCATCCCAGAGGAGCACCCACCCGTATGAGGTGTCAGTCGGCCCCTACTGGGAGGTGCTCCCAGTTAGGCTACACAGGGGTCAGGGACCCACTTGAGGAGGCAGTCTGTCTGTTCACAGAGCTCAAATGCCATGCTGGGAGAACCACTGCTCTTAAGAGCTGTCAGACAGCGACTTTTAAGTCTGCGGAAGTTTCTGCCTACTTTTATTCAGCTATGCCCTGCCCCTAGAGGTAGAGTCAACAGAGGCAGCAGGCTTTGCTGAGCTGCAGTGGACTCCACCCAGTTCAAGCTTCCCTGGCTGCTTTGGTTACCTACTCAAGCCTCAGCAATGGCGGATGCCCCTCCCACTGCCAGGCTGTTGCCTCACACATCAATCTCAGACTGCTGTGCTAGCAGTGAGCAAGGCTCCATGGGGGTGGGACCCTCCGAGCCAGGCGTGGGATATAATCTCCTGGTGTGCGGTTTACTAAGACCATTGGAAAAGCGCAGTATTTAGGCGGGAGTGTCCTGTTTTTCCAGGTACACTCTGTCTCAGCTTCCTTTGGCTAGGAAAGGGAAATCCCCCAACCCCTTGTGCTTCCCGTGTGAAGCGATGCCCTGCCCTGCTTTGGCTCACCCTCCGTGGGCTGCACCCACTGTCCAATCAGTCCCAATGAGATGAACCAGGTACCTCAGTTGGAAATGCAGAAATCACCCATCTTCTGTGTTGATCACGCTGGGAGCTGCAGACTGGAGCTGTTCCTATTCAGCCATCCACTCATTTTTGTATTTTTAGTAGAGATGGGATTTTGCCATGTTGGCCAGGCTGGTCTCGAACTCCTGACCTCAAGTGATCTGTCTGCCCCAGCCTCCCAAAATGCTGGGATTACAGGCGTGAGCCACCACGCCTGGCCAAATTTGTGATTTTTTTTTTTTTTTTTTTTGAGATGGAGTCTTGCTCTGTCACCCAGGCTGGAGTGCAGTGGTGCGATCTTGGCTCACTGCAAGCTCTGCCTCCTGGGTTCACCCCATTCTCCTGCCTCAGCCTCCCAAGTAGCTGGGACTACAGCCCACCACCACGCCCAGCTAATTTTTTGTATTTTTAGTAGAGACAGGGTTTCACTGTGTTAGCCAGGATGGTCTCGATCTCCTGACCTCATGATCCGCCCGCCTCAACCTCCCAAAGTGCTGGGATTACAGGCATGAGCCACCGTGCCTGGCCCAAATTTGTGATTTTTAAGTTAACATTCCTAATAGAGACAGTTTGGATCACCAGGTCAGGAGATTGAAACCATCCTGGCTAACACAGTGAAACCCTGTCTCTATTAAAAAGTACAAAAAATTAGCCAGACATGGTGGCACATGCCTGTAATCCCAGCTACTCAGGAGGCTGAAGCAGGAGAATCACTTGAACCTGGAAGGTGGCAGTTGCAGTGAGCAAAGATCGTGCCATTGCACTCCAGCCTGGGTGACAGAGCAAGACTGTCTCAAAAAAACAAAAAGACAGTTCCTCTCCTAAAAGAAATTCAAGGAGCACTGCTAAGTTATTCTATTTTTCACTTCATTTTTATATTAAAAATATATGAAATTTAATATAATATATCTAATAAATACCTATCTCTATATTTATTATTTAGAACCCATAATTCTACTTTGGATAGTCTGTCTTGAGGAAATAATCCTAAATACATAAAAGGCTTTGTACACAAAAATGCTCATTCAGTATTATTTAAACCAACAAAAAACTAGAGATAACCTAAATGTCCAACAACAGATAAATGTTTAGGTAAATCATGCTGTATCCTTCTGATGGAATATTATGCAGCCATTAAAAATGATGTTTAAAAAGAGTTGGTAATATGGTCTGAGAGACCAAAACACACACCCCTTTATCACTAAGACAGAACCTAAGGTTAAGGAAACAAAGGTTAATTACACGGTTCAACGCAGCTGGCATGGCAACTCCCTAAATTCCTGTGGCTACAGGAAAAACCACATTCTGATTAAACTCTGTTAATAACAGGAGGTATCAGGCAAATGATCAGATCTCTCCTAGCTAATTTACAAGCCAGACCTCTACAACTCTGCTTGGACAGAGGACTGGCCTTACATTATTTTCTTTCTTTCTTTCTTTTTTTTTTTTTTTTTTTTTTGAGACCGAGTTTCACTCTTGTTGCCCAGGCTGGAGTGCAATGGCGCGATCTCAGCTCACCACAACTTCCGCCTCTGGGGATTCTCCTGCCTTAGCCTCCTGAGTAGCTGGGATTACAGGCATGTGCCACCACACCCAGCTAATTTTGTATTTTTAGTAGAGATGGGGTTTCTCCATGTTGGTCAGGCTGGTCTCAAACTCCTAACCTCAGGTGATCTGCCTGCCTCAGCCTCCCAAAGTGCTGGGATTACAGGTGTGAGCCACCGCGCCCAGCCCTTTTCTTTATTTTTTTAACATTTTTTACTTTTTATAATTGAGATGGGAGCTCCCCATGTTGCCCAGGCTTGTCTTGAACTCCTGAGCACAAGCAATCCACCCACCTTGGCCTCCCAAAGTGCTGGAATTATAGGCATGAGCCACTGGCCTACAAACATTCTTTTTTGATAAGCAGCTGCAGACCTTCAACCAGTTTCAGCCAGTTTATAGAGGCTCCACACAAACCGTCTTTGTGTTCTATAATTCACCTTTGATGTAAAGAGCCAAATTCCACCTCATTTTAATGCTAAAACCTGCCCCAAAGTGAACATGGGATGTATGTTACATATATGTTTTCCCATTGTGCATGTACTTGGCTCCCCTCATAAATATGTATAGTTTTTCCCCCAAACCCGCCAAATATGTATGACTATTGTGTAGTACAGACCCCGTGAGGCTTAAAACCCAACCTGCCCTTTCCCTCTTTGAAGAGAATAGAGAGCACCTTTGGTCCATGTCTGAGACTATCTCTTCCTGGTTTGCAAACTGATATCACTTAGCAAAGTTCTCCTATCTACTATTTAACCATCATAGTGGTCTTCTGGACAGTAATAAAGTGGAAAAATGTTATAATCTGATATTAAGTGGAAAAGGATATGATGATACGTATGGAGTGAAATCACACTTTTTTGAAAACTAAAAATTAGCATGGAAAAAAACTGAAAGGAGCCGGGCATGGTGGCATGTGCCTATAGTACCTGCTACTCAGTAGGCTGAGGCACAAGGATCGCTTGAACCTGGGAGGTGGAGGTTGCAGTGAGCTGAGATTGCTCTGCTGCACTCCAGCCTGGGCGTCTGAGTGAGACCCTGTCTCAAAAAAAAAAAAAAAAAAAAATTCCGGGCTCAGTGGCTCACACCTATAATCCCAGCACTTTGGGAGGCCGAGGCGGGTGGATCACTTAATATCAGGAGTTCGAGACCAGCCTGGTCAACATGGTGAAACCCCGTCTCTACTAAAAATACAAAAAAAATTAGCCGGGCGTGGTGGCAGGCACCTGTAGTCCCAGCTACTCAGGAGGCTGAGGCAGGAGAATCGCGTGATCCCGGGAGGTGGAGGTTGCAGTGAGCCAAGATCGTGCCACTGCACTCCAGCCTGGACAACAAAGCAAGACTCTGTCTCCAAAAACAAAAACAAACAAACAAAACAAGACAAACAAAAAAACTGAAAGGAAACACACGAAAATCTTACCAGTAACTGTCTTTGGATTGTGGTTCTGCAAGTTATTGTTTTTCTATGTTTTTTTCTGAGCATGCTTTTTTTTTCCATAATAGAAATATTGTTTTGTTTTCCTCTTCTTTTTTTTTTTGAGATGGAGTCTCGCTCTGTCGCCCAGACTGGAGTGCAGTGGCGTGATCTAGGCACAATGCAACCTCCACCTCCCGGGTTCAAGCGATTCTCATGCCTCAGCCTCCCGAGTAGCTGGGATTACAGGTGCCCTCCACCACACTGGCTAATTTTTGTATTTTTAGTAGAGACAGGTTTCAACATGTTGACCATGCTAGCCTGGAACTCCTGACCTCAGGTGATCCACTTGCCTTGGCCTCCCAAAGTGCTGGTGTAATTACAGGCGTGAGCCACCTCGCCTGGCTATTTTCTAAGAACAACAAAAATCTTCTTTATATTAAGAAAAAACATATATCCTCTGATGCTCTTACCCAATAATCTTAGTTCTACCCATTGGAGGTAAACTAAGTCAAAATTATTTTCCATGTAAGAGCTTTTCTGATGTTTGACATTTGACTTCATTCCCCTATATATTTTCTTTCCTTCCTTCCTTCCTTCCTTCCTTCCTTCCTTCCTTCCTTCCTTCCTTCCTTCCTTCCTTCTTTCCTCTCTCTCTCTCTACGTCCCTCCTTTCTTTCTCCTCCCTCTTTCTCCCTCTCTCTCTTTCTTTTTGAGACAGGGTCTTGCTCTGTCACCCAGGTTGGAGTGCAGTGGAGCTATCTCGGCAATCTCTGCTTCCTGGGCTGAAGCAGCAATCTTCCCACCTCAGCCTCCAGAATGGCTGGAACTACAGGCATTTTCTTCCAGCCTCCTGTGCAGCTAGGACATAGTCACATGACCAAGGCACAGCAATCAGATGCATTGAAAGGTGGGAAGATGAAGAACCAGGAAGCAAGCATAATTGATTGAGGTGAGTGGCAGCAGCAGTTCCACCCAATTTCCAGAGACAGCCAGGGCAGCAGTTGTAAGAGCAGCATCCAGCATTTGGTAAGATTAGCCAAGGAAGCAGCAGCTTCTGTACCCAGAGGTGGCAGCTGGAGTGTGTTCACAAGAACACACTGTTGTGTGGCTTGATTTGGGTACTGTTTCTGACTACACAGACTCCAAGACCTCCCAATTATTTAAGGTACTCCCTTATATTCTACTAATAAATTTCTTTTCTGGAAAGTCAGTTAAGTCAGCTTAAATCAGTCAGTTTCTGTTACTTGAATCACAAACCTAGACTAAAATAACTTCCCTGAATCTTCATTTTGACTAGATTTGCCCTGGGGGACAGCTCAGAGTGAGAAAAGTTGATTCCTGCCAAGCATCTACAGCCCGTTCCAGACCAGACAGGGATTTCAGCTACCAAAACCTGCTCTGATGCCTGATTACCGTGTAACTCAACAACTTACAGCTGAACAACTCACAGTGCAGAGTGGGAAGGCTGGATCGCCTCTGAATTTGATTCTCCATAGCCATTTCAGCCTCTAGCCAGCAGGTGGGGGCCTCCTCAGTCTTCTGAAATCAGACTGCCAGGCATTGCCCTCTCCTTCCCCTCTCACTGCTGCAGGAACTAGAGAGGCGACTCAGTAGGCACCCCTTGGGCCAGGTGGACCCCGGCAATAGTTGCTAATACGCCTCTTGTACTCCAGCCCCACTTCCCCATCCCTCCTCACATACAAGCCACAGAAAAAGAGAAGACGTGGGACCACAAATGCTGCGCATTCCATGTGGCCCCTAAGGTTTATGAGTATCTGTGAAGGCATCAGAGACAGGACACACTTTCCTTTGTCCAGGGTGATGGAAAGGACACAGGAGTTATTTTCTAACCCTGGAATTAAAAGACTAGAAAATACATTCTCCTTCCACATAGAAATGTCCCCCAAGGTTGACGGCTTCTCATGCCAGTCCCATCATGGCTTGCATTCAGGTGTCTGAAGTGATCTTCCTTTCATTACATCACTATATCACGCCTCCACTGTCAATCCATCCCTATGTCCCACCATAGAATATTTAAAAGCCTGGAATGGACCCCATTTACAAGTGAGGAAACTGAGGCTCAGAGTTTGGCTTGCCACCTCAAATCTAAACTCTGCATAGCTTCCAAGAATCTCTATAACCAGGTCTCACTCATGGGTTCTCCATAGCAAAATTGCCCTTCCAATCCTGAGAGAATATATAAGAACCATACAGTCCCTTGCATATTTTTTATTTTATTTTATTTTATTTTATTTATTTTCTTGAGACAGAGTCTCACTCTGTCACCCAGGCTGGAGTGCAGTGGTGCGATCTCGGCTCACTGAAAGCTCTGCCTCCCGAGTTCACGCCATTCTCCTGCCATAGCCTCCCGAGTAGCTGGGACTATAGGAGCCCACCACCATGCCCGGCTAATTTTTTTGTATTTTTAGTAGAGACGGGGTTTCACTGTGTTAGCCAGGATGGTCTCGATCTCCTGACCTTGTGATCCGCCCACCTCGGCCTCCCAAAGTGCTCGGATTACAGGCGTGAGCCAGCCGCGCCCGGCCACCCCTTGCATATTTTTTAAGATAGTAATTCCAAGCTTTATCTAAGATGAAGCATTTTTTAGCCAATCAATTTTTTAAATTCTTTTTTTTTTTTGGAAAGAGTCTCACTCTGTCACCCAAGCTGGAGTGAAGTGGCACTATCATGGCCCACTACAACCTCTGCCTCCTGGACTCAAGCAATCCTCCCACCTCAGCCTCCAGAGTAGTTGGGAATACAGGTGCACACCACCACGCCCAGTCTAATTTTTTTTTTTTTTTTTTGAGATGGAGTCTCACTCTGTTGCCCAGGATGGAGTGCAGTGGCGTGATCTCAGCTCACTGCAGCCTCCGCCTCCCAGGTTCAAGCGATTCTCCTGCCTCAGCCTCCCGACTAGCTGGGACTACAGGCGCATGCCACCATGCCTGGCTAATTTTTGTATTTTTAGTAGAGACGGGGTTTCACCATGTTGGCCAGGCTAGTCTCGAACTCCTGACCTTGTGATCCACCCATCTTGGCCTTCCAAAGTGCTGGGATTACAGGTATGAGCCACTGCGCCTGGCCCTACCCAGCCTAATTTTTTTTTTTTTTTTTTGAGACAGAGTCTTGCTCTGTCACCCAGGCTGGAGTGCAGTAGCATGATTTCGGCTCACTGCAACCTCTGTCTCCTGGGTTCAAGCAATTCTTCTGCCTCAGCCTCCCGAGTAGCTGGGACTACAGGCATGCACCACCATGCCCAGCTAATTTTTGTATTTTTAGTAGAGACAGGGTTTCATCATGTTGGCCAGGCTGGTCTTGAACTCCTGACCTCATGATCCACCTGCCTTGGCCTCCCAAAATGCGGGGATTATAGGCATGAGGCACCGTGCCCAGCCCTGGGCCTTTTTTTTTTTTTTTTTTTTTATAGCTATCTTTTTCCTGCAGTAATTTTTTAAATTTTTAAATTCTTGACATCATAGAACTAAACTGAAATTTATTAACATTCCAGTCTTACATTTCTTATTGACAAACAGAAATAATATTCCTGCATCAAAAAACTCCAAACAAAGCTAAAACCAGGGAAAAGCTTGTAATATGAAATATGGGTTTCAACATTGACAGCTGAACAGAGAATATTATTTTAAAATTCTTAGCAGATGATAAAGTTGTGTAGAAACTGAATACTTACAAATTATTTACAATGTGGAATCAGGCCAGGTGTGGTGGCTCAACGCCTGTAATCCTAGCACTTTGGGAGGCTGAGGCGGGCACATCACCTGAGGGCAAGAGTTCAAGACCAGCCTGGCAACATGGTGAAATCCCATCTCTACTAATAATCCAAAAAGTTAGCCAGGTGTGGTGGTGCACACCTGTAATCCCAGCTACTCGGGAGGCTGAGGCAGGAGAATTGCTTGAACCTGGGAGGCGGAGGTTGCAGTGAGCCAAGATTGCGCCATTGTACTCCAGCCTGGGCAACAAGAGTGAAACTCTGTCTCAAAAACAAACAAACAAACAACAACGACAAAAAAAAACCTGGAATCACTGACCCTAAAAATTCCACAATTAGATCACAAGAAAACAGCAGAAAGGGGTTATGAGGGAATCTACACTGCTCTAGCCATACCCCATTCCCTTCTCAGAGAAAAGCCTGGCATTGATTAGATACCAGGCCTGACTAATACTGGCAGCAGAACTAGTGATAGTAACTTGCCTGACAGAGGAACCTTCTGGATTGGCAATTTTGATCTGGGCCCTGGACCTCTTGCACATTTTTTTCTTTCTTTTTTTTTTAAAAAAAAAGATGGATTCTCACTCTGCAGTCTTGGCTGAAGTGCAGTGGTGTGACCTCCGCATGCACCACACCTGGGTAATTAAAAAAAATTGTTTTTAAATTTTTTATAGATATGGGGTCTCACTATGTTGCCGAGGCTGGTCTCTAACTCCTGGCCTCAAGGGATCCTCCCACCTTGGCCTCCCCAGTAGCTGGGACTCTAGGCACATGTCTCCACACCTAATTTTTCTTACTTTTTGTAGAGACATGAGCTCACTATTTTGCCCAGGCTGGCTTTGAACTCCTGGCCTCAAATGATCCTCCCACCTTGGCCCCCCAAAGTGCTGGGATTACAGCCATGAGCCACTGCATCCAGCCACCTTGCACATTTTTAAGATGACATATAGTATTTTTCATCATTAGTTTGAAACATAATAGCTACCGGCCAGGTGCGGTGGCTCGTGCTGGTAATCCCAACACTTTGGGAGGCCGAGGTCGGTGGATCACTTAAGCCCAGGAGTTTGAGATTAGCCTGGGCAACATGGTGAAAACTTGTCTCTACAAAAATACAAAAATTAGCCAGTCTCATAACCCAGTCTCAAAATAAATAAATAGATTAAAATTTAAAATAAAATTAAATTAAAAAATTAAAAAAATAAAAAGCAATAGTTACAGAGGATGCATACAATTTCTGTTTTTTTTTTTTTTTTTTTTGAGATAGGGTCTCACTCTATCACCCAGTCTGGAGTGCAGTGGCAAGATCACAGCTCACTGCAGCCTCAACCCCCTGGGCTCAGGTGATCCTCCCACCTGAGCCTCCCAAGTAGGTGGGACTACAGGTGCCTGCTACCACACCCGGCTAACTTTTTTTGTATTTTTTGTAGAGATGGGTTTTCACCATGTTGCCCAGCCTGGTCTCAAACTCCTGAGCTCAAACAATCCACCCACCTTGGCCTCCCAAAGTGCTAGGATTACAGGTGTGAGCCACCACACCCAGCTGCCTTTATTAAAAAATAAAGGCCATCCCAAATCCCAGCTTCTACCTAAAACTTCCCTTTTCTCTGAATTCCTACAGCACTTAGAGTTTGAGCTTCACTGCTCGTCCTGGAAATCTGCCTCATTATATTAGCAGCTTTGTTTCACGACACTTTAAATAGACTGTAATGAAGTTCCTTGCAATCAGGTTTAGTGTACTTGCAAAGTCAGGCGCAGTGGCTCACACCTGGAATCCTAGCACTTTGGGAGGATGAGGCGGGCAGATCACTTGAGGCCAAGATTTTGAGACTAGCTGACCAATGCAGTGAAACCGCGTCTCTACTAAAAGTACAAAACAACAAAAAAATGCCAGGTGTGGTGGCACACGCCTGTAATCCCAGCTACTCCAGAGGTCGAGACAGGAGAATCATCTGAACCTGGGAGGTGGAGGTTGCAGTGAACCAAGATCAGGCACTGCGCTCCAGCCTGGAGACTTGGTTTCAAAAAATCAGATACCACATAAACTCCAGGAAAGCAGGGACTCTGTTTTTGTTCTGTACAATATAGCCAGAAGCTGGCATATAATAAGAGCTTAATAAACATTTGTTGAATGAGGGCAGAGTGCATTGGCTCCTGCCTATAATCCCAGCACTTTGGGAAGCTGAGGTGGGAAAACTGCTTGAGCCCGGGAGTTGGAGGCCAGCCGAGTTTTGTAGAGACCCTTTCTCTTGTAGGGACCTGGAAAACGAATGAACTTGAATTTCAGCTACTCCATAACTTTTTAGCTTTGTGACACCTGAAGTATTCACTTCAGAATTTATTCATTCATATGTGTATTTGACAAATATTTGTTGCATGCCTTCTAAGAGCCAATCACCATGGCTCTTAGTTCAAGAAGATATGTCCCTGCCCTTGAGGAGCTCAAGCATTTAGTTATGAAGGCTGTTACAAGGATGGGGGAAAGGAAGTCAGTGTGAGGCCTAGAGGGAGCTGCAAGTAGCTCTATAAGGCAGAGGCATAGGAGGCCCTCCTGGGACAGATCGCCATGGGCCTCATCTGCCACATATGGGAATGTGAATTTAAATATCAAAACTCTAGGATACTACCAAGGGACTGGAATTTGGGAAGAGTGAAGGACAGATCTGCATTTTAGAAATCCTATCCAGGTGGCAATGGGGAAAGGGGTTGATAAGGAGACCTGGTTACTGCTCTTATCTAGTTGAGAAGTGACAAGAGCCAGAATAAGGCAATAGCCATGACAGACATGGCCTCAAAAGTGTGGATCTGAGAGTAACCAAGGAAGTCCAATCAGTTGGACTTGGTGAGATGGGCAAGAGGGAGGAGGAGTTAAAGGTTAACAACCAGGTAGAAAGCACAAAGGCCTCAGCCATGGCAGTAGCCATGGGGATGGAAAAGGAGGGACAGATAGGAGAGTAGGAAGGAGAGTGTCTATTGGATTTGATGATGGGGTTTGGATGAGGGGGCTGAGAGAGAGGACATGAATCTTCCTAAATACCCAGATCTCTGTCTTGGTTAACAAGGTCAGCGAGTCAGAGATGATGGGAAGAGAAACAAATCTGAAAGCCTTTGGGAAAGTTACCAAATCTCCCTGAACCTCAATTCATCCATTTGTAAAATGCCAATGGTGATTTCCAGCTCTAAGAGTTGTCATGAGAATTAAATAACCTGGAAAACTGCAGTAGACACTCAATAAACACTTTTGGCTGATACTAATAATGGTGCTCGCTCATGTGCCAAACACTTAATCCTCATATAACCCTATATGGTAAGTACAGTCATTATCTTTATTTTACCAACCTGGGAACTGAAACGCAGAGATATAAAGAAAATTGACCAAAGTCAATCAGTTAGTAAATAGCAAAGCCAGGTTCAGAACCCAGGCAGTCTAGCTGCAGGGTCTTTCTTAACCACTTTATTATACTTTTACTGCTCTTTGGAACCTATAACTGGGCTTGAGGGAGGAAGGGAGGAAATGGCAGGAGAGATGGACAGACCTGAGCCAATAATTCATTCTAAGAGCAGTTTTTATTTAGAAATGTACTTCCACAACTTGGTGGCCACCTGGGGGCAGGTAGCCCCGGCTTGCTTGTTCACTCTTTCCCAGCCCAGGGATTGGGTCCTTGGGTCTAAAGCACAGGGCCAAGTTCTCAAGGATCAACATCCCAGACAGCCCCCATGGTCTGGGGCTTGGAGCTGGTATGAAGGGTGAACCAGTTTCCATACTGGACTGTTTATGGTTGAAGGGCCTGGGCCCCTGGCACCAGGACCTCAGCTCCCTCTCCTAGTAAGAGCTGGGATCACCCACAGGCCAGCTGTGGCCAGGTCCTGGTGGATATGACATTGGGAAGAACAAGTGGCTAGGAGAGGCTAATTTTCTGGTGCTGGATCCAGTTTATCTTCCTGAGGGGTGGAAGCCGGGGCAGAAGCCTCATCCCCACCATTGAGGGACTTCTGCTGCTCATTGCTGTTGGGTGAGGGGGTCCTGTTGCCCTGGGATCCCCAGCGGGTCAGGCGCTTTAGGGAGGAGTCACGGCGGGCAAGCAGAGGGGGCTGGAAGCCTGTGAAGGAGCTGCTGGTGACCGGACGCTTATCTGGCAGAGAGAAGGCAGGCAAGTAAGGAGAAAGGCATGCAAAGGTGAGAGGCGAGGGGCCTTGCCTCAGCTCTCAGAGGAGAGGGGAGCCTCCTGACTGCCAGTCCTGCCTTTGCTGGCCCTGGGGGATCTGGAGGTATCCCTTTCTCCCTCCTTTCTCCCTCCCAGCTCCAGGGAAAGCTCCAGAGTCTATTCCTTCTCACCTCCAGGCTCAATTGGATGCATGAGCCGGTTCATCTGGACATTCCAGTGTTTCACGTTGGTGCTGGCCTGGCGCAGTTTTCTCTGGGCAGCCTGTGGGGGCAGGGCCAGTGGGGAGTGATCAGAACCATCATGCATGGCATGGAGTCTTGATCTTTTCAGGTTCGCAGCCTGCTTAAAATCTGACCAAGACTACTGATCATCTCCCCAGAGAAAAACCATGTATGCTCATAGTTATTAATATATACATGAACAGAGTTTGCCTCCAATTTCATGGGACTCATGGACTTCCAAAAGGTAAAATGTAACCATAATAGTTTCCGTTTATTGAGCAGCTAAGATGTGCTAAGCATATTTATTATCTTATTTAACTTCCAGAGCAGAAGTTAACAACAAAAAAGTTCAAAAGAGGTTAAGTGACTTCCCAGGGATACACTTGAGCTCTAAGCCACTGCACTACACCACCTTTCCAGGACCTAATCCAAGAACCTCTGTTCAACATTTCACAGAGCCATTAGCAGTGGTTGTGAGGTGGGGGGGATCATGGAGGAACTTTACCTTTCTATGTTACATATTTCTGTGTTTGAATTTATGGAGATTCAGGCTCCAAGGAGTAGAGCCAAAGTACAAGGATAGCAAGACAGGGGCTTGGAAGGGTAGAAGGAAAAATTTTTGCCCAGGTTGATGATAATGTGAACAAAGATAGCAGCAAATATTTCTTCAGCACTTACTACGTACTAAATATCATGTATCATCTCATTTAATCTTCATAACAACGCTATAACCAGTTTCCTTTCCCAGGTGAGAGACTAACTCCAAGAAGTTTGGGAATTTGTCCAAAGTCACACAGCCAGCAGCTGCTAGGGCCAGGGTTTGAGGGAAGGCAGCCTGGCTCCAGAGCCTGTGTCCTAATGAGCTTACCCTGCCAGCCTCCACCCCATCCCACCCTAGGCCTCACCTCCACATCCTCGTCAGCCCTCTGCCGGTTCTGCCGCACCTCCTCCAGCTGCTGCTGGGCCTGCTGCAGGGAGCGGCTCTGCTGTGCCATCTCCTGCTGCAGCTCTTCCTTCTCCTGCTGCGCCCGTTCAATGTAGCGCTCCTGCTCCTCCTTCAGCTGCATCAACTGCTTCAGCTTCTCTTCTTCCTCTTCCAGCAGTCTGCCGGGTGAGTGTGTACTGTGTAGTCTCTAGTGCCAAGGCACCTTGCAGGTGCGCAGCAAGCAGGAAAACTGGGGTGGGTTCCAGGAGGGGTGGTGAGAGAACCAGAAGAGGTTCCTCAGGCCTACCTGGTCTGAGCGAGTCGCACAGATTCCTCATCTCGCCGAGCTTTCACCTCTAGTTGCAGGGCCTCCTGCAACCGCTGCTGCATCTCCTCCAGCTCCTTGATGCGCTGCCGCTGCCGGGCAGCCTCCTCCTCCTTCAGCTCCATCTCAGCCTGCATGGAGGCCCGGGCCTGTGGAGGGGGGAGGTGGTGGACCAAGAGCCAGGTCAAAAGGGGCACGTGGGGGCGGAGGAGGAGGGGGTGGGCATGTTGCTAAGCTCCCTAGGGGTGAGGGTCTGGGGAACTCCTTCATGTTGGGGTTTCCTGATCTGACCCCTGAGAGCCTGACTGGAACAGATAATGGTCGGTGAACAGATGCCACGTCGGGGAAACGGGCTCAAGTTATTCCCTTCCTAGTACCAACCTTAATCATAATTATATAACATGTAATTAAACAACATTATATAATTAAATAAGATATAAAAATATGCTCATCTCCTTCCTAGCACTAACTTAATAATTATTATATGTTATAATCATGGCTGATGCTAGGAAGGAGGTGACGATAACTACAATTATTACAACAAAAAGTTACTGGACACTACAAGTGTTTCCTCATTTAACCCTCACCGTACCTCTGTGAGCAAAGTTCTATTAGTATTAGTATTTTACTGATAAGGCTCAGTAAAATGAGCTTGCCTGGGATCACGGGGCTCGTAAGAAGCAGAGCTAGGATTGAATCTACGTGTTTCTGACTCCAGATCCAGGTTTCTTAAATCCTAAATCTAATTGCCTCTGCACGCCTAGTCCGCCTCCATACGCGTCCCGCTTGCCTCTCAAACTGGTTTCACTGTAAACTCAGTTCAAGTCTAGTCCAAACTTGGTCCAATCTAATCCCCAATCACACGGTCTTCAACGGCTCCTTCTGCCCAAGCCTCAACCCACAGCCAAGGTCTCCGAACCAGGCCCCATCCATCCACGGGCTCGGATCTCGCCCCACACCGCTTTCTTAGCCCCAGGTTCTGCCCCTGGCGGAAGCCCCATCCCAAATCTCTCTTTCAAACCTGCGGACTCTGTCCCAACAATCCTTCATTCCAAGCTCCACCCTAGTGCGCGCCCCTCAACCCAGGAGCTCCGCCCTCTGCCCAGGCCCCGCCCCCGGCGCTCCGCCCCTGGCCAGCCTCCCACCCCACCGGTCCCGTCCCCGGCGCCGGGAGCTAACCCCACCTGCTCCGCCTCGCGCAGTTGGCCCTCGAGCGCCTGCTGCAGCTCCCGGTGCTGGCTGCGGCGCCGTTCCTCCTCCTCCTGCAGCAGCCGCTCAGCCTGCCGCTGCGCCTCCTGCAGCAGCTCCAGCTCCTGCAGCTTCCGCTCCTTCTCCTCCTGCAGCTGCTGCAGCCGCAGCAGCTCCTCCTCTTTGGCCGCCCGGCGCCGCTCCCGCTGCTCCCGCTGCTCCCGCCGTTTCTGCTTCAGGTCCTTGTGCAGGGACGTCTTCCCCTCGGCCTGCAGCCGGATCGCCATCTGGATGGCTGCCAAAGAGCGGGAGCAGGTCGGTCGGATCCTCGCACACAGCCCGAAAGGGGCCTTAGGAGTTTCCCGAGTCCACTCTCCAACCTCCCGCTGGACAAAGTATTATCACCCCCTTTTCACAGATGAGGCGCCTAAGGACCAGCCAGACCCAAGCCACCTAGCGAGCACTCACCAGCTGTCCACTCCTGGCGCTGGCGCGTGTCTGAGGCGCTCATCTCATACGTGCGGGTGGCTGTCTTCACACAGAACATGCAGCGCTTTCCGTCGCGATCTGGCAGCACCTGGGACACGGTAGGTGGCCGCAGCCAGGCTGGCCTCACTGGGTCAGGGCCACACCTGCCCCAAGGGTGCTCCAGCTCAAGCCCCTAGCCCTCATGGCCATCTTCCCTGGGGACCTCACTCTGCCAGGAGCCTGCATGGTTTGTATCATAAGTTATGGGGGACTTATGTCCCCACAACTCTGTAGCCTTTGCTCTTTGAAGGCTAGGTGGGTGTGTTTCCATCTTATTATTCCACGGGGTCCAGTACATAATCGCCACTCAGTGTTTATGCAGATCATGCTTGAACACTGCCAGTAACAGGGTCCTCACTATCCATGACAACTCACTTCCACATAGCCCTGCTTGTTAAGAGTTCATTCATTCGTTCCGCAGATATTTTTGGAGTGCCTACTGAGCACCACACACTGCTCCTGGAGTTGGGATACTAAGGTGTGCCTAACAGACCAAATCTCTGCCTCCATTAAGTTTACATTCTGTGGAAAATAATAGCTACCACATTCTAGAGTCTATACTAGTGTTTTATATGCATCATTATCTTCACTCCACCTATACAGCTTTGCCAGGCAGGCATTATTAGCTCCACTTTACAGAGAAAGAAACTGAGGCACTAAGAGCTCCAGGATTGTTCACCTCACACTGTTAGTCTGTTAGTGATGAGGCTTGGACTTCTGCGTAGATCCGTGCTCCTTTCCACAGTAACACTTTATGTGACAAAATTAGACAGATCCTAGGATGGCTATGATAATTTTTTAAAAGGAAAAACAACAACTGTTGGTAAGGAAATGGAGAAATTGGGATCCTCACACACTGTTAGGGATATTATCCAGCCTTAAAAAGGAATGAAAATCTGATATATTTGACAACATAGATGAAGCCTGAAAACATTTCTTTTTTTTTTTTTTTTTTTTGAGATGGAGTCTCGCTCTGTCGCCCAGGCTGGAGTGCAGTGGCGCGATCTCTGCTCACTGCAAGCTCCGCCTCCCGGGTTCACGCCATTCTCCTGCCTCAGCCTCCGGAGTAGCTGGGACTACAGGCGCCCGCCACCGCGCCCGGCTAATTTTTTGTATTTTTAGTAGAGACGGGGTTTCACCATGGTCTCGATCTCCTGACCTCGTGATCCGCCCGCCTCGGCCTCCCAAAGTGCTGGGATTACAGGCGTGAGCCACCGCGCCCGGCGCCTGAAAACATTTCTAAGTGAAAGAAACCAGACACAAAGGGACAAATATTGTATGATTCTATTTATGTAAGATACCTAGAAAAGGCAAATTCATGGAGACAGAAAGCAGAATAGAGGATACTAGGAGCTGGGGTCAGGGAGTATGAGGAGTTATTTCTTGGTGGGTACAAAGTTTCTGTTTGGTGTGATGAAAAAGTGTTGGAAATAGATAGTGGTGGTGGTTGTACAATATTGTGAGTATAGATCCTTCACCATGATCAGATGGGATTCATCCCAGGGATGTAAGGATGGTTCAACATGCACAAATCAATATGCATGACACATCATAGTAACAGAACCAAGAGCAAAAATCATATGATCATTGCAACAGACCCTGAAAAAGCTTTCTAAAAAAATTCAACATCGAGTTATGATAAAAGCCCTTAAAAAATTGGGTATAGAAGGAACATACCTTAAAATAATAAAAGCTATCTATGACAAACTCACAGCTAACATTGTAATAAATGGAGAAAAATTGAAAGCCTTTCCTCTAAGATCTGGAACAAGACAAGGATGCCCACTTTTACCACTTTTATTCAATGTAATATTGGGAGTTCTGGCCAGAGCAATTAGGCAAGAGAAGGAAATGAAGGGCATCCAAACTGGAAATGAAGAAGTCAAATTAGCCTTGTTTGCAGATGGCATGGTCTTATACTTAGAAAAATCTAAAGACTCCATGGGGCGTGGTGGCTTACACTTGTAATCCTAACACTTTGGGAAGCTGAGGTGGTTGGATTACTTGAGGCCAGGAGTTCGACACCAGCCTGGGCAATACAGTGAGATCCTGTCTCTCTCTTAAAAAAAAAAAAAAAAAAAAAAAAGGCCGGGCGCAGTGGCTTATACCTGTCATCCCAGCACTTTGGGAGGCCGAGGTGGGTGGATCATCTGAGGTCAGGAGTTTGAGACCAGCCTGGCCAACATGGTGAAATGCTGTCTCTACTAAAAATACAAAAAAAAAAAAAAAAAAATTAGCCGGGTGTGGTGGCAGGTGCCTGTAATCCCAGCTAACTCGGGAGGTTGAGGCAGGAGAATCACTTGAACCCAGGAGGCGGAGGTTGCAGTAAGCTGAGATCGTGCCATTGCACTCCAGCCTGGGTAATAAAAGCAAGACTCCTCCTCCTAAAAAAAAAACAAAAAACAAAAAGGGACTCCAACAAAAAACCGTTAGAGATGATGAATGAATTCAGTAAAGTTGCAGGATAATTCAACATACAAAACCCAGTAGCATTTGTATACGCTAACAGCAAACAATCTGAAAAAGAAGTCAAGCGCAATCCCATTTCCAATAGCTACAAAGAATGTAAAATACCTAAGAATCAATGTAACCAAAGTGAAAGATCTATACAAGAAAAACTATAAAACTGATGAAATAAATTGAAGAGGATGCAAAAAAATGGAAAGATATCCCATGCTCATGTATTGGAAGAATTAATATTGTTAAAATAACAATATTACCCAAAGCAATTTATAGATTTGGTGCAATCTCTATCAAAATAGCAAAGGTATTCTTCATAGATATAGAAAAAAAATCCTAAAATTTATATGGAACTACAAAAGACCTCAAATAGCCAAAGTAAGCCTGAGTAAAAAGAACAAAGCTGGAGGCATCACATTTCCTGACTTCAAAATACACTACAAACTGGCCACAGTGGTACACACCTATAGCCCCAGCTATTCAGGAGGCTGAAGCAGGAGGATCCCATGAGCCCAAGGAGATTGAGGCTGCAGTGACCTATGATCATACCACTGCACTCCAGCCTGGACACCAGAGAAAGACCCTGTCTCTAAAATAAAACAAAAAAACAAAATGTAGTACAAAGCTATAGTAACCAAATCAGCATAGTACTGGCATAAAAAGAGACACAAAGACCAATGGAACAGAATAGATAACCTAGATAAAAATCCATGCATTTACAGAGAACTCACTTTTGACAAAGGCGCCAAGAACACACAATGGGGAAAGAACAGTACTTTCAATAAATGGTTCTGGGAAAACTAAATAACTATATGCAGATGAATGAAACTAGACCCCTATCTCTCACCATATAAAAAAGTCAAACAAAGATGGATTAAATATTTAAACGTAAGACCTGAAACTATGAAACTACTAGAAGAAAACATTGGAGAAATATTCCAGGACATTGGTCTGGGCAAAGAGATTTTTTGTGGAAGATCTCAAAAGCACAGGCAACCAAACCAAAAATAGAAAAATGGGATTATGTCAAGCTAAAAAGCTCCAGGACAGCCATGGAAACAATCAACAAAGTGAAGAGACAACCCACAGAATAGAAGAAAATATTTGCAAACTATCAATCTGACAAGGGATTAATAACCAGAATATATAAGGAGCTCAAACAACTCTATAACAAAAAACCAAATAACCCAGTTTAAAAATGGGCAAAAGATCTCAATAGATATTTCTCAAAAGAAGACATACAAATGGCCAACAGAGATATGAGAAAATGCTCAATGTCACTAATCATCACAGAAAAGCAAATCAAAATTAAATGAGATATCATTTCACCCCAGTTAAAATGGCTTTTTACAAAAAAAAATAGAGAACATCTTTTTTTTTTTTTTTTTTTTTTTTGAGATAGAGTTTCACTCCTGTCGCCCAGGCTGAAGTGCAGTGGTGCAATCTTGACTCACTGCAACCTCCATCTCCAGGTTCAAGCGATTCTTCTGCCTCAGCCTCCCGAGTAGCTGGGATTACAGGCGCCCACCACCACGCCCGGCTGATTTTTATATTTTTAGTAGAGATGGGGTTTCACCATGTTGGCCAGGCTGGTCCCAAACTCCCAACCTCAGGTAATCCACCTGCCTCGGCCTCCCAAAGTGTTGGGATTATAGGCATGAGCCACTGCGCCTGGCCAAGAATATCTTTTCTGTAAAAAGATGCTGGAGAAGATGTGGAGAAAGGGGAACCCTGATAAACTGTTAGTGGGAATGTAAATTAGTACAGCCACTATGGAAAACTGTATGAAGGTTCCTCAAAAACTAAAAATAGAACTAGCATATGATCTAGAAGTTCCACTGCTGGGTATATATCTAAAAGAAAGTAAATCAATATATTGAAGAGATATCTGCCTTCCCATGTTTACTGCAGAGCTATTCATAATGGCCAAAATATGAAATCAACCTAAGTGCCCAGAAGTGGATAAATAGATTAAGAAAATGTGACATATATAATGGAATATTATTCAGCCATAAAAAGAATGAAATCCTGTCATTTGCAGCAACATAGATGGCACCATATGTCATTTTGTTAAGCGAATAAGCCAAGCACAGAAAAACAACTATCGCATGTTCTCACGTATATATGGGAGCTAAAAAAGTGGATCACATGGAGATAGAGAGTATATTAGTGGTTACCAGAGGCCAGGAGTGTGGGGGGAGGATAAAGAGAGGTTGATGAATGGGTATAAACACACAGTTTGATATGGAAAATAGGACCTAGGATTCAATAGATCAGTAGGGTGGCTACAGTTTACAATAATCTATTGTATATTTCAAAATAGAAGAGAATAATTTGAATGTTTCTAGCATAAAGAAATATTTAAGGTAAAGGATACCCAATGACATGATTTGATTTTTATAAAATATATGAATGTATTAAATTATCACATGTACCCTGAAAATATGTACATCTGTTATATATCAAAAGAATTTTTTAATTTCATGAATGTATTTAATGCCACTGAACTGTACACTTAAAATAGTTAAAATGGCAAGTTTCATGTCACACACACATATATACATATTATTTAAAATAGTAAAGACGCTTGTGTTTTAAGCCTCTAAAATAGTAATGAACACAAGGGAGGAAACAGAAGGAGAAGACAGAGGAGAGGGGTGTGGAGGGAGAATAGGGAAGTATAGAGTTGCTAAAGGGAATGGAATATGGGTGAAGAAGAAAAACCTTTAAAAGGGATTTTTAGAAAGATTTGCTGTGTAGTATAGATGTAAGCCACTTCCTCTGAAATCTTGAGCAAATTCCATGTTATTCACCAATTACTTTGGTGTTTGAGTTGCAGTTTTAGTTTTAAGTGCTGACATGGATGAGAATGGCCTTGAGGCATCCAGATATATTTGGGTCACACTAATCTAAGCAGGAATTTGTGTCACTGTGGCTTTTCTCCATTTGCCCCTCTCCTGACCCCCTTGTCTTCTCATGCCCTGAGGACACTCTGGGCCCTGAGGTGTCTTCCACCCCTATCCTGCCCCTCACCTCCACGCAGCAGTGTGCATCCAGCGGGATAATGCCCCTTTTCTCTTTGCACTCTTCACTCCCAAAGTAGCAGAGGCAGCTGGGCTGCAGCTGGAACCAGCGTTCGGCCCAGTTCCTTCTCAGGTGCCCTCGCTTCCACAGGTAGCCCTGCCAGCCAGAGTTATGTCAGAGGCTTCCCAGGCCCCCCTTCGCCCTGCACCTTGTGCACTTCCCCTAGTTCCCAGCTTGGCTGACCTGCTTCAGGACATCTTGGATGAGCTCCTGGTAGACCTCATGGATGGCCATGCTGAGGGTGTCCCGGCCCACACCCCGCAGGCAGCGGCCCGAATTGAAGAGCTCCAGGAACTGCCAGACGCTGAGCCCCCCGGTGGTCTGGGCCACCTGGGCCTCCTGGGCCAGAAGTTCCTCCAGCTCACCCAAGCTCACCTCCAAGCTCATGCTGCTGAGTACCTTTTTCAGCAGGTATTCCACCTGGAGCAGGAGAAGGAAGGCCTGGTAGCTGCAGCAGGCAGTGTTGCCAGCACCAACACCAGGGAGTGCTCTATCTGGCTCCCAGAGCCTGGGCAGAGGGAAACGGGACAGAGCGTTGAGGGGGCCAGAGGACCGAATGCTATGGAGACCAGGGAAAAGACCTGGGAGAGGATCCTGGAGCCCCAACCCCAACTTAGGTTTTCTCTCCCCCTCCACAACCTCCAGTCCCACTCCTTCCTGTCTTAAGGGCAAGGTGAAGGGGACCTGAGATCTGGGGTCCAGGAAGAGGCAATAAATCACAGAAAGTGTCAAGGGAGTGCAAAGGCCCTCTCATCCACTCACTCATTTTGCAGATGACCAAAAAAAAGCCCAAAGGGGGAAGTGACTGGCTCTAAGTCACACAGCAAACTGGGGGCAGCCAGAACCTGATTCTGATCCCCTGAATCCCACTCAGGTCCTTATTCCAAGCCCCAACCCCCAACCCTGGGAATCCTTCCCTTGTGGGAGGGGAAGGGGATCTGGGGTAGGGGTAGGCGTTGGGGAGTGGGGAGTAGAGGTAAGCTGGGCAGGGACAGGAAACCTGTTACAGAGGAACCGGAAGTGGTGGCTGGGGTACATCCTGCTGCAGTTGTTAACTCTGTATGTTGGTCACAGAAGCAAGCAACCTCCTGGCCTCCAAGAGGCCACCTTGCCCTGACTGGCAGGGGTCTAACAAGGGCAGCCAGCCAAGTGTACGTGCAGACGGACACATGTCCCTCACCTGCCCCAGCAGCTTTTTGGGACACTCTGTTTAGGACTTTCTGGGGACTCCTGGGTCTTGTTTGGGCGTTTAGTAGAGGGCACTGGTTCAGGGCTCGGGTGGTTCCCTTCATCACCCTTCCCACAAACAGAAGCCAGGACAAATGTGAGTGGAGCTTGACATGCTAGGGCTTCTTGTAAGTACAGAGGCCCCCTCTCCTGTAAACCCCACTCTAAAGACCTAAAGTCACCCAGGCATCTCCACAGCCACCAAGAGGACTAAAGGGTCACAAGGCCAAATGGGCAGGGGAGGGAAATGAGGATAAGAGGGAGGGTACAGGTGAATGGGAAAATGCCTTCCCTGGCTTCACCCAGGAGTGAGGAGGTAGGGACCAGATTCCTGGCCTTTTCTCCCAGGATGCCCTATCCCTGGGCTTAGCTGAGTCTGTCCTGGCTTTCCAGAAGAAAGGCAGAAAGGGAAAATCTGGAACCAGATTAACCTCCTGTCTCAGAAAGGTCTCCCTTTGCCTTGTAAAGCATCCTTCCGGTCCTGGAAGAAGTGGCAAAAGGTAAAGGGAAAAAAAGCACCCTTCCCAGATTGCCAGTAATGCTCAGTAATGTATCTGGCATTTAGACCTCTGTGCAAACAGAATTTGCAGATCATTTTCCTACAGTGAGGACCAGCAGAACCCTCATGGAAGTGTAATTTCAGTTTTCCTGGAAGAAGGCACAATTACTCGGACACAGGCAGTTCTAGGCATCTGGAGACAGCTGGGTGAGGACAGATACCAGCATGGGAAGACAGTGAAGAAAGAAAGGGGATATGGGAAGGTACCAAAGGTGGTTTGGTCTCATTCATGGTTTTGCTTGGGTCTGGTCCCAAGTGATTCAGTCCCTGGGGCTGCCATCACCCTCACCTCATCAGGAACCATGATCAGAGGGTACTTGTCCTCAGACAGGAAGTTGAAGAGGCACCAGAGGCGGAAGGCATCCTGATTGGAGAGCATACTGTTCCCGTTGCTATCTGCCCGATAGTTCTTCTTGGCCGTCAGAGTCCAGCACAGCTCATCAAAGTGCTCTTTAACAAAAGCCCCCTCCTCCACCTGCCACCAGGGCTGCAAATCAGCTGGCTGCATATCCCAGCTCTACCACAACACTAGGCTCCAGCTGGGTTTCTTGGGTTCATCTATGCCCCTGCTCCCTACCTGGCCAAGTCCAGGGCCATAACTCAAGGGATCCCTGAGCTGATTACCAGGTAACTAGCTGGTTCCAACCACTCCACCCCCGACAACATACCCACACCCACCCAGGCCCCCTAACAATAGAGTAACTCTAGTCTTTCAGCCCAGAGGAGAAAGGAGGAGAAACCCAGCAGGAAGCTAACAGCCAAGAACCTGGAAAGACAGTGACAGATTGGAGGAGTGCGGGGAGTTCAGGGGGGCAGTCTGGGAAGGGTGGTTCCCTGGAAGCTGGAGGAGGGCCGGGCAGGGATTCGGTGGAAGGTTATGGGAAGGGTGGGGCCCATCTCATTAGAAGGTGAATTGAGGGGGACAGGTGGCTGGGATGTGAGGGATGTGATGGGACAGCAGGCACAGACAGAGCAGGCAGAAGTAGGAGTTTATGGCAGGCACGAAGAGTTGGAGTGGCAAGGTTATTAGGCTGCTGGCCAGGCTGGAGAAGTGGGGAGAGGTTACAGATGCTCCCTACAAGCTGGGCCCCACCTTGTCCAGGATGTACTTGTTGAGGTAGGGCATGTATCCCTGGCTGGACACAGGGCCGTCATCATCATCTCGGAAGTGTTCCTCCAGGGCCACGGGGTCATGGGGGATGTGCAGGACCGTGTACAGGTTGTGGGACAGCACCTGGGATAGAGTAGAGTGGCAGTGTGTCTTTCTGCACCCCAACCAAAACTGGGCCAGAGGGCTGCTCCCCACCTCTCTGCTGGTCCTCACCCCATCCTGGCTGAGTTTACACACACTGTTCAGTTCAGTAATAACTAAAACTTATATACTATGTGCCAAGCACTGAGCTAAAGTACTTTACGTATCATTTGCTTAACCACCATAACAACTACTCATATCCCCATTTTACAGATGAAAACTCCTGCAGTCCTGAGATATTTCTCACCCAAGGTCACAGCTGGCAGAACTGGAATTCAAACTCATGCAGTTATACTCTTAGCCACTTCATTAGGTATTGGTGTCCTCTTTCTACAGACAGAGAGACTGAGGCTCAAGGGATTCAGTAACTTGCCAAAAGACCCACACTGAACAAGAGCTTGGAGTTCAAATCCATCTCCATCAGATTCCAAAGCCCAAGTGCTTCCCACAATGCTGGACAGTTTGCAGGGTTTGTAGGGACTTAGTCTGCCACTCCAGGGCAGAAGCTGCCAATTTATCATGGTTTCCATCAAAGACTCAGTGTCCTGGCTGCAGTGTGCCTATCACCTAAGCGTGTCTGCTCTGGGAGAGGAGAGGGCTCAAAGAAGGGTCATGAAAAATGGTCCGTGACATGGAGAGAGCAAGGCTTAGAAGGGATAGTGGTCATAATGGTTGCAGGGGAAATGTGGATTTGTTGAACAAATCCATGATATTAGAATAAAGGGGTTGAAATCTGAAATCTGGTGAAAATAAAATCGCCTTGGGGTAATTCTATTGTAGCATTTGTCACAAGCAGTGTGAATGATTAAAAAGTCACTAGTTACTATTGCACACTTAACATATGCCGGTCACTGTAGGAGGTGGTTAATTAAAACTTTTATTTTATTATTATTTTTTGAGACGGAGTCTCACTCTGTCACCCAGGCTGGAGTACAGTGGCATGATCTCGACTCACTACAACCTCCACCTCCTGGGTTCAAGCGATTCCCCTGCCTCAGCATCCTAAGTAGCTGGGATTACAGGCACCCACCATCACATTCAGCTAATTTTTGTATTTTTAGTAGAGACAGGGTTTCACCATGTTGGACAGGCTGGCCTGGAAGTCCTGACCTCAGGCGATCCGCCCACCTCAGCCTCCCAAAATGCTGGGATTACAGGTCTGAGGCACCATGCCCAGCCAAAACTTTTTTTTTTTTTGGTAGAGACAGAGGTCTGGATATGTTGCCCAGGCTGGCCTTGAACTGCTGGCCTCAAGTGATCCTCACACCTGGACCTTCCAAAGTGCTGGGATTTCAGGCATGAGCCACTACACCCAATCAAAGCGCTTTTTATACCCCATTTCTAGTCTTCACAAACACCTATATACACAAATATTATTAAGCCTGTTTTTCAGGTGAAGACA
Organism: Hylobates moloch; assembly: GCF_009828535.3. NCBI lineage: Eukaryota > Metazoa > Chordata > Mammalia > Primates > Hylobatidae > Hylobates > Hylobates moloch. The sequence goes on along the minus strand of NW_026652295.1, from coordinate 33,849,637 downwards.
CAGAGGTTTGGAAATTTTAAGAGTAAATGGCAGAGCTGAGTTTGAAACGAAATGTGCCTGGTTCACAGGTTGCCCTCCTACTAGAATATTGATGTCAAGCCTCCCTCCTCCGTTGGATTGTGAACTCTGGAGACAAGGTCTCTGTTCATCTTTATGTCCCTCAGCATCTATGTCCTCTTCTGTACATCAAGTGCAATCAATACATGCTATATTGAAGGGCTTCTTCCACCACTAGCAGTTCACCTTGGAATCAGTTCCTCGGAGGCAGGAGCAGGCACTGTCTCGGAGATGGTGTGTGTGCCAAGCCTTCATTTTATTCTCTTTTCAGAGAGGAGGGGGAGAAAGTATTGAGACTTTGCCTCAGTGTTCTCCTGGGGCTCCGTTTTCCTTGGCAAACTGGGAAGTGGGAGATCCCAGGAAGGGAGTATTTCCTTTTTTTCCCTCATTTCCCTCTGGGCAGCTATCCCTGGAGTTTTTGGTTATGTGAGCCAATAAATCCCCTCTCCCTTAAGCCATTTGAGTTTGGTTTTATCACTAATTCCAGGAAAGTCTTGCCTAACACATCTGTGGTCATAGGATACCAATCTCCACTCTAAGGGGTGCCACTGGCTCAATGCCTAGCACTTAAAACCCAGGGTGACCACCTCAAGAGAATAATGCCAACATCCACTGACCACTTCTGAAGTGACAAATGTTCAAGTTTTATATATTCTCATCTGCTGTCTCTTGGCCTCTTTTGAAACTACCCATGTCCTTATCTTTTTTTTTTTTTTGAGACGCAGTCTCAATCTGCCGCCCAGGCTAGAGTGCAGTGGCACAGTCTTGGCTCACTGCAACCTCCGCCTCCCAGGTTCACGTGATTCTCCTGCCTCAGCCTCCTGAGTAGCTGGGATTACGGACGTGTGCCACCATGCTCGGCTAATTTTTGTATTTTTAGTAGAGACGGAATTTCACTATGTTGGCCAGGCTGGTTTCAAACTCCTGACCTCAGGAGATCTGCCCGCCTCGGCCTCCCAAAGTGCTGGGATTACAAGGCGTGAGCCACTGCACCCGGCCACCCCAGCATTTCTAATCATCCAACCTACAGACACTCATGGGAGAGACACATTACAAGAATGCTCATTAAGCATTGTTTATAATATGAAATACTGGAGGCAAACTGAGGCTCCTCCAGTAGGAAACAGGTATACCACGTCAGGAACCACTGTATGTAGTTGAAAAGATTTCACTTATCCCACTTGTGTGCTGGTGGGCAAATGTTTAACTCTCCAACACCTTAGTCTCCTCCTCTGTGAGGATAATGATAGGGTCTGCTCCAAAGGCTGTTTTGAGTGAAGACTACCTGGTGCATAGTGCACTGCTTAATAAAAGTTGTGGGTGATCTTTATTATGTTTGTATGAACAGACATCGAAAGATACGCATACTACACTGGCATGTAAAAAAAGCAAGCTACAGAATGAAATGTTTGTCAAATACACGTGCAAAGATTAGGTCGAATTATATGAAACTAGTATTTTAGTAGGTCAAAACAATCAAGTGTCAGAAATTTCATACAGTTCAACCTGTTTATTTGTATACAGAAAGAATCTAGAAGACTCGCAAGCTGTTAACAGTGATCACCCCTCCAGAGTGAACTTTTATCTTTTTTTTTTTTAAGACGGAATTTCGCTCTTGTTGCCCAGGCTGGAGTGCAATGGCACGATCTCAGCTCACCGCAACCTCCGCCTCTCGGGTTCAGGCAATTCTCTAGCCTCAGCCTCCCGAGGAGCTGAGATTACAGGCGCCCACCACCATGCCTGGCTAATTTTTGTACTTTTAGTAGAGATGGGGTTTTGCCATGTTGACCAGGCTGGTCTCAAACTCCTGACCTCAGGTGTTCTGCCCGCCTCGGCCTCCCAAAGTGCTGGGGTTACAGGCATGAGCCACCGTGCCCGGCCAACATATTCTTCTTTACTTCAAAAATTTTTTGGGCCGGGTGCAGTGGCTCATGCCTGTAATCCCAGCACTTTGGGAGGCCAAGGCAGGTGGATCACCTGAGGTCAGGAGTTCCAGACCCATCTGGGCAACATGTTGAAACCCCATCTCTACTAAAAATACAAAAAATTGGCCGGGCGCGGTGGCTCACGCTTGTAATCCCAGCACTTTGGGAGGCCGAGGCGGGCGGATCACAAGGTCAGGAGATTGAGACCACGGTGAAACCCCGTCTCTACTAAAAATACAAAAAATTAGCCGGGCGTGGTGGCGGGCGCCTGTAGGCCCAGCTACTCAGAGAGGCTGAGGCAGGAGAATGGCATGAACCCGGGAGGCGGAGCTTGCAGTGAGCCGAGATTGCGCCACTGCACTCCAGCCTTGGCGACAGAGCGAGACTCCGTCTCAAAAAAAAAAAAAAAAAAAAAATTTGGCCAGGAGTGGTGGCTCACACCTGTAATCCCAGCACTTTGGGAGGCCCAGGCGGGGGGGATCACTTGAGGTCAGGAGTTCGAGACCAGCCTGGCCAGCAAGGCGAAACCTCATCTCTACTAAAAATACAAAAATTAGCCGGGTGTGATGGCAGGCGGCTGTAATCCCAGTTATAGGGAGGCTGAGGCAGAATAATTGCTTGAACCTGGGAGGTGGAGGTTGCAGTGAGCCAGGAAGGATAGTGCCACTGCACTCCAGCCTGGGTGGCAGAGTGAGACTCTGTCACACACACATACACACACACACCCTCACAAAAAAAAATTACCACTAACGTGTTTTAATTTTACAATAAATTTATTTTTATTTTTGTTTATTTATTTAGAGACGGGGTCTCGCTCTGTTGCCTAAGCTGGGGTGCAGTGTCACGATTTCTGCTCACTGCAGCTTCCACCTCCCAGGCTCAAGCCATCCTCCCACTTCAACCTCCTAATTGATTAACTGGGACTACAGGTGTGCATCACCATGCTCAACTAAGTTAAAAAATTTTTTTTGTAATACCAAAATTAACCGGGTGTGGTGGCACACTCCTGTAGTCCCAGCTACTCAGGAGGCTGAGGTGGGAGGATTGCTTGAGCCCAGGAAGTCAAGGCTGCAGTGAGTTGAGATCGTGCCACTGCACTCCAGCCTGAGTGACAGATCCAGACCCTGTCTGAAAAAAAAAAACCAAACCTTTTTTTTCATAGAGATGAGTTCTCATTATATTGCTCAGGCCATGGTGGCTCATACCTGTAATCCCAACGCTTTAGGAGGCCGAGGCAGGAGAAGCCCTCCTTTAGGAGGCCGAGGCAGGATCCTCAAGCGATCCTCCTGCCTCAGCCTCCTAAAGTGTTGGGATTACAGGTATGAGCTACCACAGCCCAGCCCTGAATTTCTTCTTTAACATTATATTCTTCTGTGTGTGTTCTTTTTTTAAACCGGGAGCATATATTGTCTTTAGGATAAAATTTAAAACAATAGGGATGAAAAAGGGTGCCATTAACCACAGTTATTAATTTGCCCTATTAAGTTGCTCTATAATAATATTCTTTTGCTGTTCACTGTTTGTGCGAGCATTTCTGGGTATTCTACATTCCTTGAGGGCAGCAATGACTCTAATCTCACCTTGACTCCAAAGATAGTATAATGTCCCCCATTCACTGAATGTTTCTGACTGACTCCTAATGTCTAACTGAAATGCTCCAATGGTTTCCCATAATTTTCAGAGTAAAAGTTTGAGTCCTTCCATAGGCCTCCAGGCCCCATGTGACCTGGCCTGCTGCACCTTCTCTGACCTCATCCCTCTTGTTTACTTGCCTCCAGCCACTCTGCCTCCTTAATGTTCCTCCAGCAGGTCAGGCATATTCTTGCCCAAGGGCCTTTGCACTTACTGTTCCTGCAGCCTGGAATATTTCTCTCCAGGTCACCGCATGGCTCAAATCCTTTCCTCCTCCCTGTTTTTACTTAGATGTCACCTTCTTAGGGAATATATATTCCCTGACCAGGTGGAATATCCTCTGATCACCTTATTTTTTGAGACTAGGTCTTGCTCTGTTGCCCAGGCTGGAGTGTAGTGGCACAATCACAGCTCACTGCAGCCTCAACTGCCCTGGGCTCAGGTGATCTTCTCACCTCAGCCTCCTGAGTAGCTGGAACTGTAGGCGTGCACCATCACACCCAGCTGATTTTTGTGTGTATGTATGTGTGTGTGTTTTCTTTTTTTTGCGATGGAGTTTTGCTCTTGTGCCCAGGCTGGAGTGCAATGGTGTGATCTCAGTTCACTGCAACCTCTGCCTCCCGGGTTCAAGCGATTCTCCTGCCTCAGCCTCCTGAGTAGCTGGGATTACAGGTGCCCCCCACCAACGTCCAGCTAATTTTTTTATTTTTAGTAGAGACAGAGTTTCAACATGTTGGCCAGGCTGGTCTCAAACTCCTGACTCAGGTGATCCACTCGCCTCGGCCTCCCAAAGTACTGGGATTACAGGCAAGAGCCACCGTGCTGGGCCTAATTTTTGTATCTTTTGTAGGGACAGGCTTTCACCATGTTGCCCAGGTTAGTCTTGAATTCCTGGGCCGAAGCAATCCACCCACCTCAGCCTCCCAAAGTGCTGAGATTACAGGTGTGAGATATCCTGCCCGGCCTGATCATCACCTTATTTAAACCTGTAACCCAATCCTGCCTGACCTCCATGATCCCCACCCGTTTCTGCTTTATTTTCTTCCATGTCATGTATCATCTTTCATCATACTGTACATTTCATTTAGCTTATTATCTGCCTCCTCTGACTAGAATGTCAGCACCACGAGGGTAGAAACGTTTGCGTTTTTTTCACTGTGGTATCACGGGGCCTGGCACCTAATGGATGCTCAATAAGTATCTCTTGAATGAACTTAAACACTTCATGGGAAGAAGCAGACAAAATACAAAAGCCAGACAGAGATTGACTAAATCCCACTGAGCGTATTAACCTTACTGGGCTTCAATTTTCATCTCTCTGAAAAGAGAGTCCTAGGAGAGGACCTACGAATGCCCTCCCCCTCCCAGGACAGAACCTGCCACATAACAGCACAGTTATTTGAGCTTAGTTCTGTCACCCTGTACTGTCCCTAAGACCTGCACCTCACCTGCACTTTTGCCATTGGATTCTGAAGAACCCAGGGCAGAGACTCTGACCCCCACGAGCTGTCGGATATTAGGACAAGGAAGAATTAAATGCCTAGACACTCAGGGCCCCTCTCCAGAGAGCTGGGCCGACCTCAGACTGTCAGCTTCCTGCTCCTGGGTGCGGTAGGGGTTGGGGGTGGAGAGAGGGTGTGACTAGGGGAGGGGTCATGCTGGGAAGGAAATGGCAGTGACGGAGGAGTTGTAAGCAGGAGCTCACTTGCAGATCTCCATCAATCCTCAGCCCTGGATCAGGGCACTCTCATTATCCTCATTTGACAGATGAGGAAATCAAGGCTCAGAGAGAGGAAGCGTCTTGCCCAAGGTCTGACTCCAAAGCCCTGCTCTTGATCTCTACAGTACACTGGCCCTGGCTGAGCACCACAATCACCCAGGGAGCTGGTGAAACTGAAACATGCCCGCCCAGCCCAGACCTATTGACTCAGAGTTTCCAGGGGTGGGGTCCAGGTGTATTTTTCACAAGCTGCCATTTGGGTTTCCTCAGAGAGGACTCCCACAGTCTCCACAAACCCAGGGAGCCCCTGGCCTCTGAGTTGGCAGTCACTGACCTTTGAGATGCTTCATCTATTCACTCTTTCCTCTGGAGGCATGTAGGGGAGTAGTTCTCCTCTCAGGACTTGGAGGATCCTCTAAAACTCAAGTGTGGGGATTGGGGATCCTAAAAACTCAAGTGTGGGTGTCAGGTCCATGTTGGCAACAGTCAGCAAGAACTGATTCTGTAGTTTCCAGCCTTCAGGATCCCCAGGGTTTGGGAATCCATAAAAGCACCCAGCAATGATTTCAGAAAGAATTCTCTCCTAAATTGATTTTTTTTTTTTTTAAGAAAGAATCTCACTCTATTGCCCAGGCTGGAATGCGGTGGTATAACCATGGCTCACTGCAGCTTGACCTCTCGGGCTCAAGTGATCCTTCCACCTCAGCCTCCAGAGTAGCAGGGACTATAGGCATGCACCATCATGCCTAATTTTTTCATTTTTTGTAGAGTTGCGGTCTTGCTATGTTGCCAGGGCTGGTCTCAAACTCCTGGACTCAACTGATTCTTTTGCCATGGCCTCCCAAAGTGCTGAGATTACAGGTGTGAGCCAACCTTGCCCAGCAAGGTCTTTAAATGAATCTAGGTTCCAAGTGATCCTTTTAAAAGACACAGATCCAGCCAGGTGCGGTAACTCACACCTGTAATCCCAGCACTTTGGGAGGCTAAGGCAGGCGGATCACCTGAGGCCAGGAGTTCAAGACCAGCCTGGCCAACATGGCGAAACCCTGGCTCTACTAAAAATACAAACATTAGCTGGGCGTGGTGGTGGGCACCTGTGATTCCAGCTACTTGGGAGGCTGAGGCAGGAGAATCATTGAACCTGGGAGGTGGAGGTTGTATTCTAGTGGGTTACTAGAAAAGCATAACTATTATCATGGAGGAACACTGGAAATTTTAAAAGGTGGGAATATTTGGATTCACTGTGTCACCTGCTGAGAGCAGGTGTAGGGGTTGGGTGTTGACATCAAAGGAGACAGAGGGCTAGTTAAGGGAAAGGAGAGGCTGCATCACAGACCAATTTTACCTACTTGAGGTACAGAATTTATTCTTTAGTTTTGTAGGCTGGCTGGATGGCTTGGTGATCAACCCCCTGGTTTACAGATGAGAAAATGAAGATGGACAGTGACTTGCTTAAAGTCATCGAGATGGGGAGCAGTACAGATCCAAGCCTGTGTGGTTCTGAGTCAAGTGCTCTGCACATCATTAAATCATCCTCACCTCCCTACCCACAAATCCTATCCTGGGGAGACCAGTAGCACACAGGAGTCAGGACAAAGCTGATGATCCTAGCCAGCAGGTTTTTGGACTGGAGCTGTTCTTAACTTTTCCTCCACTAAGGAGAAGGTGGTTGTCCCTCTCCAGAGGAGGCAAAACCTGAAGCTCATTGATTATCAGTGGGCAAGAATCTCACTCTGGGCTCCAGGACTGCCCTGAATGTCAGCTGGAGGTGCAGGAAACTGGAAGGCCCCCATTTACCCTCCCTCCCTTCCCCCAGCTCCTGCCAGTCAAGGAGGAAGTGGTAGGCCTGGTGCCTCCTAAAGATCCTCATCAAACCAGAGACACACTGCTCCATCTATATACCCCTTCACCCCACTGCCTGATAGTCAGGGGGGAAGGAGGCCAAATTATCAGCTGATCCTCCACTAGTCCTAAAATCAAAACTGCTCCCCTGGGGAAGAGGGTGTGGTCAGTAGGACACACATCATTCCCAGTGGCTCCCCTCTCTACAGCCCTCTGTCAGGATGGCTACCTTCTAAAGGTTTTTAGAGGTGGTTCTGGGAACCTTGCAAAAACTCACAGCCCTCAACTCCTGGGAAGTTTTGTGTTCAACCTAAATCCATCCTGGGCAGGAGTGCCGTTCCTATTGGTTTACTTTCTCTGTTCTCAACCCAACTGGACGAAGGTATTGTACTTTCTACAAGAATTCAAAGACAGGAAGAAATATCTGGTTTTTCCCTCAAGCCTTCTCTTCTCCAGGAGAAACAACCCTACTCCTTGGGCTTTTCTCAGAGGACGTGCTATTCTTCCTCCTATCCTCTGGCCTCATCATGGGTTTGCCCAGGACAGCCACTGGGAGCCCCTCTACCAACATATTAGGGGAGAAGTGGCAAATGTCATGCACCGACACATCTTGCCCTGGGCTGGTGCAGGTCTCCTGCCAGGTCCCAACCCAGGACCCTAAGGCTAGTGATGGTTTTAGTAACCAGCCCAGTGAGGTGGCTCAAGACTATAATTTCAGCTACTCAGGAGGCAGAAGCCAGAGGATCACTTGAGGCCAGAGGTCTGAAACCAGCCGGGGCAACATAATGAGACTCAGGCTCTAAGAAATACAAAATAAAAAAATTAGCCAGGCGTGGTGGCACGTGCCTGTAGTCCCAGCTACTCAAGAGGCTGAAGTAGGAATATCGCTTGAACCCAGGAGTTTGAGGCTGTAGTGAGCTATGATTGCACCACTGCACTCCAGCATGAGTAACAGAGCAAGATCTCATCTCTAAAACAACAACAAAAAACCAGATTGACTCCATGGTCTTTTCCCTCATCCCCAAGTCTTTTCAGGGGAGAGGTGGGCCCTGCTTGTATAACTCTCTTGTCTGCTTCCTCCTTTGCCTTTTGACCACTTCTCTATTACTCCTTTGCTTTGCTGGAATCCCCGCCCCCCGACACTATCACTACTTCCTCCCCTTCCAATATTCACTATTATGGGCTTGAAAGGAGCCCTGCCATTTCTGCCCCACCCCCATTTGGCCCCTGAGACTCCCACTGTTAGCCCAGGTTTCCAGAGTGGACAAGTTTTCTGTCAAGTAGGAGTGAACTCTATCACTGATCCTGTGTGACCAGAGATGTTGCTGGCAGTAGGTTCAATACGAGCTGTGATGAGGTACAGACAGTAGACAGTTCAAGCATGCAAGCTGTCCATGGAGTATTTCTCTAAAAACATGCAACCTGTGGGGGTGAGGGCGTGGGTATTGGCCCTTTTAGAGGGCAACACAGAGGCTCAAGCTAGGAGGCTTTACTGGCTGATGGCACCAGGAAAAGAGGAGCCACTTAAAGGCGTACCTTCCATGTGAAGAGCAGAGAGAGCCTGGAGAGGTCTCAGGAGCCACAGGTAATACAGAGGTGGAAAATGTTACCCTGGAAGCAAAAAGCCACGGGGGCTGGTATTGTCTGGTAAGATATTAAAGGGACAGGGTGGGAGGTAGGGGTGGGACACAGAGTTTGCAGAAATGGATTTTGGATGTTCGACTTTTTTCCATTTATGCTGAGGACCCAACCAAATGACATGATCTGAAATATAAGAGATTTAAATAGGATGTAAGGAAGAATCTGCCTGTTAGGAGGTTCTCCCCAGGTGACAAAAGATGGTAGTGGGCTCTCCTTCCTGGGGGAGTGAAATCATCTATTAGATGCTCACAAATCCAGGTAAGGAGTTGTAACATAGCACCAGTTTGGGATATTCAAGTTCCTTGCGTCCAAGTTCAGTAAAGTGGGGGGTTGGAACGGTCGTGGGGCACAGTAACTATTCTGTCCCATTCATCTCTCAGGTATCCAGGCACCCTCTACCTCAGTCATTAAGAATGGAGGTTTCCTTGAGACCACTGTCTCCTTTGGAGGATGGGGCAGGGAGACACCAGGAGTTCAGTGCCTAGCTACATGCCAGGCACAGAGCCTCACGAGGGGCACTCAAGTACTTGCAGAGTGAATGAACGCACCCCTATGGCAGGTCCTAGAGAGCTGAGGCCTACCTTGCTCCTTTCCCCCAGCATTGGCTGATTCTAGTGGCTGAGGGCCTTGCCTCCTCCCCACTAACTAGGGTAGGGAAGGCAGCACTAATGGAGGACTAGAGGAAGAGAGAGAAAAACTTCTTGGCCTCCCAGAAATTGTCTAGGCCAGATGACTGACTTCAGCACAATCATTGACTGGGATTTTCCTGGGCTTAGATTCCACCCCTTCCCTACCTGAGGTCTCAAGGCCTAAGGTAAGTTTCCCAACCTGATATGTGTGGTGGATAGTGGGGTGAGCTGCGTAGCAGTATAATAGGGTCCTCAGTCCTCACCCACTCTACAGCTCTGTCCCACCTGGGGGGCAGGGTTAGGCAGGCCAGACTGGTTTGGGACTGGGGGCGGCCCCTTTATGCCTCTCTCAGCTCCAGAGGAAATGACTGCCAAGTACTGGCTAACTGTTTCTCTTGAAAGGAGGAAGCAGCAAGAAAGAGCAGACTGCATGCCCAAGCATGACTCTGTGGAGATGTGTGTGCTCATCACACGGAGTCTGGGATGTGGCCTGGCTCCTGGCCCTCAGAACCCCACAATGGCCCTCAGAACCTCCTGGCCTCCAGTTGTGGGGCCCAGTTCTGCGCAAGGTTTTTGCACACACTTCACTAGGTCTCTGGAGGGTGGGCAGCGGCATCTACCAGGCTATGTTGGCCCAGTTACTCAGGACCAGCCCCCCGACCCCAGGCCCGGGACGCTGGATCGCTGGGTGCCCTTGGAGTGGCAGTGTCCACACCTGGCTCCCAGGCGGCAGGGGCTGATGTGGTGCATCTGCCGTCCTCCCCTGGGCCCCAGGTGCCCCTCACCTTGAGCTGGGACTTGGAGACTTTGCCGCTCTTCTCCACGTCCAGTGCGGTAAAGGCGTACCAGATGGACTTGAGCAGTTCCTTGCGCAGGGCCATGGCTGAGGCGCCCGCCCGGCTGGGGGCGGCTCTGACACCAAGATCCGGTTTCAGGAAATGCAAACGGCTGCAGAGACCGCAGAGGTGCCATGGTGGAGCGAGAGCTCCACCTGCCTGCGCACTCCATGAGGCTTCGTGCTGGCGAGAACCCTGCCTGTTGCTCTGGCAGTGCTCAGAGGCTCCACTCCCTGCGTGGGAACTGAGGACCAACTCTCTGAGAGTGGGAACCCTCGTTCTGTATCCACGTGGCTCCCAGGGCATGTGAGGCCCTTTTAGAAGCCTCCTCAGCCCTGGAGCCTTCTGGAGCCTTCCGGGGCTCCCAGAGGCAGCTTGCTGAGGGAAAAAGCAAGCTCATCCTGATGTTGGAGTCAAACAGATTAAAGGTCCAGTCCTAGTTCCACATAGGAGGCCTTGGGTAAGTTACTTAACCTCCTTGAGCAGTTTCCTTGTTGGTAAAGCAGGAAAAATGCCTCCGTGTTGTAAGAATGTCTGAGAATGGACGTAAAGCATATAGCAGGCTCTGGGTAGAGGTTTTGGTGCTACTTAACATTACCATGGTGGTGGGACTCCATCCAAGTGGAGGGAAACAAAGACAACATCACAAAGCTGGAGAGGGAAATGGGCCAGGGCACCTCTCCAGGTCAGGATGTGGCATCTGACTTGCTGGCTCCCCATCCCCTCATCATTGGCTCTAAACGGTACTGAGAGCACTGCCTACGCTAGCCCCAGTGGCCCTGAAGACACTGGAAACTTTCTGAAATACATGCGGGTGAGCCTTGTGGTGCACCTCAACCTTAAGGGTCCCAGCAGCAGCAGGCTTGGGATTCAGGGCCCTCCACATTAGTGCTTCCATTTCTTCAGATCCAGTGTCCAAAAGGACTGGGACACACCCACACCAGGAATGGTGGTCACAGATGTTGAAGACATCTGCTCAGGCCAATTCTGAGACACCTCCCCCTACCCCCCAATCCAAAGAAAAATCCCTCCAAGTAAGGTGTTGGGAATACCTCCTGCCTGGCAGCATGCCCCTGCCCCTCTCTTCCCAAGGAGCTGGTGGCAAGAGTAAATGGGAGCTTCCCAGGCATCCTAGGAGAGGATGCCTGGATCAGAGGAGGGGATTCCAATCCTAGGAGGCAGGAAGGGGTTGGGGCATATCCATCACAGCAGAGAGAGGAAAAGAGGCACCTCCAATCCCTGCAATGTTCCTGTCTAGGCAGAGTCAAACCCAGAGCTTCTTCCCATCAAGTGCCTTCCCTTGTATCCCTTCCTCCCGCCACAGCTGATCTGATCTCACCAACTCACTTTTCAGTGGGGTCTGATTGTGGCTTTGAAATCCCACAGCACAGTCCTAGATACCTAGGTGGGCACCCCCAGAGCTGGGTAATAGAGCCAAGACTTCAGCTCCAGAGGCATCAGACTCTGCTCCTTGAATCTCAGTAACCTTGGCAAAGGTGCCCCCCAGCCTCACTCTAACCTTGGGCTTTGCCCTCTTGGAGAAGCTGACTGTGTGATTTGGGGGTGGCTGGGTTGGAGGGGCTCTGACTACGTTCTACAAGAAAGGCAGGAAAAGAGTTCCCCCAGCTCAATCACCTGAGGCCCGAGATTCAGCCAGAGCCTGGAAGCAGCGGTCACCCTTGTCCCGTTTGGCTACCCTGGAGCCCACCTGCTCTGCTGTGGGCAAGAAGCCACCAGCAGCTCCTCAAGGCTTTATCTTATACTGGGCTTCCTTCCCACCTGTGTCCCTGGCAGGCCAGCCCCACCACTCTGGCACCAAGGCTGAGTGGAGTTTGTGCCAGGGAGACAGGGCTGAGAGCCTGACTTGACCAACCCTGCCACCCGGGCCTACAGCTGAAAGGATGGAGGGACCCAGGTGGAAATTTGGAACTTTTATTAAATACTCATTCATCCATGTGCCACCACCACCCAGAGCACGAAAAAAATTATCAAAATGGAATTAAAAAAAACAAAACAAATCAAACCCAATCCCCAGCAGTCTATGTACAGGGCCACTCCCTGCCTCTCTTGCCATAGAGAGGTTGAGGGGCAGCTGAGGAGTGGCGGGGGCTGGGCACCTTTTCTCCAGCCACAGGCCCCTGAGAAATTAATTGACTGTGGTGTCAGGAAGTCCCTGGTGCCAAGTAGCCAGGCATCTCAGCTGGCCTCCAGGGCGGTGGTTATTGCTGGGAGGGCAGGACAGGGCCTGCTCCGCTGCTACTGGGCTGAAGAGCTATCTGTGGCTCTCCCCTAGAGGACCAGTCCCCATAGCAGCCCCAATCTCCACCTGAGAAGGGCAGCAGACTGAGGGCCAGAAGGGTGTTCTTTAGGAGGACAGCGGGCACCCAGCTGATTTTGAGAGGAGGGTGCCCTGGTGTAGCCTGGCTTGTCGTCAGCTCCCGAGGATGATGTACTCCCCTGATTCCAGCTGCCTGGCCCCCCTCTTGGGCAGGGCCCCCATTCCCTTCAGGTAGGCAGTTTTCTTGCTGTCTTCTCAACCCAGAGACCTATGTGGCCACCTTCCATGTGTCAGCCACAGCCTGGGCCCTTGGGGGCAAGAATGGCCACGCAGCATGGCACTTCCTCCAGCATGGTGTGGGATCCAGCCCTCTTGGACTCAGCAGCCACTCTCCGACACTGTTGTCTCCAGGGTCACGGCCCCTTGCTGCATGGCCGCAGTGGCCACACTGATGGCCTCCTCTAAGGTCTGCTGTTCCTCCAGCTGTGGGGAAGGGGGTGCAGAAGGAAGGAGAGAGTGAGACCCTCCCTGCTAGATTCCAGTGTTAGTAGTATGTGGCCTACTTTTTTTTTTTACTCTCCCCCATCTACCCAGTGCCACACGCTGAACACTTAGTAGGGCTCCAATAAACATGAAGTTCACGGATGAAGAGTCCTACTAGGCTAGGCATGGCCAGGGGGCCCTGGAATAGCCAGGGTCAGAGAGACCAGCTTGCTCACAGAAGGACTGGCTGAAGAGAACCGTGGTGATCATCTACTTCAGCCTCCTTAATTTCCAGATGAAGAAACAGAGACACAAAGAGATGAAGGGCTTGGACCACAGGTGGACTGCCATCGGAGTTATCCTGAAGGCCAGAAGAGGCTTCAACATTCTGTCTCAGCCAAGAGCGAGCCTGAGACAGATGCATGGATGCAGGAGGAAAGGGATCTGTCCTCTGAAATGGGCTCTTTTTGAGTCAGATGCCCTTCTCTTCAAGATCCTCATCCAATTCCCCTTTATTCCTTGTTGCCTTCTCTGGCCGTGGGATCCCCTTTCCTCCCAGATCTCTACTCACCTGCACTGCAATGTGCGTTCCGTTGGCTGTCGCCAACAGTGCCACCTGTTGATGACAAAGAGATGCTACACTTGAGTCCTCAGCCACCACAGTCCCAGAGGTAATGATTGTGACCTGAAAGACAAAAGGAGGTCTTCCATTCCACCTGCAGTGTACTCTCCCTCTCCACAATCCAAATAAACATCCCTCCAATTAAGGTGCTGGGAACAACCCAGAAGAGAATGGATAAAACCGTATGGGTCAGATTAATTAGCCTGAGGCTCAGAGCTAAGTAAGGCTGGGTTTCCTCCCAACTTAAAGCCCAATTTAATTAAGGGATTTTGAATCACAGAAGGACAGAGCTGTAAAAAATTCCAGAGATATTTTAATCCCCTCACTTGAAAATGGACAGAAGTCCACGGAAAAGTGATTTGCCTAAGGTTGCAAAACAAATCAGGGTTGAACTGAGATTTAGAAAGTGTCTCTTGACCTTCATTCAACTGCTTTTAGAGATAAGAGCTGCTCATGGCCCAGGAACTGTGGGGAAGACCCCTTCTTTTGTGGGGAATCTTTGTCCTGGTAAGAAGACTTGACTAGTTTAGACTGCACTTTAATGCCCGCCCCATGGAAAGGAATGACAAAATAAGAAACCCCAAGCAAACCGCCTGGTCATACGGGCTGCGTCTGGGTGCCATCGGCGCTGACCATGGTGACTGTATGTGTGCCAGATGTGGCCAGGTCGGCATCATGACTGGGGATGGTGAGGGTGGTGCTGCCGTGCTGGGTGACCATACTGATGGCACTCCCCAGGGCCTGCAGGTCTTCCGGGGACAGGCTGACCTGCCAACAGGAGGGGGAAGATGAGCTGGCAGTGTCAGTGGAGGGTTGTCTGAAAGTCCCTAAGGAAGATATACCTGCACTTCCAGACAAGGTCAGCTTATTAGTTTCATGTCACAGTGGTGGAAGGGATGGGTGACAGGTAAACAAAATGGGTCCAAGGTTGCAAAGACAGGCCACACTAGAAGAATTCTACTGACTACTTCTATTTATCACCACTTTGCTTCTGGGGCCTGTTGTATCCAGCTCAGGGTCGCCACCTGATTGTGTCCTAACAACTCTAGAAAGCATAGGTGTACTTTCTAGCAAGGGTACCGACAAGGGTCAGGTTATGTAGCTGGCTAGTACACTGGTAGGACCAGACCCCAGGCTTTCAGACCCCATACCATGTTCTGGCTGCTATATGAACATGCCTCTCTTGAGAGGGACATCCCATGTCCTGCTCAGATGAACAGGACCTGTCAGCCTCCAAGTAAAGAGAGAAAATACTAACTGTGCTCCAGAAGCCCCAGAGACTGAGCTGGAAGCACAGGAGGAGGAGAGGCTATGCTACAAGATGTGGTCCCCTCAGCCTCAGCCTCTGAGGTCTATAAAACTGAAACAAGAAGCTGGGTGGCAGTGGGGCTGTCAGAACTTCAGGGCTCCGAGAGTCCCCAGAGAGAGTGGAGAGTGCCAGCTAGTGTGGCACCCCTGCCCTCCAGGGCCTGTACCTGCTGGGCACCATCCTGAGTGATCAGAGCCACCTGGGGGGCCCCATCTTCTTCAGTCACCATGGCCACTTGGGCTGGGATGTCATCACCCTCTTCCTTCACCTCCGAAAGGTAAGCTATCCGGGGTCGTTTGGGTGGCGGGCTCTCCTCGGCTGCAGAGGCGGCTGGGAGAGGACAGCCAAGGCTGACACCTGCTACCAGATGCCATGGGGAGGCCTGGCTTGTCCCCACTCTCACCCCCTGCCCACTCCCCTTACCCTCAAGCTGCTGCTGCTCATAGAGGGCCTGCTCGCTCTCCTCCGTGGCCTCCAGCTCGCCGTGGGCACTGCGCTTGTGCATGGCCAAGGTGGAGGTCTGCCGGTAGGTCTTGCCGCAGGTGCTGCAGGTGTAGGGCTTGCAGTGTGTGTGCACCACGTGGTGCTTATATAAGCTTGAGTACTCGGTGAAGCGTTTCCCGCAGCCTGGCACCGTGCAAACGTATGGCTTCTCCCCTGGGGACACTGGGCTGTGAGGGGGGTGGGAACTGGGGCTGGCAAGGGGGAAACTAAGGGGACAGGGGTGAGGGACAGGGTTGGTGAAGGGAGAGCCAGAGGGAGGGAGAAGGACTGAGACCTGAGACTCTCAATGGACAGGGTTGGGGAAGATGGCCAGTGGAACACAGAGAGGACACGAGTGTTGAACCACTGAATCCAGAGACAAGGCGGAAAGGAAATGGGGGACAGGTCAAGGCTGGGGCTAGTAAAGGGGCTGGTAGGGGGCACTGGAGCTTATAAGGTTGAGGGTGGGAGGTTGAGAGTGGTGAACAGCAGAGGCAAGAGGCAAGGATCAGTTGTGATGAGAAAGAGGGGACACACATGCTGAGAGACAACACAGAAAGCTGGATGAGGGGCACAACACTGGGGAGGGTGAGGATACACAGGAGTCATGGATGGCGGATAAGGTGAGGAGTTGAAGGCTGACAGTTCACTCCGCTTCTTCCCCATCATTCCTGACCCTGGCCTCTTTTCAGGAGTTCAGAGTTGGAGAATTCAGGGTGGGTGTAGAGGGGTGGTAGGGAGCTGAGGGACCCCAGAGAGGACTGGCAATACCTTTCAGATTGGACCTAACTGGAAATGGAGGAACTGCTCACTGCAAGTGGAGTTGTTCTGGGGATACCCCACCCCCAGACCAGCCTGGAATGGCTGGCACAGAAGGGTTCTGGGCTGGGAGTTGGGAATGTGTCTTAGATGGGAAGCCTACAGTAGAGGGGTTGGGGCCTGAGCGAGGGTGGTCCTCGCATGCCAGCTAGCCCACCTGTGTGGATGCGCACGTGATTCTTATAGTTGGTGGCACTGGTGAAGCCACGGCCACAGTGGGGCTCCGGGCAGGTGTAGGGCCTCTCGCCTGTGTGGGTACGCACGTGTACCTTGCGGATGTTAGACGTGGTGAAGGAGCGGCCACAGCCCTCAAAAGGGCACCGGAACGGGCGTTCACCTATGCAAATGGTGGGATGCGAGGAGGGGTGTGGGAAAGAGGGCCATACTGGAGCAAGCTGGGGATGGCACTGGGCTCCATCCAGGTCTAAGTCTGAAAGGCAAGCTGAATTCCTTTTGCCCAGGGAATGGGGTTGGAGTGGGCAGGGCCCAGCATACCAGTGTGGGTACGGACATGCTTCTGCAGGTCTCCTGAGGTCTTGAAGGCCTTGCTGCACAGCTCCTCTGGGCACTTGTATGGTTTCTCACCAGTGTGGGTACGAACGTGGCTCTTCAGTCCATAGCCTGTCCATATGTGGCAGGGAGGGGGTGAAGTGAGCATCCAGTGGGGTCTCATCCTCCACCGTCCACCTCATGCACAGGCTCTCCACCTCCTTTGGCTCAGGAAGCCCATGTCTGCCTCTATCCCACCCCTGCCTGGGCAGGGGCTGGAAAAGCCCACTGTGCCCTGCTTCCCTCTCCAGGGGCAGGCAGTTGGAGCCATACTAGAACATGAGCATGAAAAGAAACTCAGAGAACTCATGGCTAAAGGTCCTAGTTTCACAGAGGGGAAAATAAGCCCAGAGAGATGCAATGGCCCACCCAATAATCCACAGCTGGTTGGCATCAGAGCTGACACAAGAGGCTGGGTCTCTCCACCAACCCTCCAGGCTCCTTCTGCTGGCCTGAACCATGCTGCCTTTCACTCCCGTAACAAGGTTTCCTCCAGAGAGAGCACCCTGCAAGTCAGAGTACTCTGACGGTAGTTTCTCCAGGAAAGCAGCCTGGTGTTGGGTTCCCTTCAGAGAGATCCCAAACAGAACTAGAACCCTCCACCCTCAACTGGAAGCAGCCCACCAGGCAGGTTACCTGTGGCAAAGGCCTTTCCACAGCTGGGGAAGTCACATCTGTATGGACGGTCACCTGTATGAGCTCGTTCATGCACCTGTGAGGACAAGCAATCACACAATTCAGAGGAGCAAGGGTATGACCTGGGCTCTTTGGTTTTCTTTAGGACCCTGATTCTCTTCCCTCCTGTACCATTCATGTGTGTCAAGCGCTCTGTGCTGGCATTCCTGTGTACCCTCATTTCTTCCTTGAGGGCAGCGACCAATTCCAATCAAAGCAGAAAGGTAGAATTACAGCCTGGAAGGGAAGACTGCAGAGCTGACGGCTGTCTGCCAGCAACCTTACCTTTAAGTGATGAGCGGTGGTGTAGAGACGCCCACAGCCCTTGTAGCCACAGCGGAATGCTCTGTCTCCAACTTGCTGCCCTTTTCCATTATGGGGAATCTGGCTGTCATGAAGAACCTGGGGGAAAAGTCTTGAGATCCCTATATGTATTCTCCCCAGTGAAGAAGGTGGGACACAGGGCCCTGCTTAAGACCCAATAGGCAGGGTTAAACCTGTCAGGGGCCTCTGGGGCAAAAGAACGTAACTAGACAGACAAGGAACAGATGCTGGGGCATGCTACAGAAGAAACAGGGTGGGCATGGGGAGTCACCACCCATCTCTGATGGGACAAAGGGAGACCTACAGGTCATAGTGGCTGTGACAGCTATTGAAGAAAGGCTATCACATAGACAGCTACGTAAGGTGAAAAGGGAGGTTGTCTGAATGGCCATGCTTGAACTGGGCCAAGTACCAGAAACCCTCCTTCTAAGCACACATACCTAGGGGCCTGCAACTCTCAAGACTTCCATCTTCTGATAGGAGGGGTCCCCTTCCTCCTGGCACAAAACTAGTGCTTAAAAGTACATAAACAAGGGGGCTTGCTGTGGAGAGGAGCTCACCTAGGTTCATCTGATAGGACATGGGGCCCAGAGTGAGGGGGCCACGACCAGAAGCACCCAGGGGAGTGCTGCAGTTTCCACCAGAAATGTCAGCTCTAATGACAGCACCCAGCTGACAAGTCCTCCCCTTTTGTCTCCTCTTCTGGGATATTGCTAAAGCCACCCATCTCACACCAGCCTCTGGATGCAGGGAGCCCTTACTGCTCTTCTGCTTTCCTGAGCAGGGTCCTGGTGGCACTGTCCCTTAGTCTTTCTTTCTAGAATGCTTCAGAATCACACTCTGGTCTTTCCAGGAGCTCCTGAAACTGAACTCTGCAAGTCACAGTGAGCAGGGGACAGAGGGGTGATGCCAAATTCATGGCAAGGTCTGTCTAGTTAGGCTCC
This sequence comes from Hylobates moloch, assembly GCF_009828535.3. Taxonomy (NCBI): domain Eukaryota; kingdom Metazoa; phylum Chordata; class Mammalia; order Primates; family Hylobatidae; genus Hylobates; species Hylobates moloch. Next base: position 33,830,869 of record NW_026652295.1, on the reverse strand, counting down.
AGCTCAGGGGCTCAAGCAGCTGAGAGTTTCATGGACATTTAAACAGCTTCTGGGTAGAGGGTAGGGTCAGAGGTGGCCAGACCTGCTTGGCGGGCTAACTCACACAGGCACTTGGATTTCATTCCATGTCTCACTAGCTCCAGGGGTAATCACGGGAATCAAGGGACATGAGGGATGGAAGTGACCTCTGAGATCATCTGGTCACATCTCATCATATTAGGAATAAGCTGAGGTCTAGGAGAGGAGGGACTCACCCAAGTTTGGACTAGGTAGCGGTAGAGCAAGCATAGATCTCAGGGCTCATGATTTAAATAAAACCCACTTCTCTTTACATCAACATCAAGTCTCAAATTTGGTCTCTAAAATATACCTCAGGGAACCTGCTGTAAAGTTTTGTGCCTTTTTTTTTTTTTTTTTTTTTGATAGGGTCTCCCTCTGTTGCCCAGGCTGGAGTGCAGTGGGACAATCTCAGCTCATTGCAATCACCGCCTCCTGATCCTCCCACGTCCGCTTCCCAGTAGCTGGGACCACAGGTACGCACCACCATGCCCAGCTAATTTATTTTTGTATTTTTTTGTAGAGATGAGGTTTCGCCATGTTGCCCAGACTGGTCTCAAACTCCTGGACTCAAGCGATCCATCTGCCTCAGCCTCCCAAAGTGCTGGGATTACAGGCGTGAGCCTCTGCGCCTGGCCTGTACTTCATTTTGAAAAGACATGAGGATTTCCTTTTTTCCTCCATCATTCAGCCACACTGGTTTCATTATAAATAAAAAACCTCCCCCATCTTCGGGTAAAACTGCTGGAAGGAAGGAACGTGTAGGAAGCCCTAGCATATCCAGCCTGAGGCTCTGCAGTCATTCCAGGAAGGGAACACGCTGGTTTGGAAAGCTCAGAGATTTCTGTACCCTTTTCCCCACAGGCAGGACCATGGTTTCGGCAGAAAGAACTTGGACTGACTGGTATTTGCAGAGCCAGGACCCTTTTGCTTTCCAGCTGAGCTACTGTGTGGGCCTCATAATCCAGGAATCCCAGCTGTTCTGTTGCACATGCCCTTGTTATAGCCCACTGAGGTTAATTTTCCAAATGACTAAGTGAGTCACAGAGAAGAAATAAATACAATTACCTCAGTGGACTAGAAAGCTAATACAAGTCACTGGCAGGGCTTTCCCAGCTAGTGCAGAGGATTACTACAGCAGCCAAAGTGAAGCTGGGCCTAACTCCCCAGCATAAGGATGCCACTGTTTCTTATGGCAGCTTTCCCTCTGCAGAGACAGCGTAAACAAAAGTGAGCATAAACAGCTGTCAGCGGCCAGGAAGGCTGTGTTGCACGCCCTAGATAATGATGTGTGACAGGTCAGTTGGGGGAGCTGGGGTGGAGGGGCAAAGGGAATATCCCACATGGTACCCAAGCACAGGGCTGCCCTTGTCCACTTGAGAGGTGAAGTTCTGGCAGGGCCAAGAGGCAGTGCGCAGGCAAGGCCCCGTTGTCTAGAGTGACAGACCGTGTCAGGCTCTATGTGCTCACCTTGCTGGCATACTGCTCCAGGGCCACCACTGTGTCTGCACTGAAGCCCTCATCATCCTCTGCTGCCAGGTCTTCCAAGCCCACCTCTGTCTGTACGGCCAGGATGGTGCTGTCCGATGGCACAGCCACAGGGTGGTGAATGTAGGCAGTGGAGCCATCTTCCAGCTGGACGGCTTCCAGGGCACTGGGGTCATAGCCTTCTGCAGGGAACACATGGTTAGCCCTGATGCCACACAAGGGGAAGAGATACAGCTGGGACTCTAGCTTTAAGTTAATGAGAGATACATATACCAAGGAGGGTTTCAGCATCCGATTTCTCATGCCCCTTCACTTTGTGATTCACTCTTGCTGGCCCTCCTTCTGCGGCTGTCTCACCTAAGGATGAGGTCTCCTATGGTACACTAAATGGGAACTCACAAGCTCCTTGAGGACCTGATAGGGGCTCATCATCATTTTGGCTTAGATGACCACAATAGCCTCCTGACCAGTCGCTCCTCACCCCCTCACCGCCTCTAGTTCCCTCCAGGCAGCACATCCAGAGGGATCTTTGCAGGACACAAATATGACCATGTCACTTAACTGCCTAAACAGTTTAAATGCTTCCCACTGGTCTCAGGATAAAGACCAAAATCCTCACCCTGACACTCAAACCCAGAGTGCACCAGCCTTGTCTTTCTCTCTCCAGTTTCCTCCTGCTTATTCTGCCTTCGCTCCCAGGGCTCTAGCTCCTAGCAGTTCCTGGAATGTGCTGTTCTTTCTTCCTCCCAGCTCTAGGCCTGCACATGCTATTCCTTCTGCCTGAAGTACTGAACCCTCCCTGCCATCCCTCTTCCCCCAGCTAAGTCTACCTCATTCTTTACCTCTCAGCTCAAGCATCACTTCCTCAGAGAAGCCCTCCCTGAGCATGATCTCTGTTTGTAATGATCAGTTCATCACTGATGGCTTGTTTCATTTCTATTTCCCCCTCTAGACTCTAGGAGAGCAGGGACCATGTCTGACTTTGTTCTCTCTTGTATACTCCACACCTAACACAACGCCAGGCATGTAACAGTCACTCAACAAACTACCTGCGGAAGGAATAAATTGTTATTCTTCAGCACCTTAGGAGCGTGATTCTAAAATATTAGTTTTTTCTCCTGGTCTTGGATGACATCCTCAGGTCCTATTTAAAGCCCTAAGACTTTGTGGCTGTGCTGGAGCCAAGGCCACCATCAAAGTACATGTGACTGATCTCCAAGGCTCACCTCCCAGTGGTAGACATAGCTGCTCCTGTGGTCTGCACCAGGGAAGGTGGGCAAGGCTGCTAATCCAAATGAGCATGTGTGTACCGTGGAGACGACAGCTCCCATGTCTACACCCCAGTTGTGTGCTATCCCATCCTCCCGTCCTGCCACCCCATCCTCCAGTCCTGCCTCCCATCCTTCCCCTAGTTGTGATGATGGTGACCCTACCTCTGGGTGTGCGGTGTATGTAAGCCATGCTGCCATCTTCCAGCTGCACAGGCTGACCATCCTCAAAGGAGAGAGATTCTGTAACGAGAGCAATGCCTGCCTTTCCCTGGTGCTCAGTGCCATGGAGGGGTCCCTTGGTGGGGGCTGTCAGGCTTCCCTCGACAAGGCATGGTGTGTTAGGGTGCCCTCACCTTTCTGTACCGTCACCTGGTGAATGTATGCGGTGGTCCCATCCTCGAGCTGGATCACCTGCCCTTCAAGAAGCTTCTCTCCTGTTAGAGTGGAAATGGAGAGAAATGGGCCAGGACCAGAAGAGGGCTAAGAAACACCTGCCTGTTTTTAGCTGAGGCTTACTTGAGTCTCTAGGCACGAGCCTGCAAGTCTAAGCATGGGTAACATCTTCCTTGTTCCCTTGCTCTGTCTCCTTGGGCCTGGGCCTTGAGACACTAAGGGTGAAGACACTTGCCTTGCCGGAACCCATCACCTCCCAACAGATTCCCTTCCAGTTACTGACAGGAGGAATAACTTCACTTATTATTCTATCCATGCCCAGCCAAGTGGAAACTTCCAACCTAATAGTAAGTTGCTGAGACTTGAACTAATGGCCCTTAAACCTGGATGGGCCCCAATGGGTCAAAATTCAGATGTAGCTCAAACTAACAAAATCAAAACATATCCCCTCATCCCTCACTATGACAGTGTGCTAAGACCAGGAGCCCCTGTGAAGGCAGGCTATATAGCTTATTGGTTAAAAACAATAAAACTCTGGAACCAGGCCAGGCCTCCAGAGTTTGAATTCCAGCTCCACCTCTTAACAGCTGTGTGACCTTGGACAGCTTATTTAACTAACCTTTGTGCCTCAGTTTCCTTTTCTTAAAATGGGGATTGAAAACTGTGTCTCTTATAGGGTTGCTGTTAGGGTTAAATGAGTTAACGAATATAAAAGACTGGGAAGAGTGCCAGGTATATATGGTCAGCCCTCAATAAATCCTAGCTTTTCTTATAAGCCCAATATGCATTTTAGAAGAAATGGAAAGTAAAGCAATAGAGAACTATGTGAGCACAATTATTATGCTATTATGTGTCCATGTAGGTCTTATTCCACTGCCACTGTTGAGTAATGATTCCTTCATTGACCTCTCATATTTTCATTTCAATTTTCTAGTAAAAAATTAGATCACCTAAGGCAACACAACAAGCAGCGTAAAAATTAACAAGACTCCAGATTTCCTAAGATATTACTCTTCTTTTACCTTACTGGAAAGCACTTCTAATAAGGCTCTTGAAATTAGAACTAGACGACCCCTCCTTGTGTCCAGTGAGTCTGACAGAGGGGGAAGGAAGAAGAGAAATGAGAAAGGAAAGACACGGAGATTGAAGAGTTAATGACGGTCAGATTCAGTGGCTCATGCCTATAATCCCAACATTTTGGGAGGCCAAGGCGAGTGGATCGCTTGAGCTCAGGAGTTTGAGACGAGCCTGAGCTATGTGACAAAACCCTGTCTCTACAAAAAACACAAAAATTAGCTGGGTGCAGTGGTGCATGCCCGTGGTCCCAGTTACTCAGGAGGCTGAGGTGGGAGGATTGCTTGAGCCCAGGAGGCAGAGGTTGCAGTGAGCTGTGATTATGCCACTGCAGTCCAGCCTGGGTGACAGAGTAAGACCCTGTCTGAAAAAAATAAAAAAATAAAAAAATAAAAAGCTGGGCATGGTGGCTTACATCTGTAATCCCAGCACTTTGGGAGGCCAAGGCGAGCAGATCACCTGAGGTCAGGAGTTCCAGACCAGCCTAACCAACATGGTGAAACCCTGTCTCTACTAAAAATACAAAAAAATTAGCTGGGTGTGGTGGTAGTTGCCTGTCGTCCCAGCTACTCAGGAGGCTGAGGCAGGAGAATCACTTGAACCCGAGAGGCGGAGGTTGCGGTGAGCTGAGATTGTACCACTGCACTCTAGCCTGGGTGACAGAGAGAGGTCCTGTCTCAAAAAGAAAAAAAAAAAAAGTTAGGCTGGGTGTAGTGGCTCACACCTATAATCCCAGCACTTTGGGAGGCTGAGACAGGCGGATAACCTGAGGTCGGGACCCCAGCCTAGCCAACATCATGAAACCGTGTCTCTACTAAAAATACAAAAAAATTAACCAGGCGTGATGGCACATGCCTATAGTCCCAGCTACTCGGGAGGCTGAGGCAGGAGAATCACTTGAACCTGGGAGGCGAAGGTTGCAGTGAGCCGAGATCACACCACTGCACTCCAGGCTGGGCAACAGGGTGAGACTCCGTCTCAACAAAAAAAAAAAAAAAAAAAAAAAAAGGAAGAGAAAAGAAAAAAAAGTTAATGACAAGTGATTTGTCCTTTCCTTAGAAGATTGAGGTTTAGGAAACTGAGCGCTCAGGTGGGAAAGACAGTTACTTCCAGCCCAAGTCTCTGCGGACATCTCCCCTTTACAGGAATCCCCAAACTTGTTCCCAAACTGAGTCTTCTTGGGGTCAGTAACTAACAGTCCTACAACTAACCAAAGGCAGGTAAGGTGGAGATAAAGGTAAGAAATAGGAAAGGCAGCTGAGATGGGGGGAAGAGGAACCCATTTTCTTCCCTCCCAGACACGGAGGAGTAGGCTACCCTCATTTTAACAATTTATCTGTCCTGGCAAGGGCATCAGTACTTGGGGTTCCGAAAGCATCGGCAAGCTACTGCCAGCAGAGTGGGTACTGCTTCAAGGTAGAAAACAAAATGTTGAGAAGAGTTGTCTGTAGAAAAAACTTAGCCTACTATTTCCTTAAACAACCAGAGACTACAATGGAGAGAGGCAGTGGGGAGAACAGCTGACTGACAAGGGCCTCGTATCCCATTACAGAGAGGTGACCATACTCCCCAGTTTGCCTGGAACAGTCCTAGTGCATTTATTAATAGCACATTCTTCCACTTTTAAAATGCTGGGTTTGAATAATACATTTTATACTCATCCTAATTAAAGATAAGTCTCTTACAATTTTAGGGCTTCCGGCAGACAGAGACAAAAATGCCTCAGTCAAAAGCTTCAGAGGATAAGTCAGAGAAGCCTTTCAGGAAAGTGTGGTTCTGGTCTCTGAAGGAGAGCTCTACCCTGAGCAGAGGGAAAATCTGTTGTGAGTCAGTGTGTGTTCGCACATGTGTGTGTGTAAGTGCACACTGCAACACTACACAGTGGGCAGAGAACAGCCAGGAAGACTGACACAATAAAGAAATACGTAAGAAGGATAGATATAAGGAAAGAGTGGCTCTCTCAGGTCAGGTGTGGTCACTTGCTTTTTATTCATTCGTTTGACCATTAATTCTCAGTGGAAGATTGAGGCACGGGAACTAACTGGGGTCCAAGGAGTAAACACAACCCTAGCTAGAATTCTAAGTTCTTCCATCCCATGGAGACTGCACTGGAGGGGCAAGACCTGGAGTGGGAAGTCTGCAAACAGAGAGTTTCAGTCTTCAAAAATATTCTAGAGAAGTTGCGTTCTCAAGATGATGAAGCCAACAAGAACCCACATGTCACAGACAGCTCTTGACAAGAAACCTTTCCAGAAGGGACCCCTACACACTGTCATATGGAAAGTGCTTACTGATGAGATTAAGGGGCCTCCTTAGTCATCATCAGGAAACAGACAACTTAAAATGAAATCAATAAACAACTTATCTGTAAACTTAGGAGCAGAAATATATTCCGAGAGTGTGTTGAAATAAAGGAGGGCAGTGTTGCAATGACAGTGCTTCATGAGGACAGTGACAATCATGGAGTCCAGAAAACGCCCAGTGAAGAGTAGGAACAAGGCAGTATTTGCCTTGTTCAAGGTGCTGTCCAAGGAGACACGAATGCTATCTGGCTGCCTGAGAACACTGGCAAGAAAGGAAGAGTGTCCCTGGCCTGCAGGCCTTGCCCTAAACACTTTATTCTGACTCCACACCTATCGTGATTTTAAGTACCTTCAGTGTGAGGGTAGAATTGCCAGATAAAATACAGGATGCCCAGGTAAATCTGAATTTCAGATAAACAATACGCTTTTTTTTTTTTTTTTAGAACTTAGTATTATTATTTTAGCGTTTTATAGTATTTAACACCTCCTACTTTTTTTTTGAGATGGGGTCTTGCTGTTGTCTAGGCTGACCTCAAACTTTTGGCCTCAAGAGGTCCTCCCATCTGAACCTCCTAAGTAGCTGAGACTACAGGTGCATGCCACCAAGCTCAGCTTAATCCCATGTTTATATATGTCTATCCCTTATAAGGGGTATATGTATGTCCCTAGTATGTAGTATACATACGTCCCTACAACATTTGGTACATATGTATCCTACAAGAGTATTCATTGTTATGTCCAATTCAAATTTAACTATGTGCCCTATATTTTTAATTCTGGCATCCCCTAGTGGGGATTAGGGCATGAGATCTCGGCTTGGGTGTTCCTTTCTGAATCAGGAAGAGAATCTTTTTTTTTTTTTAGAGATGGGATCTTGCTCTGTCACCCAGGCTGGTGTGCAGTGGTGCAGTGATAGTTCACTGAACCCTCAAACTCCTGGGTTTCAGTGATCCTTCTGCCTCAGCCTCCTGAATAGCTGGGACTAAAGGTGCATGCCACTGCACCCAGATTATTATTTTTATTTTTTTTTTAGAGACAGAGTCTTGCTATGTTGTCCAAGCTGGTCTCCAACTCCTGGCCTCAAGTGATCTTTCCATCTCAGCCTCCTGAGTGCTGGGATTATAGACATGAGCCACTATGCCTGGCTTAAAAGAGCATCTTGTACATGGCAGATGCTTAGTAGTTTGAATGTTTGAATATACTTGAATTAAGATGATAAACTGCTTCTAGAAAGCACTAAAAACTGTGACAGGGGATTTCTGAAAAGCAGGGAGTCATAACTAACACTGTGTTCATTCCAGAAATATTTATGAACTGCTTATTACATATTAGGAATTCTGTCTTTAGAGAGGTATTGGTTCCTATGACTGGGATTGTCTGACTTGTAGCATTTTATTTTAGAGTTCCCTTTTCATCAAGCACCACAGGAGATTCTAATGCAGAGCAAATTGTGGTGGTGGACAAGCGTAAGCAGGCGGGAGGGCAAGGTGATGGTGGGACTCTTAGAAACGGACACTCCTTTCCAGAGGCTGAGGGACAGGGCAGGATCCTGAGGTCCCCAGAAGTACTCACCTTTGACAGCTTGCTGGACGTAGGCTGTTGTCCCATCACTAAGGGTCACCGTCTGCAGCCCCAAGCTCTCCATGGCAAACTGCTACTCGTGCACTCAGACATGAAGTTGGCTTCTGGCCAGCACCAAGAGCCACAGCTGAGGTCAGAGATTTCCTTCTGGGTCACAAATCTAAGAAAATGAACAGTATCACATTATGAGTTAACCAGCTTTCTCCTATCGCAAAGACACTCAGAGAAGGAGTTAATGAGGCCAGCCAGCCAAGAAGAAAAAAGATGAATTCTTCAAAATAGTGAACAATATTGGTTTTTATGAAAAGGGCTAAAATATACATTATCTAAGAATTCTATAAGGTAAGCATAGAAGAGAAGCATGCCAATCAAACTGGTCGTAAAGTAAGAAATCACTGATCAAAACCCATTTCTAAACTTTCTCCCCTTAGGAAGGAGCCCTGCTGAAGGCAGGCAGTTAACCCCATTGCTGATGGTTCTCTCTGCCTACTCCAACATCTCTCCTGTGCTCGGACCCATCTATCCACTGGGCTTGTTAACCATCCTCAGGGAACATCCCACATGTACCACACATGGAATAAGTCCTCAACAGAACTCACGATGTGTCCCAACCTTCCAGAACTATTGTACTTCCAGTATCGCCTATCCCAGGGATGGTATTGCCTTCCACCCAGAACTGGGTGGAGGAGGGGGATCATGCTTGAGTCCTCCTTTTCCCTTAGAAGTCCAGGTACTTATTTCAGGCACGTATCACCTTTCACGTCCCGACAACTATAAGGAGCCTTCTAACTTATGTCCTCAGATAAACTTTTGTCTGTTTCCAATTCATTTTCTTTCCTTTCCTTTTTTTAGAGACAAAGTATCACTCTGTCACCCAGGCTGGAGTGCAGTGGCTCCATCACAGTTCACTGTAACCTCGAACTCCTGGGCTCAAGTGATCCTCCTGCCTCAGCCTCTTCCAACTCATGTTCTAACATTCATGTTTATGCTGTCAGGGTGAATTTAAAAAAAAAGCTCTCTTCCCACCATCTTGGAGCCTGTAGAGGCCTGCTGAGAACAGGACTTCTAAAAGGCAAATATGGGTGCGGTGTAGTGGCTCATGCCTGTAATCCCAGTGCTTTGGGAGGCTGAGGCAGGATGATTATTTGAGGCTAGGAGTTCAAGACCAATGTGGGCAACACAGCAACACATTGTCTCTACAAAAAAAAAAAAAAAAAAAATTAGCCAGGTGTAGTGGCACATGCCTGCAATCTTAGCTACACAAGAGGCTGAGGTGAGAGGATTGCCTGACCCCAGGAGTTTGAAGCTGCAGTAAGCTATGATCATATCACTGAATTCCAGCCTGGGTGACAAAGAGAGACTCTGTCTCAAAAACAATAGTAAGATAAATACATTTGGAAGGCTGTAGTCCAAGGCCATTTTTTGCTAGCTGTAAGTGGGGCCTCCAGAACCAAAGCGAGGACACAGCTCTTATTAAAATTGAAGGTATTGGCCAAGTGCAGTGGCTCACGACTGTAATCCTAACACTTTGGGAGGCAAGGACGGTGGATCATGAGGTCAGGAGATTGAGACCATCCTGGCTAACATGGTGAAACCCCGTCTCTACTAAAAATACAAAAAATTAGCCGGGCGTGGTGGCGGGCGCCTGTAGTCCCAGCTGCTCAGGAGGCTGAGGCAGGAGAATGGCGTGAACCTGGGAGGCAGAGCTTGCAGTGAGCCAAGATTGTGCCACTGCACTCCAGCCTGGGCGACAGAGTGAGACTCTGTCTCAAAAAAAAAAAAAAAATTGAAGGTATTTATGCTCGAAATGAAACTGAATTCTATTTAGGCAAGAGATGTACTTATATGTATAAAGCAAAGAACACACTGACTGCTGGCAGCAAACTGAGGAAAACCAGCATAATCTGGGGAAAGGTAAACTCAGGCCCATGGAAACAGTGGCATGGTTTGTGCTAAATTCCCAAGCAATCTTGCTAAGGCTATTGAACACAGAATCTGTGTGATGCTGTGCCCCTCAAGGACTTAAGCTAATGAAAAGTAAATAAATAAAAGTGGATTTATAAGAAAAAAAGAGTATAAATCTAAACATACCACTTCCTTGACTAAAACCCTTCCATAGTTTCCTACAGCTCTTAGAGTCCACCTTGCAGACAAGGCTGGGTTCTGTTATAAACTCCCACAGCCTAGGTACCACCTTTTCCTAGCACTCACACCTCTGGGCTCAACCTACTTCAGTACTTATCACTATCTGTTTACTGTCTGTTGCCTACACAAGGCTTTGGGCTCTAGTCTGGTTTTTGTGTCACAGTGGTTTCTCCAGCACCTCATACTGTGGGCTCTCCACAAATCCTGTGAGTGATTCCCTGGGTCTCTCATGTGCAAGGTGGGAAGCATTGAAGCTTCCTGCTGGCAGGACATCTTCTGTACCCACTGTGGTGTGAAGCCTGCTCTAGCAGTGGACCCCAACACTTGTGAAGCCTGCAGGAAGCCCATGGCCTCTAAACTCAGTGCAGTCGTGAAGACTCTCTTTGACACCTATTCTCAAAATTCTCCTGGACTTGGAATCTGGACTGCCTACTGGATTCTCACGACTTACCAACTGATATCCTCGACTGGTGCTACCCAAACTGTTTCCATGTCAGGGGACCTAGAGAGACAGATATTTGTACATTGCATTGCAGATGCTGCTGCTTAAAGTCAGAAGTTCACATTGCAGATGTCACTGCTTGAAGCCAGAAGCAACCAACTGGGGCTTTGACAGCCCTAAGGGGTGAGCGGATCAATATCTTGGCAAAACTACAAACCATCCGGGAATTCAAGACCAGCCTGACCAACATGGAGAAGCCCCATCTCTACTAAAAATACAAAATTAGCTGGGCGTGGTGGCACATGCCTATAATCCCAGCTACTTGGGAGGCTGAGGCAGGAGAATCGCATGAACTTGGGAGGCAGAGGTTGTGGTGAGCCGAGATCGTGTCATTGCACTCCAGCCTGGGCAACAACAGCGAAACTCCGTCTCAAAAAAAAAGAAAAAAACAAAACAAAAACCGGCTGGGCGTGGTGACTTACACCTGTAATCCCAGCACTTTGAGAGGTTAAGGCGGGTGGACCACGAGGTCAGGAGATCCAGACCATCCTGGCTAACAGGGTGAAATCCAGTCTCTACTAAAAATATAAAAAATTAGCCAGGCGTGGTGGAGGGTGCCTGTAGTCCCAGCTACTTGGCAGGCTGAGGCAGGAGAATGGCGTAAACCTGGGAGGCGGAGCTTGCAGTGAGCCGAGATTATACCACTGCACTCCAGCCTGGGCGACAGAGTGAGACTCCGTCTCAAAAACAAACAAAAAACCCAAAAAAACCTATAGACCATCTGCGACACGCTGATTGGAATGCTCTACCCCAGGCTTGGCATCTCAACTAGAATTATTCATTCATTCTGTCCGTAAACATTTACTAAATGGGCTAAGACGCAAGGGCAGCAATACTACTATTATATAGTGAACACTACTGTAGAGTTAACCATGTGCTAGGAATGTCACATACATTAACTCATTTAATTCTAACAATCCTATAATCAAATGCTATGATTATCCTCATTTAAAAGTGAGGAACTGGAGGCCCAAGACCAAGTTAAGTAACTTGCTCAAGGTTACACAGCTAACTAGTAAAGGAGGATTTGACCCTAGGCCATTTAATCCAGAGTGTGACATTAATTACTATGCTGCCAAGCACAGAGGTGAAGCTGGGGGTTTATGAAACTTGAAGCTACTCCAAAATACTTTTTTGGTGTGTGAGCCTTTGCATTTTCCAGGAGAGAGGGAAGTCCAAGGCTGTCATCAGGGTCTGCTAGGGATTAATGGTGAAGAACCACTGGTCAAGGTGGGGATTCTGACATCTGACATCTCTGGTCTATTAGCATCCTTGCCCAGAGCCCTGATAACCTCCACGTGGTCCCTATCTCACAAGAGCTCTGCTCCCGGCCTCTCTTGGTCTACTCTATGACCTTCAAGTTTCACTCTCTTCATCACGTAGATTCTTTGGGTAACCTGCTTTAGTGTAACTGCACTGTGTCAGAAGACACATAAGAGAAACTCAGGTCTAAAAACAAAGCAGGCCGGGCACGGTGGCTCATGCCTGTAATCCCAGCACTTTGGGAGGCCGAAGCGGGCGGATCACTTGAGATCAGGAGTTCGAGACCAGCCTGACCAACATGGTGAAACCCCACCTCTGCTAAAAAAAAAAAAAAATACAAAAATTAGCCAGGTGTGGTGGCACATGCCTAGCTACTTGGGAAGTTGAGGCAGGAGAATTGCTTGGACCCAGGAGGCGGAGGTTGCAGTGAGCCAAAACTGTATCACTGCACTCTAGCCTGGGCAACAACAGCAAAACTCTGTCTCAAAAAAAAAAAAAAAAAAAAAACCATAAATAGATAAATAAATAAAAGATATAGGTTGAAAAGGGATTGCAAAATACCCTGAGACTCCCTGGGCACTATGGCTCCTGCAGCTCACCTTTGTCAAATACTCACATGGTTTAATTGAGCACAACTGCACTCCACTGGGACTTTCTAAGGAAAATCGGTGGTGTGGTTAAGAGCACAGGCTCTGAAGTCAGAGGGCTGGGTTTTAATCCAGGCTTAACTTCTCAGAAGCTGTGTAGCCTTGGGCAGGTAAATGAGCCTCTCTGAGCCTCAGATGTCACTTCTGAAAAAATGGAGATAATAGTGGCATTTGCTTCATAGCCTGCTGTAAGGGATTAAATGAGGGCACATATGCCTGTACTGTAGAAATACCAGCTATCAGGAGGAGGGGAAGGAAGAGGAACCTAAAGGGAAATGCTTTTGAAGCAATACGGATTCCTAAAACAGCTAGGACTAGTGGCAACCACCCTGGACTACAGAATTGGCTTCTAATCTCGATTCTATCTCTATGTCTGCCTCCTTATCTGTAAAATGAAATGCTGGCCCAAATTACCCTAAGATCCTTTCTACTGCTCATGCTAATATTTATTTTTATCACATATAAATGTGATTAATATATACCAGCCACTTTTTAAAGCACCTTACCAATATTAACTCTTACTCTTAAAAATAACTGATGGGGAAGTAGGTATATTATACCCATTTTACCGATGAGGCAACTAAGGCTTAGAGGTATAGTACCTTGTCCAAGGTTCCAACGCTACTACGTGTTGAAGCCAGGATTCCAAGCCAGGCTGGCTGGCCCCAGAGCCCATACTTCTCAATGTCTGGCACACTTCTTCCTTCTGCTAATTCACTGTGACCGGCACACTGTCAGCACTCAAAACACTTGAATACGGGTTAACTTCCATCTCACCCACTGTAACTTAAACCCAGTCCTTCTTGGCCTACCCGCAATGGAAAGAGGGAATAGCTGGTAGCCACACTTCCCAAAATAACCCTTCTTAGACTCAAAGAAAACAAATTTCCACTCTTTTTCATGTTCTCGCGTCCAGGCTAAATAACCTCAACTCATTCACGTTTCCTTCCTAAGTCTCATAATACAAACCTTTAAAAGAGGCTACTGTTGTTCCCTGACCTTTCCCAATCTCTGAAGCTGCCTTCCAGAAAAGCCTGACTGCAGAGGGTGAGGAGGAATCTTTGTGGCTGCCAGGCATCTACCAGTGCCCTGATTGCCATTTTTCTCCCTGTACTTTCTTTCAATGATGGTTTACTCTGAATCCTCCTGTGCTGGCACTGAACTAACAACAGTGACATGGGCAGAGCCAAAGAAAGGCTTGTTACTGCTTCAGGATGGCTATGTGTGAGTTCTGCCTGCACTTGACGGTTCAGACTCATTACTCCTGCAGCCCTCCGAGACAGGGCAGAGGGGCAGTGAGGGTGGCTGCTCTGTTTTCTCCTTGTAGGGTATAAGGTTTACTAGCTCTGCAATGACCTGAGCTGGGTATAGGGGAGAGACAGACTGGGAGAGGGGAAGGTGAGAAAAGAGTGAAGACAGAAGGGAGCACTCTTGACTTTCCCAGAACTAGGAGCAAATCCAGTTCTGTTTGCTGCATTTTTTTTTTTTTTTTTGAGATGGAGTCTTGCTCTCACGCCCACGCTGGAGTACAATGGCGTGATCTCGGCTCACTGCAACCTCCGCCTCCTGGGTTCAAGTGATTCTCCTGCCTCGCCTCCTGAGCAGCTGGGATTACAGGCACGTACCACCACGCCCGGCTAATTTTTTGTATTTTTAGTAGACACGGGGTTTCACCATGTTGGTCAGGCTGGTCTCGAACTCCTGACCTCTTGATCCACCCACCTTGGCCTCCCAAAATGCTGGGATTACAGGCGTGAGCCACTGCACCCGGCCTGCTGCACTTTTAAATAAACAACCCATTACTGGTCCTGATGCAGGAAAACAACCCTTCACTTTTGCAATATATCGATGTGTTTCTTAATGTTAAAACATAAATTGTAATTATTGAGGAGAGATAACATTTAGAAAAACCTTTTATTTATTTAGAGACAGGATCTCATTTTGTTGCCTAGGTTGGCATGCAGTGATCATAGCTCCTGTAAACTCAACCTCCTGGGCTCAAGAGATCCTCCTGCCTTAGCCTCCTGAGTGGCTGGGACTATAGGTGTGTGCCACTACTCCCAACTTTTTAGATACTTTGGATCTTTAGGTCTCTCCATGAATCAAGATGTGCTTAAACTGCCTCCTCAAAGGAGAAAAATTAAGGGATGTGAAAGATAGGAAACTAAAGAGTAGCCATGGTTTTTGTGTTTCTCCACTTTATCATGGTTGAGACCTACTGTGCTCCACATGCGAGCTGGGCTGTGCTGACTACAGGCACCTGTTCGCTATTCTATTGTCTTCTGCCAACCAGAACTCTGGAGAGTTGGAACAAGGCTTTCTGTACTCTGCCTCAGCCAGCCCAGAGGGCAACTGTATTTAGAAGCCAAAAAAAGAAAACAACAACAAAAACATTTGCCTGAAAAGAATGTTCAATTTTGATTAGAAAAAATAACTGCGACTTAATCTTCACTCAGAAACTTCTTCACTTGTAAACACAGAAAACTTCTCATGAGTACAAAGACACATTAGTTTGGGAGGGATGAAGGCTAATGAAGATGAGTGGCAAACAAATCAGAACCAGATTTGGAAAAGTTGCAGTAAAATGATTCAATGTTTATTATAGAAAAATACTTCACTACACGCAGAAAAACCTAGTGAACAGGCCTGGTTCTGTGGGTTTCTAAACACTGACGAAACACAAACAGGAAATTAGTAACAGAACTTTGTATTAACATAACACAAGTTTAAAACAGCTAAACACATCTTTGCATAAAGCATATTGCTTTTTTCTTCAATTTTTTTTCTTCTTTTTAAAAGAAGAAGCGCCATTTAAAAGAAATCCCAGCACTTTGGGAGGCTGAGGTGGGAGGATCCCTTGAGCCCAGGAGTTTGAGACCAGCCTGGGCAACATAGTGAGACCCCCATTTCTTTTTTTTTTTTGAGATGGAGTCTCCTGGGTTTAAGCGATTCTCCTGCCTCAGCCTCCTGAGTAGCTGGGATTACAGGTATGCACCACCATGCCCATCTAATTTCTGTATTTTTAGTACAGATGGGGTTTCACCATGTTAGTCAGGCTGGTCTTGAACTCCTGACCTCATGATCTGTCTGCCTTGGCCTCCCAACGTACTGGGATTATAGGTGTGAGCCACTGTGCCTGGCCCTGACTTGGGCTTTAAAAATCAATGTCTGGCCAGGTGCGGTGGCTCACACCTGTAAGTAACCCCAGCACATTGGGAGGCCGAGGCAGGCAGATCATTAGAGGTCAGGAGTTCGAGATCAGTCTGGCCAACATGGTGAAACCCCATCTCTACTAAAAATATGAAAATTAGCCAGGTGTGGTGGTGCACGCCTGCAATCCCAGCTACTCGGGAGGCTGAGGCAAGACAATCGCTTGAACCTGGGAGGTGGAGGTGGCAGTGAGCTGAGATCACACCACTGCACTCCAGAGTGCACTGGGCAACAGAGTGAGACTCGTCTTTTTTTTTTTTTTTTCTGAGACAGAGTCTCACTCTGTCGCCCAGGCTAGAGTGCAGTGGTGTGAGCTCGGCTCATTGCAACCTCCACTTTCTGGGTTCAAGCAATTCCCCTGCCCCAGCCTCCAGAGTAGCTGGGATTACAGGTGTGCGCCACCAGGCCCAGCTAATGTGTTTGTATTTTTAGTACAGACGGGGTTTCGCCATGTTGGCCTGGCTGGTCTCGAACTCCTGACCTCAGGTGATCCACCTGCCTTAACCTCCCAAAGTGCTGGGATTACAGGCATGAGTCACCATGCCCAGCCGAGACACCATCTTAAAAAATCAATGTGAGGCTGAGGTCAGGTGCAGACACTGTCTCTACAAAAATAATTGCCAGGCATGGTGGCACATGGCTGTAGTCCCAGCTATTCGGCGGCTGAAGTGGGAGGAACATTCAAGCCCAGGAAGTCGAGGCTGTGGAGAGCCATGATTGTGCCACTGCACTTCAACTTGTGTAACAAAGCAAGACCCTGTCTCAAAAGAAAATGAAAAACATCGATCTACTTCTTTTCTAATTCATGCTGGCATAAACACCAAGGTGGAGAACTGCCTCAAGAAGTTTTCTTCCTTTAACTACCAGAAGTCCAACTACCTCTTGGATATATATATGTGCATATAAATACATACACACACACACACACACATATATATAGAAACAGGGTCTTGCTCTGTCACCCACACTACAAGTGCAATGGCATGATCATGGCTCACTGCAACCTTGAACTCCTACACTAAAGTAATCCTCTTGCCTGAGCCTCTCAAGTATCTGGGACTACAGGTGTGCACTACCAAGCCTGGCTAATTTATTTATTTATTTACTTACATCTATCTCTATTTATTTATTTTTGTAGAGATGGGGTCTTGCTATGTTGCCCAGGTTGGTCTTGAACTCCTGGCCTCAAGTGATCGTCTCACCTCAGCCTCCTGAAGTGCTGAGATTAAGTATGAGCCACCTTGCCTGGTGGATATATTTTTAATGCAATATTCTTCAAACTGTTTTTGTTGTTGTTGTTGCTTTGAGAAAGGGTCTCGCTCTGCTGTCCAGGCTGGAGTGCAGTGGCATGATCATAGCCCACTGCAGACTTGATCTCCTGGGCTCAAACGATCCTCCTGCCTCAGCCTCCCGAGTAGGTGGAACTACAGGTGTGTGCCACCATGCCCGGCTAATTTTTCTTTTTTTAAATTTTTAAATTTTTGTAGAGATGAGGTCTTATTATGTTGCCCAGGCTGGTCTCGATCTCCCAGGATCAAGTGATCTTCCCACCTTAGCCTCAACATCTTGACTTTGATATCCAAAAACACTTCAAACTTGACATGTTCAAGAGTGAATTCCTTATCTCCTCCTTCTAACAACCTGCCCTCCTTCTAGGCTCCCCAATTTCAGTAGATGGGAATTCTACCATTTTGCTACTCAGGCCAAAAATGTGGGAGCCAGGCAGACCACGAGTTCAGGAGTTTGAGATCAGCCTGGCAAATATGGTGAAATCCCATCTCTACTAAAAATACAAAAATTAGCCAGGCTTGCTGGCATGCACCTGTAGTCCCAGCTACTCAGGGGGCTGAGGCAGAAGAATCGCTTGAACCCAGGAGGTGGAGGTTGCAGTGAGCCGAGATCATGCCACTGCACTCCAGCATGGGCGACAGAGCGAGACTGTCTTGAAAAAAAAAAAAATTGTAGCCACCCTCAACTGCTACTTCTTTTATATATCACATCCAGTCCATCAGCAAATCCTGTTGGCTCCTTTCCAAATATATCCAGAAGCCAACCACTTCTCACCTTTCCATTGCTTCACCTTGGGTTCAAGCCACCAACTTCTCTTGCTTAGACTATTGTAGTAGCCTCCTAACCAGTTTCTCTCCTTCCATTTTTGCCCCATTATAGCTTATTCTCAACACAGCAGCCAGAATGACCTTTTCAGTATGTCAGGCCATGTTACTTTTCTGCCTAGAATTCTCTAATGGCTACCATCTCACTCACAACTCACACTAAAAGCCAGTGGCCTGTGTGATCTGCTCCCAATTCACCCCCACTACAACATCTGCCATTTCTTCTCTCACTAATATACTGCAGCCATATTGGCTGGCTTCCTCATGTTTCTTGAATATATAGAGCACAATCCTGCCTCAGGGCCTTTGTGTTTGCTGTTCTTCCTGACTGGAATAAACTTCCCTAGATGTATGCTTGACTTACCCCCTAACTTCCTTCAGGTCTTTGCTCAAATGTTACCTTTTTAGTGGGACCCTCTTCAAATACCCTATTTAAAATTTTAACACCCAGAATCCTGGCACTTACTTTCTTCTTCTTCTTCTTTTTTTCTTTTTTGAGACAGAGTCTCGCTCTGTCGCCCAGGCTGGAGTGCAGCAGCATGATCTCGGCTCACTGCAACCTCTGCCTCCTGGGTTGAAGTGATTCTCGTGCCTCAGCCTCCCGAGTAGCTGGGATTACAGGTGCCTGCCACCACGCCTGGCTAATTTTTGTATTTTTAGTAGAGCTGGGGTTTCGCCATGTTGGCCAGGCTGGTCTCAAACTCCTGGCCTCATGTTATCTACCCAACCCGGCCTCCCAAAGTGCTGGGATTATAGGTGTGAGCCACTGCGCCTGGCCTACTCCTGGCACTTTCTATCTCCCTTCTCTGCTTAATTTTCTCAATATATATTTTACTTATTTGTTTATTGTCTGTCTCTACCCTGTCCATTCCTCAAACAGTGAGCTCACTGCTCTATTCCCACTACCTAGAAAAGTACCTGGCACATAGCAGATATTCACCAAATATTTGGGGGGGATGAATGAATCAGTGAATGAATGAATATGTATACCTTTAGGAACTCCCACTAACCTGAAAGCTTTAGGCAAGAAGGGGAAGACCCTAGGTGAGCTCTGGTCTCTCCCCAGCCCTCGGTCCCTCTTTCCTCCTTACTGTCTCACCCTCTTCTCAGGTCCAGCCCTATTCCACCAGAAACCACACCTAAGCTGAGAAGCAGGGCAACAGGTGCTTGATGCCAGGATGTTACAATTCCCAGGCCACCAGGTACAGAATTCTGCAGGGTGCTAATTTTTAAATTTAGCATCCTGATATCTTACAAACAGAAGAGGTCAGAGAAAGGTTAGGACTAAATATACTACTTAACCTAGATAACCGTACTGATTCAGAAACAGTAGCTCATTTGCTCTGAGGTGTTTTCCAAGGAACAGTGCTAAATTTGCACTTGTTCACCTAGCTGCCCGTCTTTAATCTTTTTATAATGGATTTCCAACATACACAAAAATGGAAAGAATGGTATAATGAACCTCTTGAACCCATTACCCAACTTCAAAAATTACCAACATTTTGCCTCCTTGGTTTCCTCTGTTCCTTAATCGTCTCTGCAACCCACACTAAATATTTCAAACTACCTGTTTTCTTGAGAACAGATTTATATAAGACAGCCCCTGATGCTGTTACCACTGTATTCGAGCAACTGCGTCAAACAATCTATATTACCAGAAATATAGTAGAAAAAAAAGAAAAGCACTTATACCCATTCCCCCACCCGAGCAATGACTAAAAAAGGAAGTGTCTAAATTCCCGACTGCTTAAATCAAGGGACATGCCCATTATCATGTTTGGAGAACTTTGGGGAGGGGTGTTGTTGTGTCCACAAAATGAATGTAGACATGAACTGCTTTTACTTGTGTATACCTGATGCAGAATTTCTGAGTGAGTTAATTTAATCCAACAGGTATTTACTGACTACCTGCTAAATGTGAGGGATGAGATGAAGATAGAAGATAAAGAAAACCGGCCAGGCGCAGGGGCTCACGCCTGTAATCCCAGCACTTTGGGAGGCTGAGGCGAGTGGATTACCTGAGGTCAGGAGTTAGAGATCAGTCTGGCCAACATGGTGAATCCCCATCTCTACTAAAAATACAAAAATTAGCTGGGCATGGTTGCAGGCGCCTGTAATACCAGCTACTTGGGAGGCTGAGGTGGGAGAATCACTTGAACTCAGGAGGAGGAGGTTGCAGTGAGCCGAGACTGCACCACTGCACTCCAGCCTGGGTGACAGAGTGAGACTCCATCTCAAAAAGAAAAGAAAAGAAAAGAAAAGCTAGTCTCTGTTCTCACAGAGCTTACAGAGTGGGGGTGAGAAAAGTACACAAATAACTCAAAAACAAGGCAGAATAAGTTCTGTGCCCTAAGTAAACAAATCTAAGGCAAGAGCTCCTTTTTAAAATCCACCCACAGCAGTTGTAGAACCCAGGGTATACCCTTTCCTCAACTCTAGTTTTAGTTTCTGCTGTATTTATTGCTGTACAGCCAATAAGTACATTATAAGAGACCTGGGAATTTGGTGACCCACAGAATAGACTTTTGGATGTGGATCTTTGATGTCACATTTTGCTACTGACTCTCCAGACTTCAGTGGGTGGGGATTATCAAGTTTTCCCAGGGCTTGGAAAACAATGGGGCTAATTCAGTGCCTGCAGAAGCTGACACCCAAAGCGTTCTACCCTGAGGGCATATACAGCAAGCAGCTTCATAACAGGATAGTGGGAGGGTGTCCAGGAGACACAGCTAGATTGATTCTGAAGGACTTCCAAGGGCTCTCTCCCTGCCCTCTAAAAAACCAAGATCCTTTGGTGATCTATTATCAGAAGTCATCAGAAGTTCCCAGAGAAGAGTGTAGTTCTCTGGATAAACCGAAGAGACTGATGAATTTTGGTGGGACAGTGCGGCATATGAAGGAAGCAGAGCTGAAAGCAGCAGGGGCATACGCATGGCCCTGGAGATAGATGCACAAGAGAGTGGAGGAAGAAAGGAGCAGAGCTGAGATGGAAGGGAGATTTATATTGTAATCAGTTATCAAGATTGGTGAGGTGAGGATAGCTGAGGGGACAAATAAGAGGAAGGCAGGAAGGGGAAGGCCCTGTGGAAGGGTGAAAGACAATCCGGGTTTGAAAAGGTGAGGGAGGAATCTGAGAGGCAGGATCTCACAGGATACTGGGCAGGGGTATGAGAGGAGAGGCCTTAGAATGGGAGGGTGTGCAAGTTATACAGGATTGGTTCATGCTGGGATGGAAGGAGCTGATTCCATTGAAGCTAGTCACATCAAGAGGTCACTAAATGAAGGACAAATTATATGAAGGTTTCAGGTCACAGAATGTGGCTGAGGATGGCAGAAGGTGGGGTGGTGGGAGTAGAACACTGAGACTAAAAATAGGATGAAAGACTACTGGGCTAGAGGGTTTTAGAGCATACAGACATGTGGATTCCTGGGGCTAAGGGACTTAACAAGATGAAAGGATTTGGGGTAAAGTGCCAGTGAGGTGGGAGACACTGTACGGTGAGTGAGTTCACGGGGTAAGGGCTGGGAGCCTCAAAGATTCATAGAACAAGAGATATATGGGCAAAGGATGAAGACAGAAGTTGACTGTTCTTCATCCTAGGGTTTGAAGACACTACTCCAGTAGGGTTCAAGACACTATTCCAAAATATGGCAACTTGAGAAAATGGCAGTACGAAGGTCACTCTCACTTTCTCCGAGGCTCTTCTCCCCTGAAGCAGATCACAAAACCTAGGAAGGATTTTTCTGACTTTCCCCTGAAGCAGGTCATAATACCCTCATAGAGAGGTGCCCTCCCTATATTCAGAGGAAAGAAGCACCCTTATCTGTGAAGACACAGGGACACAGAGAAAAGCCTGAACAAACAGGCCTTTCTAAGTTTCTCCCAGTTTATTACTATTTGATATTACCCTTTTTGTATTTTTCCACAACTATCCACTCTTCATCAAATCTAGTATAAAAATACACAAGTTTAATCATTTCTTTGGGTCTTCATTTCCTTATGCAGGCTCCTGTCACATGAAACTTACATTAAATAAATGTATATAATCTTCTCTTATTAAATCTGTTTTGTTATAGGGGCCTAAGCCATGAACCTAAAAAGATATTTTCCCTCCCCTACAAGGCGCAGGGGCTTCAGGGGATATGAGATCAAAAGTCATGAACAGTAGGATGAGAAAGTCACCAAGTTACATGGCAAAGGGTAATAGAAACGGGGTCAGGGCCAGTCTCGGTGGCTCACGCCTATAATCTCAACTACTTGAGAGGCTAAGATGGGAGGATCCCTTGAGGCTAGGAGCTCAAGAACAGAAACCTTGGGGATCAAGGAATGAGCTGATGTTGGATTTAGGAATTACTAGAAAATAAGGAACAAGGAGCTGAGGTTGAGTAAGTTTGGGGGAAAGACAGGCAATGGAGTAGGGTTTTGTTTTGTTTTTTTAAACTGTGGGTTCAAATCTTAGCTCTGCTACTTAGCTGTGTGAGTTTCTGGTTCATTTCTCTGAAACCAACCAACCAACCAACCAACCAACCAAAAATATGGGAAGGGAAAATGGTGGATATAATAATAATTAACTCTTGGGGCTGTTGAGAGGTAAATTTAACTTATACATCCAGAGCTTGGCACACAGTAGGTATTCAGCAAGCCAATCGTTACTGACGTAAAATCAGGGTAAGAACCAGAGAAGTGAGGCTACAGCAGAGATGAGAAGATAGGGATTCCAAGATGTCAGTAGTAGCAATATAATGCAAGCTATGGGCCACATGTTCAGTCTGTTAAATCCCTAGCACTCAGGACAGAGTAAGATCCATAGCAGCTTCTCATTTCTAACAACAGCTTATGCTAAGGGTTCCTATGAGCCAGGCATGGTGCCCGGTGCTTTACATGTGTTATGTCAGGCACTACTATTTTCTCCCTTAGCAGAGGTGGATACTGAAGTTAAGACAGGCTAAATAATATACCAAAAGTCCCATAGCTGAAGGGCCAGAATCAGACTGGAACCTAGGTTTGTTATGAACTCAATGCCCCCAAATGAAGCACTCTGCTATACTGCTTTGCAAACATGTTAACTGACGGGGCCTGATCAAGGGAAATGGGTATGCATTATTAAGAGTGAAGAGGGTGATCCGGGAATGAGGGAGTAAGGTTCATGATGCAAGCAGATCCTGGGGTGAGGTTACAAGAGGAAACTTCCAGGGTGGGGTACAAAGATGATTGCAAAAAAATATTATCTTGACTGAGAACTGCATAATTTCACAATTTCACAGATGGAAGGAAACACAAAGATCATCTAACCCAACCTCATCACAGTCATGATGAGAAACTGAGGTCCAGACTAAGGAGGGGGCTTCTCCCAGGTCCCTAAAGCACAGCAGTGACAGAGCCGGGACCACACACTGGATTGACTGGATTCTGGATTGATCCAGAATTCTCTGATGCCTCCAATTATTACTACTTCATATTAATCTCTATATCCTCCTCAGCACCAGAAAGGTGCTGGACGCTTCTAAGTCATGTGCTGATTGACACTGAAGGGCTGGGATCGCAGAGAGAGATGCCAGTGGGGGTGATTTTAGGATAAAGACAGACGTGGAACGAGGGTCATAGGGCTATAGGTAAAGATACTGAGGGTTGTATACAAAGTGAGTGGGTGGAAAACTATTGGAGTAGGGCTTAGGAGTTGCCAGCAGAGTTTTGAGGGGAGTCACCGAGTTTGTGGGGAACAGAAGGTAGAATCGGAGGGGCCAGGAGGGTTACCCAGGTTTGGGGGTCACTAAGGAGGAGTGTAGGGATCTTAGGGTCATGTGTGTCACCGGATTAAAACTGAGGGAGTCACTGGTTGGTGGGTCTCTGAGAAGTGCTGGGGAAATTCCCGGGTTAGCAGCAAATGAATAATAACCAACGGTTACCTGGTGAGGTCTTGGGGTCAGTGGGTGGGGTGTGGGGTCACAAGGGTGGAGGCGGGCGCCGTCACGGGGTGGGGTTTGGGAGTCACGGGGGAGGAGCCGCAAGGCGGAAAACAGGGGCAGGGACCCTGGGTGGGGGAGGGGGACCGGCCGCGGTCCAGCGGCCAGGCCGCCCTGCTAGGACCAGAAGGAGGTGGGCACGCCGGGCTCGGGACCTTCCCGGGGCCCTGCGCCCGCCCGGCCTCCCGCCCTGGGCATGGTTGGCCCACTCTTCCCGCAGCCACCAACCTGACAGCCCCCGAGGGCGACTCCGCCGACAGACCGCCATGCACCGGGCCCCGCCACCAGCACCGGCCCCACAACCCGCCTGCGCCATAGCCCGCCCGCCCGCGCGCAGCTTGCCTCGCGCGATATCCAGGTTCCAGGGCCGCCGCACTTTCCTCTCCTCTTGGCGCGCCTCTACCGGGCCCCGGAACCCGTATAGAAAATACCGGGCACGGTCCACCCCGCCCCCCGCTTCGCCGCGGCAGCCATCCAACTTATCCCGGTTCCGGGGCTCCTGGAGCCCAGGCGGCCGGGATCTGAACCGAGCTCCTCGGAGCCCCGCCCCCCACAAGGCCGGGGTGACGCATGGCCCGCGAGGCTGAGCGCCCAGGGAAGGCGTACTGACGTCACGACGCCCGGGTCAGGGCCTGGGCGCGGCTCGAAGCCGGGTCGTCGCTATAGCAATCGGGAACCGCTACCTGTCCCTTCCAAGGATTCGGTCCACCAGAAGCGTGAGGAGGTGGCGGAGGCCTCGAGGGCTTTGTGCCATCACTTCTGCGGCCTGCGGGCGAGAAGGTGCGCTTCGGGAGTAGCGCGGGAGGACAGGAGGCGCAGGTTGTGAGGGACGCGGGCCCCGGGGCTTCGGTCTCTGTCCTCCGAGCTGAGAGCCGCCAGGCTTCTTCCCGGCCGCGCGCTCGGCACTCACTGTCTTACGGTCCCGAAGCGCTTTAAGGTGCGCAGTTCGCAGGCCTTGCCTACTGATCTTCGAGCCACCCCTTGAAGGAAGCAGTTGCAGGTATTAAGAGCGCCTTATTGAAAAGGATGACGTAGAGGGGCGGTTAGGGACTCGCCTCCTCAGGGAGAGCGCCCTGGCGGTCCTCTCAGGTTGTCTCTCATTCCCCGTCAGCTCCACCGTCAGGCTCGAAACCGGCTACTCCCTTTTGTAGGCTTGCTTTGGGGTGAACATAAAAACCAAGCCCCTTTACTGTTTCCCTGCTGGGAGGGGCTGCGATTGGGAAATTTTCAGAAACCTGAGGGAAAATTAAAAGGGAGCGAGCTTTCGGTAAAAAATCAAATTAAAAAGGTGGGGCGTTAGAGAAGGAACTGGTAGATTGCCTTTTAGGAGAGGAACTGGGTGCCTTGGAGGAATGAGGTGAGAAACTTTCCCCTCTCTATCTTTTCAGACTTTAACTGGTTTCTTTCGTATTTTCCCCGCCCCGAAAACAATTTAACTTAATAAGAATAATTTTTAAAGGACGTAAACTAGACACAGTTACAAAGTACGGGGTTTGGGGCTTGTGGTAGCTAAAGGTGTCTTTGGGGACATGGGCATCCTTTTCTTCTCCTGCCTGAAGAGCTTAACTAGAAAGCCCCCCTTTCAAGTCTTAGACATCTCCTTTTCCTGATCTTATTTGTTCTGGCTGGGACCAGAGTTCAGTTTAGGTAGGCCAGTGAGTGACAATTGATGGTTACAATCCCTATGGTTAGAATTAATCCCTTCTGTATCTCCTAGTATGGAAATAAACTGCCTGGCCACTATGCTGCCCTCTTTCCATTCCTTTTTGGTGGAAGTTTGACAAGTTATTTCCCATAGAAAATGCCTTATAGGCCAGGCACCGTGGCTTAAACACCTGTAATCCCAGCACTTTGGGAGGCTGAGGCGGGCGGATCACGAGGTCAGGAGTTCGAGACCAGCCTGGCCAACATAGTGAAACCCCCTCTCTACTAAAAATACAAAAAATTAGCTGGGCGTGGTGGCGAGCGCCTGTAATCCCAACTACTCAGGAGGCTGAGGCAGGAGAATTACTTGAACCCGGGAGGCGGAGGTTGCAGTGAGCCGAGATTGCACCATTGCAGTCCAGCGCGGGCAACAGTGTGACTCTGTCTCAAAAAAAAAAAAAAGAAAAAGAAAATACCTTATAGATACAGAGAGAGGACTAAGTAGCTCCTCTTACAATATGAATTGAGGGTTAGAAATACCGCAGGGAATAGAACTCAGGCTGTACCTGAGTTTGTCCCTCTCCAACCACCCTTTTTCCATAGCTATATATATGTATATATATATGTATCTGTCTTTTCTCACATTCCTTACGGATTGTAATCTGATGGCCAGTCACCTCTGCAATTATACATTTAACAAGAGCTCTGGGAAACAGTGTCTGAATCTGAAGTAATGATCCTAATGGAAGGTAATTTCAGGTCCTCAGGAGAATTGGTGAGGATATTTTGGAGCGCAGTATTGAAGACCATTGCTAGCAGTTTCTGTCCTATCCCTTCCCCTCAACATATAGGCTAGTGATCTTCAGACATTTTTTAGAATGAGCCCATAAAAGAATTTTGAAGAGCTATGTACCTCTTGTTCATTTTTAAGTTGATACCTAAATTTTCCTTCATTAATTTAAATACTTATAGAGGATACAATTTCGAATTTTGACATCTTAAACTAAGACTTACATCATTCTTTTTTTTTTTTTGAGACGGAGTCTCGCTCTGTCAACCAGGCTAGAGTGCTGCAGTGGCGAGATCTCAGCTCACTGCAACTTCCCCTTCCAGGTTCAAGCGATTCTCCTGCCTCAGCCTCCTGAGTAGCTGGGACTACAGGTGTGCGCCACCATGCCCGGCTAATTTTTTGTGTTTTTAGTAGAAACGGGGTTTCACGGTGTTAGCCAGGATGGTCTCGATCTCCTGACCTCATGATCCACCCGCCTTGGCCTCCCAAAGTGCTGGGATTACAGGCATGAGCCACCGCACTTGGTCTACATAATTCTTAATGTATCCGGCAGGCCAGGCACAGTGGCTCATGCTTGTAATCCCAGCACTTTGGGAGGCTGAGGCAGGCGGATCCCGAGGTCACGAGTTCGAGACCAGCCTGGCCAAGATGGTGAAACCCTGTCTCTACTAAAAATACAAAAATTAGCCAGGCATGGTGGTGCGCACCTGTAGTCCTAGCTACTCGGGAGGCTGAGGCAGGAGAATCACTTGAACCCGGGAGGCAGAGGTTGCAGTGAGCCGAGATCGTGCCACTGCACTCTAGCCTGGGCGACAGAGTAAGAGTCTGTCTCAAATTAAAAAAAAGTATCCGGTGGATTCCAAGTACCCTAAAAATCTAATGCCTACAATCATCCACTGAAAAATATATGAACAAGCTCTTCAACAGAAATTTTATATGGTTCTCTTTCTCCTTAAACTTCGAATTCCATTCACTTCCTGTAATTATTATATAATTTACTAAACTTTTTTTTACTAAATATTACTAAATACTAAATTTTCCTAAATATTTTTAACATTTTTATGACTTGTGAAACTTGAAAAGTACAATTTTTGTTGAAAATGCATCTGTTAATGAGAAATATGGTATTTCTCCCCAGTTACTTCAGGTATTCATGGATTAATATTACTTAATGGTAGAAGGAGATAAGGTGCAACATCAATCCTTTACCTGTTTTTTATTTTTATAGACATGAGTATTGAGAAACCTTGTTTCCACAATTGGGAAAGGAAGAGATTTGTTACAATGATATTCTTTGAGTCTTTGAACTTCTAAATTATGTGCCAACAATCACAGACCTCTATTAATACTATCAAATAGAGTCTTCTTTTAATTTTGTTAAAAGCAAAGGATTAGAAACCACTGAACTTCCAAAAGGATTTCGTTATTAGAGTCTCAGTTTTGGTTTTATTAAACATGATTATTAATTATCTTTGACCTTTACACTCAGAGACACTTTGTTAATCAGATATTGATTTCCATACTTCTTTGCCTACATAATATTTTTTGGTAAAATTCTTTGATTATTACATATTTTCAAGATCTTTTTGTTAAACTGAAATGCAGATTCAGCTCATTCACTGTATAGAAAACAACTGCCATTTGTGGAATTGGCAAAGCCAGTTTTCATTTCAAACCAATCAGCCAAATCAGACCTACTTTCTGTTAGAAAAATGTCTGACTTTATTCTTCCATTCAAATAAATGTTAACATTCATTTTGAGGAATATTATAAAAATTATTAGGAAATAAATGATTAACTATAGCTTATAAAATGGACCACTAATAAATCAGTCAAGATTAAAATTATTTAGACCTACTATTAACATAATAAATGGTAAAAATAAGATAGTACTGTTTTTCATTATAACATTAGGAATAATGCTGTATAATGTATAGTTAAATCCATCAGTTTTGAGAAGTCATATAGAAGGCATATATTCCCTTGGTAAATGTGTGTGCCTGCTTTCATCAAACTCTTGTTGTTCAGCTTTTGGGAACAATTAAATGAGAATCATGTCTAAAAATCAGAAATAACTAAAAATCTTGTTACACACTTTTTTTCTTCTGTATTTTTTAGAAAGGAAAGCTGTATTTGCTAAGAAATAATGAATTGAGTAGCTAGCAATTTCACTTTTTACTAGGAGATAGAAAATAATAAACATTTTATATAAGATAAAATAGGAAGACTGATTGCAATGGGAATATTTTGATAGGAAGTGGAAAATAATTGCTCCCTCCCAGCTCCCCAGGTTTTTACACCCTGGACCATGCATCAAGATTCAGTGTAGGGGAGAGATATTCCTTTCTTTTGTAAAGTAGAACAAGGACTATGGTGAAAGTGGGGGCAGTGGTAGAATGTAGAATGTGCATGAATATGTCAGCTGGCTCCCAAACGGATTGGTTTTAGAATTTTTTTTTTTTTTTTTTTTTTTTTGAGACAGAGTCTCGCTCTGTCACCCCGGCTAGAGTGCAGTGGCATGATCTCAGCTCCCTGTAACCTCCACCTCCTGGATTCAAGTGATTCTCCTGCCTCAGCCTCCTGAGTAGCTGCGATTATAGGCACACGCCACCACGCCTGGCTAATTTTTGTATTTTTAGTTGAGATGGGGTTTCACCATGTTGGTCGTGCTGGTCTCAAACTCCTGACCTTGTGATCTGCCTGTCTCGGCCTCTCAAAGTGCGGGGATTACAAGTGTGAGCCACTGTGCCTGGCCTTTTTTTTTTTTTTCAGAGGAAGTTTTGCTCCTGTTGCCCAGGCTGGAGTGCAGTGGCATGACCTCGGCTCACTGCCACCTCCGCCTCCTGGGTTCAAGCGATTCTCATGCCTCAGCCTGCCAAGTAGCTGGGATTACAGGTGCCTGCCACCACGCCCAGCTATTTTTTTTTTTTTTTTCTGAGATGGAGTCTTGCTCTGTTACCCAGGCTGGAGTGCAGTGGCTCAGTTCAGCTCACTGCAACCTCCCCTTCCTGGGTTCAAGAGATACTCCTGCCTCAGTCTCCCAGGTAGCTGTGATTACAGGTGTGCACCACCACACCCGGTTAATTTTTGTATTTTTAGTAGAGATGGGGTTTCACTATGTTGGCCAGGCTGGTCTCAAACTCTTACCTCAGGTGATCCGCCCACCACAACCTCCCAAAGTGCTGGGATTACAGGTGTGAGCCAGTGCACCTGGCCTGGTTTTAGAAAATATTTTATAGGGAAGTTGAAGATCTGGAAATTTATTCCTTTAAAACTCTCCTCAGACTGATTTGAGGCTATTGCCTGGGTATTCCTTACAGTCTTCATGTACCCTAGGAAAAATCTTCATTTACCCCACTTGGAAGACTTTGGCATATCCAAACTCCAATGTCTCTGACTATCCATTATTTTGAGACACCAAAGCAAATGTCCTAGGAAGTAAGGAGGAAGTCGTGTTGTTCTTGGAATAGAAGTGAGTTATGAGAGAAGTCAAAGAGGATGGCTCCAAGTTGGTATAGTGTGAAGGTCATGGATATGGTCCTTGGCTTTGCAGTTCTAGAAGTGTGATTTTTGGGTCAGTCCACACAAAGGTGTTCATGTTTTGTCACATTAAATCAAACTCATGGGAAGTTAATATACATAATAGAATGCCAGTGCATTCTTTTATACTTATAGCCACCAAGTGAACTGGTTTATCGCTCCTCTTGGGGAAATCTTATCTGGGAAGATCAATTATAATCAGAAAGTTACATGAGGAGCGTGGATCTTGAGCATGGCTATTGTCAATGAGCTGATGAGCAGGTGCTCACTACCTGGCATATAATAGGATCTCAGTAATTATGGAATGAATGTACTTCATCTGTATCTTCATTATAGATGCTAAAGGGTAAGTTTAAGATTCTGATAGGCCACCCCAACATGTTTTTTGATCAGGTAGATTTTTCCTTGTTCCTCAAGTTATACTCTTAAATGGCTATATCATGTAGATATTAAATCCAATAAAATTTCATGTCAGGGAATTATATAATTGCGACAGCGAAGTTTTATCTATCATCTCTGAGCCTAGAAATTGGGACTGTTCATTTATAAAAGAGATTGGAGATTGCTTTCTCGTGCCCTATAGGAGTCGTGATGGTGGTAGTGACTAAATGATCTGTATTTCACAATACTATATGGTGGCTAAGAGTGTACTGCATACAAAGAATGACACTGGGTGACCCTCAGTGCTGGCACTTTCCTAGAGGTGGGACATCCTGACTAGGGAGGTGCTGAACCACCTGTGGGCTGGCCAGCTGTTGTGGACTGTACTGTGGTGAGGAGGAACAATAAATTTCCCCCACTCCTTAGATGCCCCTCAGGAGATAATACTTGATGCTGCTTTTAAGGACAGACAAAAGACAAGCCTTTTCAAATTTTAAAATCATTAGGGATGAGTTGCCAAAAGATTTGGGTAAGTTTTATTTGGAAGCCAGAAGACATTGTCTCCTCAAGGCATTTTCTGGCTCTAAGATAAGCTATTGAGATAGAGGGAAAGATGCCGGGCTGAGGAGTTTCATTTAGTATTTTAATAATAATAAAAAAGACATACAAAATCCAAACATTTCTTTTTACAATTCAGATACATATTTTTCCCCAAGTGCAAAATACTCTATGAACTCATCATTTTCTGTTTATTGTTGATTGTGTAGGAGATGCTTACTAAATTGGCAGCAGTGGAAGGCAGATATAAATACAATATTTTGAGATTTCTTCTGCATTTAACAAAAAGCCTCCCACATGGCGATGATTATTCTGAAACTTGAGTTCAGCTCACACAGAAGAATAAAGTTTTCAGTTTGTTCAAACTGCTACAACCTGTAGTGTCTAAAAAAGCTGATGACAACTGGGGGTTCTATTCCTTCTAATCATATATTTCCTTGTACAAATAATGGCACAAGGTTAGGGTGTGCTACTTTTGAGACAGGTCAAATGTAAAAATATCCTTGTGTTGTTCGCTCCCACTTTTCTCTTACTGTGCTTAAGAAAGAAACCTGGAGGGTTAACATTTTCTGCTTATGGTCAGTTATACTTTGTCTTGGTACCCCTTATTTGTGGCTGTAATATTGAGGTTAAGCAGCAAATACAAAAGTTCGAGTGCTCTATAACGTTTTCTGACATTTTGAGATATGACCTCATAATCCATTCCAGAGTCACCTCAAATATGTATATAGAGAACACTTCTCATATATAAAAAGTTTCTCTAGGGCCAAAGACCGGGACTGTGTTACTGAACTTTCAGCAACAAATCTGAGTCTCCACCACCTCAAACTGACCAAATCTTGGGGGCTGTTAAAGCAGTCACAGCTCAGTGCCAGCCTTTGGGGATTTCTAGGCCTGGAGCAGGCAGCTCAGATCCAGGATCTGGTCAGTTTTCTTCTGACTCCAAGAGTTGTCTCAGGTTGTAGGAATAGGCAGGGCTTGATAATATAGAAAGAGGGAGGCAGAGAAGTAAAGAGGAACTGCCATGTTGCTGAGGATATAAGTGCCTTTCTGGTATGCATCACTTGGTGCGTGAAGCCCTCCCATTTCCAGGCTCAGAGCAGGTGAGGTTTTGTTCTAAGATGAATGGAAGCCCCACAATACTGTAGCCCCACACCCTACATCCTGCAGAGAGGCCTCTGGGTTGCTTCATGAAGGGTTCCTATTTATACCATCTTTCCATTTCCCTCCAATGGTAAAAACCTCTTTTCTGTCTGACCTGTAAAGACCTAGAATGTCCCTGAGCATTGACTCCTCATTCAATCCACTTAACCCCTAGTTTGATGTCCCAGGGCCAGCCTCCT
>NW_026652295.1:33661919-33763601 GCF_009828535.3 Hylobates moloch | reverse complement strand
AAAAAAAAAAAAAAATGCCCAAGTGTTTGATAACAAAGGTATAGTAATGCCTGGTGGAAAGAAGCAGCCTTGTCCCAGATTAGGCTTTGATGCCACTGGGTGTGAGCACAGCCAACTGGGCTAGATTCTCACCACCCCCAACAGGTTCCTGTCTGTCATAGATACCTACTGAGAAGGTTCCAAAAATTCCATGCATTCCAGCACACTGCCCTTGTCAGCAGCACTTACACATTATGCAGTTAGAAGAATATTCACTTGCCAGCTAGGTAGCTCTGGAGTCTCTCCATCCCTACTGTCTTGCACCTCCTACTCTGCCTTAAGAAGACATAGACACCCCGAAACACAAATTAGAGCTCATCGCTACCATTTACCAAGTGCTTTCTATGTTCCAGACACTGTACCAGGCACTCCATCATGAGCCTATAAGGCAGGAATTGTTATCCCCATTTTATTAGTGGGAAAACTGAGGCTCAGGTAGATTAACTTACCCAGGATGACAGACTTAAGAAAGAACAAAGCCAGGACTTGGGCCCAGGCCTGACTCTGAAGCTTGTATACCTCCTCAGCTGTCTACACTGCCTCCTCTGAATTCACAGAGACTTGATACACTTTTGCCACTCACACCCTAATCATTGGGATCAGGCTGAGGGTCATAGACCAGCACCTTCACATACAGGGCTCTGTACACATATCCTTGCTCTGGAGAGTCGTTAAGCAATAGAACTGCAGAAGACTTTAGCCATCACCTGTCTGGTGATGGGAGGTGACATGGCTTGTCCAGAGTCACACAATATTTAAGAGACAAAGTGGCTGGGTGCAGTGGCTCACGCCTGTAATCCCAGCACTTGGGGAGGCCGAGGTGGGCGGATCACCTGAGGTCAGGAGTTTGACATCAGCTTGACCAACGTGGAGAAACCCCATCTCTACTAAAAATACAAAATTAGCCAGGTGTGGTGGCGCATGCCTGTAATCCCAGCTACTTGGGAGGCTGAGGCAGGAGAATCACTTGAAAGCAGGAGGTTGAGTTTGCAGTGAACTGAGATCGCGCCATTGCATTCTAGCCTGGGCGACAAGAGTGAAACTCTGTCTCAAAAAAAAAAAAAAAGGACAAAATAGACACATAAACAAAAATCAGTAATTGACAGATGGAGAGGAGAGGAGAAGAGAACAGTCAGAACAGCAACAAAAAAAATAGAAGAAGGGAGGGAGGGGATCTTACTAGGCTGGTGGACAGGCTGACTCTGTCCTTGCTTTGCACTCCTTCAAGGTAGCTCAGGAGTCATTTTGCCATATAGGCAGAGGCGTGGAAGTAACCCTCTCTCAAAGTTTGTTTCCCAGCTCTGGGATTCTAGGAGTACCTTGTTCCCAGGCCCTTAGTGTTGGCTTTACAGAGAGGTCCACAGGCAGCCCTGCCAGGACATGGGGCAGAGGTAACCCAATCCAAGCTGCCCACACCTGTTCCAGCCTCTCCTCCGGACACTTAGGCCACCTCCAGTTTAGCTCCCTTGGCCCTTCACCCCAGTTTCCTCCCACCCCTCCTCTCTGCCCACATCCACTCCTGAGTTACCTTGCCACCTGCTTCCTCTCCACCTGCGCCCCAGCTGCTTTCACTAAGGAAACAAAAAATCTCTACCCTGCCAACTGGCATCGTCACCGACGTGTGGTTCCAGACCCCTGCACATCACAAGGCAAATCTCCAACCACCCCAGGCCTGCACCCTGTCCACTTCCACACAGCTGCCCTCCCAAATTTGTTTCCCTTCTGCCAACCCCAGCCCCCATACTTCTCCAATCAGCATCCTCAATTCTTGTTTCTCCAAAAAGCCAGGAGCCATCTAACATGAGCCTCCTATCGCCTGCTCCCTTCTCTCTCCACTGCTGGGAGAGGGGTCCATCCTTTTGGCCAAGCCTAATACCATGTGCATGTACCGGGATCTCATCACCTATTGCCACTTCAGGGAGCTCGCTCTGTCAGTTATCCCCTCTTTTGCCTGAATGTCTCACCTCAGCTCCTCCTGTAAACACAATAAGATCTGCAGCATCCTATAGTAGCAACAGAGAAGTAACCCAGACCCTGCTGCCTCTCGTCCTTCCAGGCTCCCAACTTCTCTGCCCAAGGTCTCCATATCACTGCTTCCCATTCAT
Organism: Hylobates moloch; assembly: GCF_009828535.3. Taxonomy (NCBI): domain Eukaryota; kingdom Metazoa; phylum Chordata; class Mammalia; order Primates; family Hylobatidae; genus Hylobates; species Hylobates moloch. The sequence continues at coordinate 33,761,457 of NW_026652295.1, read as the reverse complement.
CCCTGGCCCTAACGCATTCTGTCCCAGACTCCCTCTGCCACCCCTCCCCCAAAGTCTCCAGCGACTTCCACGTCTTCATATCCAGGGCTGTTTGCCGGTCCTTATCTAGCTTGACATCTCTACCTCATCCAAAACCTCTGAACATTCTTCTTCCCCTTCTTGGAGTGCTTTCTTCTCCTGCATCTCCTGCTGGCTGCTTTCTCTCTGCTGGCCTCTTACATGCTAGAGAGTTTGGGCTTCTAGCTTGGCTTTTTTCACTTCTCACTCTACATGACCTCCCTAGGGGACTCTCTGAGGGACAGCAAGGGTGATGGAAAGAACATTGGCTTTGTGGTCAGATAGTCCCAAGTTTAAATCCCAGCCACGTCAATGGGTGAGCTTGGGCAAGTTTCTTCACCTCTTTGAGCTTTATCATCCTCATCTGGAAAATAGGGAGGATAAACTTCTGTTACTGATGTTTGGAGTGTTACTGATGATGACTTGTGTGGAAGGTCCCTCAGAAAATAGGTGGACAGCACATAGTGGGGCATTATGGCACCAGGCACCACCAATATGCCAATGACCATCAAAACTATATCCCTAACCCCACTTTTCTCCTAACTCTAATTCCGTATATTCAATTTGCAGATCTATAGCTCTAGCTCCCTTCTCTCCTTCCTATCTAGTCCTATATTTCCACCTACTTATAGATACTTCCGATGGTATTTTTCAAGACCTCAAGCTGAACCTACCTCCAGCTGAACTCATTCCTCACAACATTCTCCCCTGACCTCTCCTCTTCCCGTGATCTCCATCTTGAGGTTAATGGCTCATAACCTACTCAGTGGCCCCATCTGGATTCCTCAGAGTCCTAAGGACAGTCCTCCTCCTGATCCCCCTTGCTGCTGCCACAGTTCAGGTACTTCCTGTGTCTCCTGTGGGCCACTGCCTGACAGAGCTAAGTTCTAGCTGCTTGGCACAGTGTACGTGGCCTTCTGTGCCAGTCCTGAGCCTTTATTTCCAGTGACATTTCATGCTTGTCTTCTGACTTCACCATCACTACACCCTAGCTACACCATGCCTGGCACGCACCATGTTCTTCCCAGCTGGAGAACTACTGCCCTTTAAAATCTTGTCGTAGCTCATGCCTTTAATCCCAGTATTTTGAGAGGTTGAGGCAGGAGGATGACTTGAGGCCAGAAGTTCAAGACCAACCCAGGCAACCTAATGAAACCCTGTCTCTACAAAAAATTCAAAAATTAGCTGAAGTGGTGATGTACACCTGTAGTCCTAGCTACTCAGAGGCTGAGGTAGGAGGACTGCTTGAGCCCAGGAGTTGGAGGTTCGGTGAGCTGTGATCTCACCACTGCACTCTAGTCTGGGCTACATAATGAGACCCTGTTAAAAACAAAAATAAAAAGATCCAGCTTCCATGATACCTTGGCAGGGAAGTCTTTTTACTGCCCCAGCAGATTTGGAGCTCAGTGGTCCTTGAAACCTATCCCAGTGATGGCCCTGGCTATCGGTAATGGTCTGTTTACCTTCCACTAGTTCTGTCAAACCTTTGAGGGCAAGACCCACTTGGGCCACCTCTGTATTCCCAGCTCTAAGCATATGCCTGGCAGATAGTTGTGTTCAGTGAATATTTATTGAATAGCTGAAAGAATGAAGGAAGGGTGAGCTCACGCAAACCCCAGAGAAGTGAAGCATTCCCTGACCTTGTCTCCCCTGCCTCCCACCTGCCTGAGGATGCTTCAGGTTTCCTGGAGGACCTAGGGCAGCAGAGGGTGTTCAATGGAAGGGCAGTGTGGAAAACCCCACTGAAGAAAGACCATGGACACACAGGGGGCCTAGGAGAGGACTCCTGCTAGAGACTTTCAGGGTCTGGAAGACACAGATGTGTATCTGGAACCTTCCAAGCCAGAGCTCAGGATATCCCCAAAGGTCTGAAGAACTGGGTAATGGCAGCCTAGATAAAGCAGCCAGAGGTAGGAGACTGGGCAAGAAGCAGCCTGAGTGGTCAGAGGTCTGGGGCCAGAACAGATGAAAGGAGTCTATAGGCAGCTCTCATATGAACTCTGGGAGGCAGGTCCAGGAAGGAGAACCCTAGGTGAGGCCACTTGAAAGTCCCTGGGGGATTCTCTGCCACCTCATCAAAGATCTTTCTGACTGATGCTTAACATTCCATTATTGGAGAATCACTCCTTTGAGCTAAACATTATGTTCTTTGGCCCTAAATACAAATATTCCTGTGAGAGAGGGTGACAGCCTTTGCCAGTTAAAACTTTTGTTATCAGTTGACACCCTAAAAAATGTGTTGTGAATGTCAGAGGAGCGGGCTGTAGGAACACTCATAAGGAACTTCCTAATTTTGCTAAGAGGTGGCTTGGTTTCCCTCCCCCTACCCTGTTCTTTATGGCTATCCTCTCCTAGATCTCCAATGGGTTCCCTCCTCAGAGGAAAAGATGGAGAGGTGGAGAAGGACCACTTCATCTACCAGTACCACTCCTATGGATATCCTGGATTAAGGAAAGGATAGGTGGAAGTATTGGGGCAAAGTTCAATTTATCCATGAACCAACTTCAAGTAGACCATAAAGCAAATTGTTGTAAAACAAAGCTCAGTTACCCAATAGCTTCTATTACATTTTCATAGAAGGGCTCCTCTTGGGCTGAAAATCATTCTAGGAGAAGCTGAAAACCTGCAACAAGGAAGGATCGTCGGAATGTTTGCCAGCTATGTGCTTGTGCCGAGTTTTGATATCCTTACAGAATTTTGCCTTCCTTTTGCGGCAAGAGGCTCTCTTTTCATTATGCCACGTCTCCACTTCTGAGCTGACTTGGCAAAGCTGAGGAACATCATAGTCAGGCTGAGATCCTTGGTGGCCTGCTCTGGTCCTGCAAAATCTAGTCTGTAGGAGGTTGCAGTATGTTGAAGAAGAACGGGCTCTTCCCTGGGCCCCTGACCCGGACTCAGCGATGTTCCACCTCTTGATCAGCTTAAGGGCTACTGAGGAGGGAGAGGAGCTCATTCTTTTTTTTTTTTTTTTTGAGATGGAATTTCACTCTTGTTGTCCAGGCTGGGGTGCAGCGGTGCGATCTCAGCTCACCGCAACCTCCGCCTCCCAGGTTCAAGCGATTCTCCTGCCTCAGCCTCCCAAGTAGCTGGGATTACAGGCATGCGCCACCACACCTGGCTAATTTTGTATTTTTAGTAGAGACGGGGTTTCTCCATGTTAGTCAAGCTGGTCTTGAACTCCCGACCTCAGGTAATCCACCTGCCTCGGCCTCCCAAAGTACGAGGATTACAGGTGTAAGCCACTGCACCCAGCCCGGAAGGAGCTCATTCTAATCCTCTTCTGTCTTTACCGTCTGTCCCCAGTCCCCGGGTCCAATGCTGCTGGGATTGATTGAGAAATTTGGTGGCTTCTCTTTGGTAGATCCAAGCTGTAGTGCCACCCTTTACCAGTAGGTGCCGCCATCTAACATACCATCCTTCAGCTCTTGGTGAAGTCCTGAAGCCAGACCTCTGGGAGTCTACTCAGGGAACCCACTGCCTCAAACAAATTTGCAAATAAAATTATTGTATTTGAAATAGGCCCGCATTGGTGAAGTTAAGATTTGGAACTAATTGTATGTGTATTTCTTTATAACCACAGACTCAATGTTTAATGTTTGACATTTATTGTGCACTTACTATATACCAGGGACTTAAAGGATGTGGGGATTCAAAGATGACATGGTTTCTCCTTTTAAGTTTATAATTTGGTAAAAGAAATTCACATCTAAATAATTGGAATATAAGGCAGAATGTGGTAAATGTCCAAATATGGAGGTGCCAAGATAAAATTCTAATGAGGGCATAAACAGCACAGATTAATTCCAGCTGGAAGCAGGAGGACGACTCAGTGGAGGAAGAAAGGGTTTTTAAAGCTGACCTCAAAGAATATATAGAATTCTCATACATGGAGTTGGGTGATGAGAGTGAGGGCTTTCCAGGTGGCAGGAACAACGTGAGCAAAGACTTGGAGAGGAGAATGTCTTCAGGGAATTAATAATATGGTTCAATCAGAGACAAGTATTTCAGAGAGTGTGGAGGAAGATCTCAAGGGTGGGATGGGGCTAGACAATGAAGAGCCTGTTTCCGTCAGATGCTAAGCAACTGACAGTGTTGCATAGGCTCCGGGAACCCGGCAACTTTACAGCAAAGTAGCAGCATGGCGGGCTCGCTTCGTGAATTGGCTTTATGTGTGCTCCAGGATTTCTTCAATGTATTGATTTTTAGTGAATTTATTTCATCATGGATGCAGGAAGAGAAGAGAAAGAAAAACGGGGAAAAGAGGACATAAAAAGAAGTGGGCTGGGCGCGGTGGCTCACGCCTGTAATCCTAGCACTCTGGGAGCCTGAGGCAGGTGGATTACGAGGTCAGGAGATCAAGACCATCCTAACACAGTGAAACCCCATCTCTACTAAAAATACAAAAAAATTATCTGGGTGTGGTGGTGGACGCCTGTAGTCCCAGCTACTCAGGAGGCTGAGGCAGGACAATGGCGTGAACCCAGGAGGTGGAGCTTGCAGTGAGCCGAGATTGCGCCACTGCACTCCAGCCTGGGTGACAGAGCAAGACTCCGTTTCAAACAAACAAACAAACAAAAAAGAAGTGGCAGGGAGGGAAATAATGGACAGAAGGAAAAGAGAGATGGAGAAGCAAGAGAGAGAAAGAGAAGGAGGCAGCCCTGGAGGAGGCAAGGCAAACCCTGAATTGTTCAGGGGTCCAGCTCAAGGAGCTACTTGGGCTTTTCCAGGCAAACAACCTCTGGCTTCTTGCTCTGGCCAACCACAGAGGACAATGTGAAGCGAGTTTGTTTGGTGATGTGTTTTCTGCTGGCCCTGTTTGTTTGTTTTTCGTTTTTCTGGTGGACAGATCTGGGGAGAAGGAAGAGGGGGACAGGGTTGTGGCTGGCATTGATAGTGGTCCTTGGGCTGGGCTCTGGCCTGGTGGGATCCTTTAGTGGGGGCTTATGGGCATTGGAGCTGAACTTTTGATGTCCCTGGAAGGGGGCCTCTTTGTAGGTGCCCGGAGCCAGGTGGCCTGCCCAAGCCTGGAGATGGTTTGCCCTGAGCTCTTTGTCTGTGTCTTTCCCCACCCTGGCAAGAAAGAATTAGTCCTTGAGGCCTGGGCTCCTTGCCAGTGTAGCCAGGATGTCATGCTGGGCTGGGGAGCCCATGGGGGTAGCAAGAGCAGCTGCTTCCAGATTGGCGCTGGGGAACGCAGGGGGAGTCCACAAGAGCCAGCCTTCTCCCAGCCCCAATGATGAGTCTGGCTTTCTCTCTGGTCCCACAGCCCTTGGAAGCCAGCCTAACAAGCTCTATTAAAGTTAATGAAACGCAATGATTCCTCTGTTTGCTCAGTTACAACTCATTACGAGTTGCTCTTGCTTGCTCGGCTTTTGCAGAGGAGATTCATTTGAGTAGCCAGTGCTTGGCTTTTGTCCCCCTAATTTTTATTGGCCCATTAACAAGATCAGATACTTTGGCTGACCAGGAATATCTAGTACCCAAGTCCCAGCAAAACCCATTGGGTGGAGTTTCAGGTGACCTTTTGAGTCTAAATTAGCCTAAAAACATGCTGCCGCCCTTCCTCCCTCTGTTGCTTCCCTATATGCAAACTCAGTTTTATATGTAGGTACAGTAGGAGTATGCAGAGATTTCAGAAGTTAGGAGATGCTTTTCCAGCCTCTTTAGAATGTATCTCAACCCACTGATTTAGAGAAGTTCCCTGGTAAGAGCTCCAGCTCAATTTAAGGGCTTTCCTCCCCCATTTAAATGGAAATATACTGAACATTGTTAGTCATCTATACTTTGGTGTGAATTAGTTCATATTGTCACTTTAAGGGGATTTGGGAGTCTCCTAAATTCTATACAAACTTTTGTCCACACTATCCATTCTTCCAAAGAGAGGTTTTCTATAGCTTTCTTCAAAATTTCCATAACCATCCCCCCCCACACACACACGTACACACACACACACACACACACACACACACACACACACACACACACTCTCTCTCTCTCTCTCTCAAAAGGTTATCAACCTCTGTGTTAGTAGAAGAGTGGGCCGTAACTGGGGCACAGAAGACAAACCCTGCTTCCTTCACCATCTGCTTGGCCAGTCCTGCCTCTAAGGAGGGATCTTCCCCTCCTCCTTGAGTTCCTTATCCACAGACCTCCCATTGTCACCACAGCTCAATCATGTGCTTCCCAAATCTTAAAACCAACCTCAAGTTGGTGGGGAGGAGTCAAAAGGAGAGCCCTTGAACTCTATGTTGATTTACATGCCGAGGCTGTAAATGATAGGTTTACATGCTGGTGTAAATACTCATAAACTCGCAGTAAGTGCAGGGCATCACATGCTTTCAGTGTCCAGATCCTCTGCAGCCCGTACAGGCCTGGCATTCTCAAGGTTAGGGAGGAGAGCGCCGAGTTGGCAGCAGCTAGCATGACAGGGGCTGACTATGACTATGGAGGGAAAGGGCATGCTTGGAGTTGGTCTCTAAACCCTCATCCTCTCCCATATAGCAGGTGGCTTCTGCACAGTGATACCTTGGCATGACTCCCCCTGCTGCTCAGCCAGCCTGACTGTTCTTTTGGGTTAAAGCATTGTCTCCAGAAGGTCCCTGTTAAAATGCAAAGGGGCTTCTTGCAGGGTGATTTGGGCTGGTTGGCTGACTGGCTGTCACTCAACAGAAAACAGAGACCCCAGATCAGGGAGGTTAAGGTTTGGGAGAAAGGTTCAGGTGGGTCAATACTATAGCTATATGAAGTTGATTTAAATGGCTTTCCAGGTGCTCTCCCTAATTCCACTCTTGGGGACTGAGAATCTGTCCTTCATATGGCAGCCAGAGTCATTTTAAAGCTCGGCCATACAACCTCAACATGATTGACATTTGTTGGGGGTCCATCCTATGCATTGTAGCATATTTAGCAGCATCCTTGGCCTCTACCCACTAGGTGCCAGTAGCACTCCCTCCCCAAGTTGCGACAGCCAAAAATGTCTCCAGACATTGACAAATGTCCCCTGGGGGAGGGGAGTGAAATCATACCCCCTATCTCCACTTCCCCCTGCCCCACTGAGAATCTCCATCATAAAGTATAAGTCAGCCCATGTTACTCCCTGATCAAAAATCCTACCATGTCTTCTCATTGTTCTGAGCATGAAATCCACTGTTTGGCCCAGCCTTCAAGGCCTTGTGTAGTCCAGCCTTGCCTCCCTCTCCTGCCCCACCTTGTACCCCTCTGCTGTCATCTACCATCACCCTTTAGCCACATATAACCCTTTTTGACATACCTCAATAAACCAAGCTCTTTCTTGGACAGGGTGGAAGATGGAGAGATATGGGCAGCTTTAGAGTAAGTTTCAGAGGCCCTAATTTCTTTGGATTTTACTGGGAGGCCTTTTCTTTTCTTTTTTTTGAGATGGAGTTTAACTCTTGTCGCCCAGGCTGGAGTACAATGGCGTGATCTCGGCTCACTGCAACCTCCACCTCCTGGTTTCAAGCAATTCTCCTGACTCAGCCTCCCGAGTAGCTGAGATTACAAGCGCTTGCCACCATGCCCGGCTAATTTTTGTATTTTTTAGTAGAGACGGGGTTTCACCATGTTGGCTGGGCTGGTCTTGAACTCCTGACCTCAGGTAATCCACCCGCCTCGGCCTCCCAAAGTGCTGGGATTACAGGCGTGAGCCACCGTGCCTGGCCTAGGGAGGTCTTTTCATATGAGCTTATGACAACTTGTAAATATTTAACTTACTGAATTATTTACTTTTGTTTTTCCCTTCTCCCCAACTAGAATGTAAGCTCCATTAGAGCAGGGACCATGTCTGGCTTGTTCACTATTGTGTCCTCATCATCTCCTGTACTGCCTGCCACATGGTAGGTCCTCAGTGATTACCTGTGGAATGAATGAATAAGGGTGGCAGGAGTTCAGAGAGGGAGAGGGACTCTTCTGGAAGGTTAAGGGAAGGTTTCCTGGGCATGCTGAGGCTTGAAGCTTGGGTAGGAGGTGGGGAGGGTAATCTGGGACAGAATTTAGGGGATGGCAGAAGCAAGGGCCTAAAGAATTCCACAGTGGCCAAAATATACTGCAATTAACCCAAGTGACATACAGGCAGCACGAACTTGTCATGGGGCAGAAGAACAAGTCTGATGTGAATATGATTCTCAGTTTGAGTGGATCCAAGAGAGTGAAGTAGTTGAGTCACCTAAGTTGTTGAGGAAGTAGGGAGGGAAATCAGTTAGGCTAGAGCCTAGCAAAACCAGGGCCAAACCAGGGAAGGTTTGATTGCTGAGACTGGAGTGTGGAATTGGCTGAGCCACTGAAAGGTGATGATTATTCCTCCCCTGGTATCTGATGATGGTGACCTTGACTTCTCTGATCCCCTTGGATCCTCAGAACCAGCTCTGGGATCATAAGTGAAGTCAAGGGACTGACCAGACACATGAACCTGGATCTCTGCAAAGAGCCCTGGGACCCAAATGGGAGAGGTCCAGGGCCTGGTTCCATCATCCCTCCCTCTCTTGATGTGTGGCCGTGCTCAAGGCATTGAACTGCAATGGACCTCCGTGTCCTTCTTTTGGAAAACAGAGTTAACAATACCTGCCCCTTCAGAGGAGAAATGAGGTCATGTTTGTGCAGCATAGTGAGCTCACTGGAGACAATGAGTGTATTCTTCTTAACAGTAACAATAATAATCGTTACTGCAAATCTAACCAGTAAATATATCTCCTCAAAGCTGGAGTTGGCCCCTCAGTAGGATAGCAATTAAAGTTTTTTAAAAATCTCTAGATGGGGGAATTTTCTGGCTGCATTTTGATCTCTGGGGTTTGCAGAGTTGATATCATTGTGGGAGGGAGAGAGGCCTGCAGCAATCATTCATCTCAATTCCATTCAATTGTACTTTTTGTATCTCCCTTGTCCTTGAGTTCTACCCAATGGGTTTTGCAATTTCTCATCCTCCATTAGTCCTAAGGGAAAGAAGTCCCTAAATTCCGCATCTCCACACTCACCCGCTGTCCCATTCACTGACATAAATAGTGACCTGGCTACTGGAGATCCTGAGCATTCAAGCATTGGCCACAAACTATCCTGCAAAGAAAGTGGTCTGTCTTGAGTACTTGATTCTCTTTCCTGCTCATCCCACTTAGTGGGCCAGTGATTCCCAAACTGAGCTGTGCATTCAAAACCCCCAGGAGTGGGTCCATGGATTATCAGGTGATTCTAATTTAGCCAGCCTAGCACCTGTCTGAATTTGAGAATTGCAAGGTTTTCAACCATTAGTTGTTAAATGTGTGTACAAGGAGCAGAGTGATGCTTATACAAAGGCATTGTTGCAGTTTGGGTCAAGCTGGCAAAAGATCGTCTCTCCTGCTACAATCCACAAAATGACAGAAAAATTCTTGAAACAAATAAAATAGTAAATCCAATATCGTGTGATGAAACAGAGAACCATCAGCAGATCAGAAATGTTGAATCTGTGAGAGAGAAAGATAAAGAGCATCAAAGCTATAAAGAAGCCGGGCGCGGTGGCTCATGCCTGTAATCCCAGTACTTTGGGAGGCCGAGGCAGGCAGATCACTTGAGGTCAGGAGTTCAAGACCAGCCTGGCCAACATAGCAAAACCCCATCTCTACTAAAAATACAAAAAAAATTAGCCAGGCATGGTGGCATGCGCCTATAATCCCAGCTACTCAGGAGGGTGAGGCAGGAGAATCGCTTGAATGCGGGTGGAGGTTGCAGTGAGCCAAGATCGCGTGACTGCACTCCAGCCTGGGTGACAGAGCAAGATTCTGTCTCAGGAGAAAAAAAAAAAAAAACTACAAAGAAATAAAACTGAAGGAAACCACAGCTAAAACATGCAGGAGAAGACTGCTATGGAGAAAAGAGTGGTTTGAGGGACTCCAAGCCTGAGTCAACAGACCCAGAGAAACCAGAGGAGGTCCCAGGGGTATTCCTGAGCACCAGTGTTCAACAGCTAGCAGCAGTGGATTTGCCCCAAGGTGCTGGGCTAGAGAGGTAAGCAATACTCCAAGTAGCTACTGACACTCTGGGAGAGGAATAGGGAGCCCTCAGCCAGGAGAAAGGCTGTCAGCAGGCCACTCACCTCTCTCCCACTCCCCGTAGCAGAGACAGGCTACAGTGAACAGAAAGCTGGCAAATTAAGGATGAGCAGAACATCAATAATCACCAAAAATTTAATGAAAAATATAACCATGACAGGCAGTAGCTCCAAGCCAATATTGTCCAATAGAACTTTCTGCAATGATGGAAATGTTCTATATTTGAGCTGTCCAATGTGTAGCCAAATACCACATGTGGCTATTGAGCACTTGAAGTGTGGCATCTGCAACTGAGGAACTGAATTTTTAATTTAGTTTTAATTAAATTTAAGCAGCAAGGCTCTACTGTATTGGATAGCATAGCTCTAAACTTAACATATGGAAGAGTTAATGCCCAAAGTAACAGAGATAATAGAGCAAACAAAAACAGAAATCAGTTTAGTTGATGTATAATTGTTATCTTCAAGGTATGCAAAATAATATTAAATCCATTTAAAAGAATCAATCAGGAGTCTAAGAAATTTAAAAATTGATCATTGAAATTCAAAACTCAGTAGATGGTCTAGATAGGTTTAATGATCAGGAAGACTGACCTGAGAAAGTCTCCTTAAGCACAGTAAAAAAGATAAAAAGATGGAAACTCTGAGAGAAAAAATTAAGAACCATCTGTGGGATAGGCATTACAGAAAGCTAGAGCTTCAGAGAATAGAAGAGGGAAAATAATTAAAGAACTAACAAAAGAAAATTTCCCAACTGCTGAAGAAAGAAGTTAATCATTAGCTTGACCTTTCCCAGGGAAAAAGACTCACACCTAGACATATTATAGTAAAACTTCATAACAACAAAAATAAAGAAAAAAAATCCTAGAAGCTTCTGGAGAGAAAAAAAGCAGGTCTTCAATAGAATAATATTAAATTGGCATCAGACTGGATGTTAAAAGACAATGAAATATTATCTTCAAGGCCCTGAAGGGAAATGAAGTATTCAAGTGGGAGGAAAAAATTAAGATATTTTTGTTTTATAAGAAGAAAGTTTGCCACCCTCGTATTCCTTAAAGAATTTCCAGAGGAGGTGCTTCAATAGAAAAATAGTGAATTCAGGAAAGAGGAAGACGTGGGATGCCGAAACTGTGGTGAACAAAGAAACCAGTAAAACTTTTAGTGAAGTCTGAGTAATTATTGAGGCATAATGTAAACATTTTAAAAACAACAATTTGGAGCAATAATCTACCCAGATGATCTCAACTTGGGAGGTGGCAGGTGGGGGAGGAGGAGGAAAGTTAAATAATGCTACGGGAGAAAAAGTTCCTGATCAGTTCTAGTCATTTATAGAAAACTAGAAGTTAAAGGATTCATCTGCCTCAGAGGGTATGAAAGAAAAAAAAAAACAAAACAGGATTCAAATTTAAAGGTAATCAGCAGAAGATGGAGAATTGGAAAATCAACTTCCAGATCAATAGAGCAAGTTAAAAAGATGGAGAAGGGGGCAAAGATCAGTCTAACAAAAAGCAGGGAAAGAGAGGAAAAAGATAAGAAGAAAACAAGGTAAAGAGGAAGCATAAAATAAAATGACATGATAAGTCTAAAGATATCACTAATAATACATGAGAAAAGAAAAAATTCCCCATTAAAGGGCAAAATCCTTCTATATATATGATTTTTACAGAGATGTATTGAAACTGACAAGATCATTTTGAATATGAACAGATGGGGGAAATATATCAAGCAAATAATAACAAAAAGAAAGGAAGTATATTAGTATCAGATAAAATGAAATCCAAAGACAAAAAGCATTAAAAGAAACAAAGAAAGGCTGGGCATGGTGGCTCAAGCCTGTAATCCCAGCACTTTGGGGGGCTGGGGTGGGTGGATCACTTGAGGTCAGGAGTTCAAGACCAGCCTGGCCAACGTAGTGAAACCCTATCTCTACTAAAAACACACGCCTGTAGTCCCAGCTACTTGGGAGGCTGAGGTGGAAGGATCACTTGAGCTTGGGAAGCAGAAGTTGCAGTGAGCCGAGATTGCACCACTGCACTCCAGCCAAAAAAAGAAAAAAACAAACAAACAAAGAAGGAGACATATTGGCAAAAATTATAATCTTCCAAACACATACAATTTCCATGATTCTTTAGGCACCTAACAATCCAGCTTCAAAATATATAAAACAAACACTGATACAAACAAAGGAGAAATGAACAAATCTATGGCTATGGATGAAAGCTTTAATAGACCTGTCTCAGAAATCTGTGGATCAAGTAGACAAAAGTCATAATGAAAATAATAGAGGATTTGAGTGACACAATTAATCAACTTTAATAAATGTTATATCCAACAAATTGAGAGACATTTTTTTCAAATACACGTTTAGCATTTGCAAAAAGAAATACTCAAAAAAATTATGAAAACGATATTACATCAGCCATTTTCTCTGTCTACAATACATGAACATAAGAAAATAGCTTCAGGCTGGGCACGGTGGCTCACACCTGTAATCCCAGCACTTTGGGAGGCCGAGATGGGCGGATCATGAGGTCAGGAGATTGAGACCATCCTGGCTAACACGGTGAAACCGCATCTCTACTAAAAATACAAAAAAATTAGCCAGGCGTGGTGGCGGGCGCCTGTAATCCCAGCTACTCAGGAGGCTAAGGCAGGAGAATGGCATGAACCCAGGTGGCAGAGCTTGCAGTGAGCCGAGATCACGCCACTGCACTCCAGCCTGGGCGACAGAGCCGGACTCCGTAAAAAGAAAAGAAAATAGCCTCAAAATGCTGGGGTGTGATGGCACTCCATATTTACCTGTAAATGTAAACTAATTTACAGGAAATTCCCTAGAACCCAAAGCCTGGCTTATCTCTGCTACAGCTCTGCTCTGGGGTGTACTTATGAGTTTAAGTTTCACAAATGAATGTCACCTTCATGGTATCCCAGTAGGGGGAACATTATCTCTGCTCCCAGTAGTACTCAGCTTGGTATTTAAAGCCCAGACCCCACAATCTAACCCCAGTCTTTCCTTTTTCACCTCTCCTCCTTCTCCAATGTGCAAAATGCCATAAACTCTTGGTACACTCACCACCTCTTGGGTATTCGCAGGATATCTGGGAGCCCGTACTCTTGGTCCATGACACTCATCCTGTTGCTTAACTCATGCCCCATTACTTAACTGTTCCATCTGTGCAAATCTCGCATTTTCAAACAGCAAACTGTGGATCAAGGGTCAAATCTGGCCTGACTCCTGTTTTAATAAATAAAGTTTTATTGGAACACAGTCACATCCATTCACTTCCATAATGCTAATGGCTACTTTCCCCATAGTTGAGTAGTTACAACAAGATGATATGGCCTGTAAAACCCCAAATATATACTATATATGGCACTTTATAGAAAAACTGCTGTGTAGAGATACTTTCTTCTTCTTGTGGTCATCTTACCAAGCTGGGGCACAAGAAGAACCCTTATTGCTCACTACATGATGAATAAAAAATAACCGGTTAAAGGGCCAGGCGAGGTGGCTCACACCTGTAATCCTAGCACTTTGGGAGGCCGAGGTGGGTGGATCGCCGGAGCTCAGGAGTTCAAGACCAGCCTGGGCAACATATGGAAACCCCATCTCTACTAAAATACAAAATATTAGCTGGGTATGGCGGTGTGTGCCTGTAGTCCCAGCTACTGGGGAGGCTGAGGCAGGAGAATTGCTTGAACCCAGGAGGCGGAGGTTGCAGTGAGTCGAGATCATGCTACTGCACTCCAGCCTGGGTAACAGACCAAGACTCCGTCTCAAAAGAAACAAACAAACAAACAAAAACTCATAAAGAATTGCCTGTGCAGGAAATACCAAGGATGCTCTTTGTGCCTCAAGAACACTGTCATGGGGAAAGAGGAGGCAATGTGAGCAGATAGATATCACTTTGCCAAAGTGGCAGGAAAGCAGGCTTTGGAGCTGGCTAACTCAGGTTTGACTTCCATTGTGGCCACTTTCTAGCTGTATGACTTTAGGCAGATTTTATGCCCTTTCTGAATTCTCTGTAAACTGTGAATGATAAAATCTACCTCTAGGATAGTTCAAGTCTCAAGCAAAATAAGGAACAGAAAACACCTAAATCTAGAAGCCCTAATAAATGGTCATTCTTTTTCATTGTAGACACAGAGTCTGTTCCAGGATTGATCTCCAATTACTCCAGGCCAGTTTCAAATGCCCTCATCCAACACCCACAAGCCATAAGGTTTTTATCTGGGTGGCCCTCCCTGTAGAAGACCACCACTTCTCCACTCCTTTATTTCCATGGCTTCCCATGGCTTCCTTCCTTAGCCTTCCATGTTCCACACTAGTTCTTATCCAGCCCCAACCTCCCTGACTTCTCTATCCTCTCACCACAGCACTTAAACTCTTCCTTACTCTGTTTTTGTTTTTGTTTTACCTTGAGATGGAGTCTTGCTCTGTCACCCAGGGTGGAGTGTGATGGCATGATCTCGGCTCACTGCAACCTCCGCCTCCCGGGTTCAAGCAATTCTCCTGCCTTAGCCTCCTGAGTAACTGGAATTACAGGCACATGCCACCATGTCCAGCTAATTTTTGTATTTTTAGTAGAGATGGGATTTCACCATGTTGGTCAGGCTAGTCTCGAACTTCTGACCTCATGATCCGCCTGCCTCGGCCTCCCAAAGTGCTGGGATTACAGGCGTGAGCCACTGCACCCAGTCGACTCTTCTTTAAATGTCATTATTGACTTCCTGGAATCATTCTCTGGGTGTTTCCTATGAACCCAGATACCTGCCCACACCGATTTGTCCCCACCAGGGGTCTAGTGAGCACTTGAGGGCTGGTCACTTGATTTGACAACAGTGGGCAGAGGCAGGCACTAGGCAGGCTCAGCCTTGCTCTGGGCTGAATGAGCACGCACCCACTGGGCACAGCATCCTCATTCCAAGCCACCCCGGACAGCTTTACCTGCCTGGTGTCCCAGGGTTTGAAATTTCTGCCACCTACAGAGGGATTGCTTTGTGATTATTTTTATCCTCAAGATATTCCTTTGTTAAAATACAGGTAATTCCTAGAAGGAGGCTACTTGCTTCCAAGTTCTTATCTTGAGTCACAGCCTGTGGGATCTTAACCCTTCAATGGTCAGCTAATCCCTGGGTTGTTGCAGCCTCAAATGAGATCATATAGCTGAAAATGATTTCAGCATTGTGAAGAGTAATATATAATCAAAGGATTATTTTCAGTCAGTGTTGGAAGGTATTAGCAATTATCTCCCTACTTACTGAAAATGGCATTTGAAACAGGTCCCCAAAGACTGAATCTCTAGTGATTGAATTCCAGACCACAAAGTAAGTCAAAGACATTTATGGTGCCAGGGGCAGGTACTTTTCCACTCAAAGCCTGCTGCCTAGGTGGCTGCTGCCTGAATTCTAGGCCAGTTCTGACCACTGGAGTCTTGGAGCAAAGAAGGGGCTGTTCATGTGACTGAGCTGTTGAGTCCAGAGGCATAGAACAAGGAAGAGTCTTGGAAGCCTCTCATTTTACAGATGAGGAAATTGAGGCCCACAGAGAGAAAGTTGCTCGCCCATCCAAAGTCAGGGAGCCTAAAGAGAAAATTATGCCTGGGCCAAAATAGCTGGGATGGGACTGGAGGCCAGGAGGGGGCCAAAGACAGGAGGGGACTGACCTCTCTTGGGGGCTGTCCCTATGCACACCCAGCACAGATGGACAGAAGACTCCACTCAGCCTCTCATCCAAACCTCCTCCCCCATTACCCTACCCCCACTTCCCAGTGCAACTAGCCTCTCCTTGCTTGGGGCCACTCTGCCAAGAGGCCTCCCATCCAGGCCCTTGGCCCACAGAGAGAAAGTCTGAAACAATGCCTCTAAACTGAAAACATTTTTGTCTTTCTCCACAGAACAATGGCCATTAACAGGCATGGAACTGGAGCAGAAATGGGCCTGGGAGCCTGGAGGGGTGTAGGAGTGGGGAGGGGATTGGGGTGACAGGCGGCAGAGGAAAGCGCCTGCCCCCACCTCCTCCTATCATCCCCTGTACCCCTGTCCCTAACGAGGTGCTTCTGGCGGCACCTGACTTTTCCACTGCAAACACCACTTGGCCCCCGGCCCCTCACACTCTCATAAGGTTCTAAGGGGCTGCACAGGCGCCTCCCACCCCAGCCATGCCCTGGGCACTCACCACACACCAGGAAGGCAAGGACTGCAGCAGGGGGACAACTTAAAACAGCCCCACCAACACCCCACAGTGGGTCTCCCAGTTCCCCGAAAAGGCCTGGATGCCCTGCTGAAGGGTGAGCAGGGCCATATGGGTGACCTGGAGGACCCAATTCCCTGGCCATGGGAACCCCCAGCCTGGGCTCTCTTTGGGGGTAGCTGAGACAACGAGCCCCCACCCAGAGCAGGAGATGACGCATTTTTTCTGTGGCCACAAGCCTCTTTGACGGGTCCGCCCCACTGGGGAGCAACTGAAACCTCATCCCACCCAACGCGGCCTTTGTCTGCACTACATATTTGTCTTATTTGGAAGATTTTTGTGGGTTTTCCTGTCTTTCTCCAGCGCTCACTGCCCTGAGGGGGACGAAGGCCGTGGCGGAGCTGAGGGAAGCGGGTGAGAGGCATTTTTGGGGCGCTGTGCCTGGTGGTCTGCAGCACATTTGGGGGTGGGAGAGAAATCCGCCCCACACACCCTCGGTGCCCCAGTGATGCCTTGGCCCAAGGCCACACTCTGGGCCTTGCCTGTCCACTGTGGACTCGTGCCCCTCCTGGTCCTCCCAGGGCTGTTTCCTCTCCATCTTCTCTCAGCCTCCTCAGCTCACTCTCCAGTACTTCTGTTTATTCCTTCATGTTCCATCCTTCCAGCCAGCTTGGCACCTCATCATTTCCTACCTCCCCTGTCGCTAGACCCTCCGCTTTCTTTCTACCTGTCTGAATTGTGAAGACTCTCCCAGGGCTTGTTCCCCCATCTTGCCTCCTCCTGGGAGCCTCCCTGGACTACTCTAGCGCTTGGCAGGATCTCCTCCTTCTGAAATCAAAAAGTATGTGTTTTCTATCCTTTCTGTGATTCTAAACACACCCTGCAGCCCTATACCACCTGCCCAGCTAGATAGAGGCCAGAGGCCATGGCTTTTGTGCCTTGGCCTCCAAGTCCCATCCTGCCTTGTACAAAGCAATTGCTCAACTAATATTTGTTGGTTTGGGGCTTCTTAAGGGCTACCCATGAGATTATCAACAAATTAGAGAATTTCAGTGATGGAAGGGACCTAAGAGCTTGAATTCTTGCTAAGAGGTGTCTGGGTTCAGCTTACATGCCTCTAATGACAGGGATCTTACCACTTCCTGGGGCAACCCATTCCCTCACCTGTAACTCTGACCATAAGAAAGTTCTTCCCCACGTTGAGCTAAAACCTGCTACCTTCTGGCTTTCCCCACCCTACTCCCAACTAGTTCACATCAAACTATTCCAGTCCTCTTTCCTCATGACCACCCTTCAGATATTTGAGGGCAGCAATCTCCTACCTCTGCAGTCTTTTCTTTTCCAGGGGGAAACATCTGTAGTCCTAACCTTCAGTGCCCCAGTGCTCCTGATGACCATGGACTTTTGGTATTCCCCCCACCCCTGTGCTGGGCCTCTCCCACATCCCTGCTGAACTCGTTCTCCTCACAAAATCCCCCTTCTTTTGGGGTTAGGATGGATGTTACAAGCTTTCAAATGGGGCTTGCCTCCATGTAGTGATTTGAGACATCCTAAAAGAAGGAAATCACTCTCTCACGGGGTTTTAAAAAAAATGAGGAGATGAGAGGAGCCCAGCAGCTTCCCTCTCCTCTCCTGAGGTAGCAGAATCCAATAACCAATTTTACCTGCACATGTCAGTGGAGGTAAAATTGCCACACACCTCAAAGATTGTCTTGTGGGTCATTTATGTACATTTTAATATGGCTATTTCAGAGGGACTACCAAATATTTTAAACCAAAGGGGTGACTCATGGTGGCATTTCAGGCCAATGAAATATTTTGGGAGAAGCAGGTCTTGTGGTGCCTGGCCTGCCTCTGCCTTGGCTCTCTCTGGGTGATGGAGAGCTTCCTGTCCCAAGTATATTGGCATTAGGACCAGGTACTTCCCAAGAGGCTGCCCCCTCCAGACCCTGGCCCTCATAGCCTGTGCTAATTATTGAAACTTATGCTTTCCTGCATTGTAGAGTTGACTATCTTTCTTATGTATTTTTTCTTATAGCAAATGAAGGACTCCTTGAAAGAAGTGGCAGGGATCTCAAAAATATTCTTATCAATGTCCTGTATCTTGATCATAGTGGTGTTTACACAAGGGTATGCATTTATGGAAACTCATCAGACTGGACACTTTAAGTCTGGGGTACCCAACCCCTAGACCAGTACCTGTCTGTGGCCTGTTAGGGACTGGGCTGCACAGCAGGAGGTGAGCAGCGGGCAGGTGAGCATTACCACCTGTGCTCCGCCTCCTGTCAGATCAGTGGCAGCATTAGATTTTCACAGGCACTCAAACCCTATTGTGAACTGCTCATGCAAGGGATCCAGGTTGCATGCTCCTTGGAGAATCTAATGCCTGATGATCTGAGGTGGAACAATTTCATCCTGAAACTACCCTCACCCCATTCCTGGTCCATGGAAAAATTCTCTTCCACAAAACTGGTCCCTGGTGCCAAAAAGGTCAGGGACTGCTGCTTTAAGTGGTTGCGTTTTATTGTATGTGAATTATAACTTGATTAAGTTGGTTTTTAAAGAATGTTTTCATATCCCTTAGAGAGTGTGGAGTCACATCCTGCTGATACCTGGGTTCAATGTGCATTTCTGGATTTATTTTCTTAGTTAAGCTATACCCAGAGCTATAGCCAGGAGCCATTTTAGCTTTTATTCTCAACTCCTGATCTGACAGGAGGCGGAGCACAGGTGGTAATGCTCACCTGCCCGCTGCTCATCTCCTGCTGTGCAGCCCAGTCCCTAACAGGCCACAGACAGGTACTGGTCTAGGGGTTGGGTACCCCAGACTTAAAGTGTCCAGTTTGATGAGTTTCCATAAATGCATACCCTTGTGTAAACACCACTATGATCAAGATATAGAACATTGATAAGAATATTTCTGAGATCCCTGCCACTTCTTTCAAGGAGTCCTTCATTTGCTATAAGAAAAAGATACATAAGAAAGATAGTCAACTCTACACTGCAGGAAAGCATAAATTTCAATAATTAGCACACTGCTGACTTGACGTGGCTCCTCAAACAACCAGACAGAAATAGAGCTCTCCATTCACTGACCTTGCCTCTGACCCAATCCTCCTACCTGGTGGCTCAGGCCCAAATCCCAGGAGACACACTTGATTCCTCACCCTGCTTGTCTTGCAGGATTGCTTTAATATGATTATTGGCACCACTAATAGTGCTGTGATTACAGTTCCCTCATACACCTGCCCCCGGCCTAGTCTTGCCAACTGCTTACCTAGAGAATTGAAGGCTTCTTGTTGGCCTTCTGAATGCAGGGGTACTACTATCCAAGGGTGATTCACCAGACCATGGCTGTTGCCTTGAGCCTTCCAGCCACCCTGTTCCAGAAGCCTGAGGGTTCACCACCTTTGAGCCAAGGTTCTAGCCATCCTGTCTGAGCTTGGCTCAAGGTGTTTGGGCCCTAAGATGCTAGTCCCTTCTGCCCAAGCACCTGGCTTTTGTCTTGTCATGAGTTTATTAGCATGTCCTTTAAAAAGAAGACAGTGGGCTGGGCGCAGTGGCTCATGCCTGTAATCCCAGCCCTTTGGGAGGCTGAGGCGGGCGGATCACAAGGTCAGGAGATTGAGACCATCCTGGCTAACATGGTGAAACCTCGTCTCTACTAAAAATACAAAAAAAATTAGCCGGGCTTGGTGGCAGGCGCCTGTAGTTCCAGCTACTTGGGAGGCTGAGGCAGGAGAATGGCGTGAGCCCGGGAGGCAGAGCTTGCAGTGAGCCAAGATCATGCCACTGCACTCTAGCCTGGGCGACAGAGCACGACTCCATCTCCAAAAAAAAAGAAAAAAAAGAAGACAGTGGTTTCCTGTGGGTAAGAGACTGAGGTGATTTCCCACCAGACTGCAAGCTCACTGAGGGCAGAGACTGAGTCCTATCCCCCTTCATTACCCTCAGCTTCTAGTTGTGTGCTTGGTACATAGATGGTGTTTGATAAACATATGTGAACTGACTTAATGAGTTCAATTTAGGCCAGGCACAGTGGCTCATGCCAGTAATCCTAGCACTTTGGGAGGCTGAGGTGGGAGGATCACTTGAGCCCAGGAGTTCAAGATCAGTCTGGGCAACATGACGAAACCCTGTTTCTACAAAAAATACAAAAAAACTAGCAGAGCATGGTAGCACACACCTGTAGTCCTAGTTACTTGGGAGGTTGAGGTGGGAGGATCACTTGAGCTTGGGGGCAGAGGTTGTGTAGTGAGCTGTGATTGCACCACTGCACTCCAATCTGGGTGACAGAGTGAGACCCTGTATCAAAAGGAAAAAAGAGTTCAACTTTATTAAAACCTTCGGGGAATGTCCCACTCATCAAACATAACCAAGTGATGGTGAGGATGTGGAATGATTTGGTAAAACCATTTTAGAGAGCTATTTGGCAATATGTCATCAATAGGAAGATGCCCTCCTAAGTCTTTACTCTGAAGAAGCTCTCTTTTGTAGGTGCATAAGAATGTTGATGGCAGTGCTGTATGTAATCATGAAAAGCTGGAAGCAGCTGACATGGAGACTGGACATTGAGGTAGTCACACAATGGACTGTATACAGCACAGAACCAACCACAGCTTCACTCATCAATGTGGGTGGCTCTCAGAAACACACAATAGATCAGAAAAGAAAGTTGCAGATGAATGTATACAGTATGATAC
Organism: Hylobates moloch; assembly: GCF_009828535.3. Taxonomy (NCBI): domain Eukaryota; kingdom Metazoa; phylum Chordata; class Mammalia; order Primates; family Hylobatidae; genus Hylobates; species Hylobates moloch. The sequence continues at coordinate 33,740,468 of NW_026652295.1, read as the reverse complement.
CACTTATATGGTCTTTAAATACATGCAAGACAATATTACATATTGTAAATATGGAGAAATAGTAAAACAGAAACACAGGGAGCGGCAAATATCACATTCAGGAGAGTGGTCACCTCAGTGGGGGGAGCAGAGAGATGGGATTGAGTCAGGTACACAGAGGGCTTCCCTGGTATTGGCAAAGTGTTATTTCCTAGGTTGGTAGGTACATGGTGTCTGTGATATAATTCTTTATTCTGCCATCATCATTACTGTCGTTCACCAAGCATTTCTGGGTCCTTCCCCTTCCAAGCGCCTGAGAGAATAGTAATTTCAGGTTTTCTGTGGTTGGCAGAGGCCCTGTGACTAGTTCTGGTCAATGACTTGTGAGCTAGAGCATTAACTGCCTTTTTGAGACCCTCTAGATTCCTTTTTTTTTTTTTTTTTTTTGAGACAAGGTCTTACCCTGTCACGAGACTGGAGTACAGTGGCGCAATTACAGCTCACTGCAGCCTCCAAGTCCTGGGCTCAACTGATCCTCTTGCCTTAGCCTCCTGAGTAGCCAAGACTACAGGTGCACACCACCACACCCGGCTAATTAAAAAAAATGTTTTTAGAGACAGGGTCTTGCTATGTTGCCTAAGCTGGTCTTGAACTTGGCCTGAAGTGATCCTCCTGCCTTGGCTTCCCAAAGTGCTGGGATTACAGGCATGAGCCACTGTGCCCGGCATCTCTTTTGCTTCTGACAATGCTTCAGATGGTGGCTGTTCCACCAGGCTGGGTCCTTAAGTGATTTCAATGGTCAGAGCCTCCTGCTCATCCACAAAGGGCATGTAGCAGAAGTGAGAAGCAGTAAGTAGCAGAAGCAGAAGTGTGTGTTAAGCCACTGAGATATTGGGGTTTTTACTGCAGCATAATCTAGACTATTGTGATACACACCTTTTAGTGTGTCTAGAATAATTCAATTAAAAAATTAAATGAGGAAAATATCCATAGCTTTCAGGCAAGTTCTAAGATGGGACAAGAGAAGGGGGCTTAAGAGAGTAGAAGGCTACATTTCCATTGCTGTTTCCTGAAGAAAAAAAGACATTTCCTAGCTCCCTTTTACCCCTTGGGTGGTAGCAGCAATGAGTTCAGGAAGACTTTCGGCTGGGGTGTCCCTGGCATTTCATTACACCTCTCTTGGAAACTCATTTAGCGCCACTGTGCTTTCTCCTGCCCAGGCCTCAGCTTCAGGAAAAAAGCCCAGCAATCCCCAGGCATTAGACACCTGCAGGGCAGACTTGGTTTTGGCACATTGTTTGGGCTTCTAAGTCCCCCACCTCCCCAAAGCTGCAGCAACATCAGCCAGAGCAGATACATAAGATCAGAGCAGACAGGAAGTGAGGGAGTTCTTGCCTTAGGTGCCTGGCAAGAATGTGAGCCTGGGCTCCCGGGAGCATGGGGCTGGATGGCTCTGTCACACAGTCTACAGCCCACTGACACTTCAAATGCCAGCTTCCTGCCTTCTTGCCTCCGGAGGAAGCATTCCTGGATTACCTTGCCTGGAAGGGAGGGGAGGAGGAGCTGCAGGTAATACCCGGATTTCTATGGTGCTATTCTTCCTAAAGGTTCAAAAGACATCTCTTCTGTGATCTCCTGTGGCCTTCCCCAGAAATAGGGCAAAGAGAGGAAGACTCTCATTTCCCAGTCCAGGTAAAGAAATGAGGGTCCAGAGAGGGTATGCAAATAGCCTGAGGTCATATAGCAGGACAAGAGTATGATTCTGGTGGGAAAGGGTCTATGTCTCCACACCCCATCTCTCCCCATCCACTACCCCAGACCCACCCTGCTGGGCAGGCTGGCTGGTCCCCGTATGTGGGCAGCAGCCTTAGTACTCTCAGTTGCCTTTTTTTTTTTTTCTGAGACGGAGTCTCTGTCTGTTGCCCAGGCTGGAGTGCAGTGGCGCGATCTCGGCTCACTGCAAGCTCCGCCTCCCAGGTTCACGCCATTCTCCTGCCTCAGCCTCTCCGAGTAGCTGGGACTACAGGCACTCGCCACCACGCCCGGCTAATTTTTGTTTGTATTTTTAGTAGAGACGGGGTTTCACCATGGTCTCGATCTCCTGACCTCATGATCCGCCCGCCTCGGCCTCCCAAAGTGCTGGGATTACAAGCGTGAGCCACCGCGCCCGGCCTCTCAGTTGCCTTTGCAGAAGGGTGAGCTGGGCCCTGTGTGTCCACTCAGCTTGTCCTGGGCCTGAGCAGAGAAGAGGAAGAGGAGGAACTGGGAGAGGCTAAGGTCAGCCCCCTCCCTGCCCACAATCCCCCAACAGAGCAGTGATGACAGGTTGGCCTTGAGCCCCGTGGTCCCGCCACTGGGAGGTCAGGCCAGGAGGCTGACGGAACACCGGGGCTGAAGAGCCTCCAGATAATGCAACTGGGGCAGCCTCTGTGGGTGGAAATGACATTTCTTGACTCTAAATAGCCCATCTCCGGAGCCCCGGAGCCTGGGCAGGGCTATTAATTCCTGGACTCCCGGGGCTGCCTAGCCCTGTCATTCTGTTTGCACAAGTTGTGTAAGATCTCAGGCATTTTTCCTGCCACCCTTCTCCCCCACCTCCCTTCAGGTTTCCTGTGCGATTTCAACAAGGGGTTAGTTTATTTCCAGTTTCAGGTCTGGGATTCGAGCTGACCACATACATATTTTGTCCTTCTCACAAGTGACACTGCTCAAGTCAACAGCAAACTCTTGAGGGTTTTCTTTGTAACCTGGTGTCTCTGTAATGAAAGGTAATGTGTATGTGAATGGATGGCAAAAAGAGAGGCCATCTCTATGCATGCATGTGTGTGTGTGTGTGTATCAAGTTAATTAATCAATTGATTAATCAAACCCCCAGATTATTTTTGAGTGCTTACTACGTGTCAGGCACTGGGCTAGTGCTCGGTGTAAGGGGTAAACAAGAGTCCTAACTGATTTAAAAAAAAAAAACTGTTACCACCCCCAGGGCAGGCCCCTGGTGGTGTCTGCTGGCCCAGCTGGGCATCCCTGACAATAGTTCCCAACATCTCTGCATCCTGCCCACCCTTGCCAAGCCCCCGGTTATGTGCCATGCTGAGAATGACGCAGAGAAAGACAGGTAGGTGCAGGAGGTTCTAAATGCAGAAAATCAACAGGTCGTGGTGGCTGACTGGCTGGAGAAATAAGAATCAACAATTAGTCAATGACAAGTCCAAAGTGTTCAGCCTGAGGACACTTAGACTATTGGACCTTTGAGGGCAGACATGGCAGCTCCTACTTATGGGGAAGGCACCTGGTAGGTTCAGCATTCCCCGTTCGCGCCTGTGTCCAGGCTGGGCATTTCAAGGACAGCCGCAGGGAAGACACATTTTTAATCATTATGACTGGTGTGTGTGTGTGTGTGTGTGTGTGTGTGTGTGTGTGTCTGTCTGTCTGCTATTGACATCTAGTGGGTGGAGAATAGGGGTGCCACTAAACATCCTCTGAAGCACAGGACAGCCCCATCCACAATAAAAAATTATCCAGCCCAAAATATGAATAGTGCCAAAGTTGTGAAGCCTGAGTTTCTGTGAATCTGATCACAGGGTCCACAGGAAACTTAAATCATCCCAGTTTCACCCAGACCCATGCAACGTGGACTGACATTCAAGCTAACCCTAGGCCTCTGAAAGGCCTGTTTAACCACAGAGGAAAGCCTAAACCATGCATGTCATACCTGACTTCATTTATTGGCCATCTATGATGTCTCAGGTTATTTACATAAATTACTGCTAAGCTCTTCCACAACTGTAAAGAGACAGGTGGCGCAATCATCATTATCTCTATTTCACAGATGAGCAAACTGAGGCTCAGAGAGGTTAGATAACTTATCCAATAGCATACAACTTGTAAGTAACCCCAAAGCCCACTCTATTCTCTATACTATTACTATACATATATCTGCTTATAGTCTCATCTTTTGAAAACTCATAATTGGGTGTAACAGATGAGGGAACTCTGTATTATCTAGACCTTTCCATAAACTCTAAGCACCTCCTTCCCCAACCATTCTGGGTGAGTGGGAATCTCTATGCTTAAAGCATGTAAAGATGTGCCAAGGGGATGTGGTTCCTGGAAAAGCAAAGCCCATGGCCATCAAGGAGATGAAAATTTGCTCAAGTTTATTAAGGGGTCAGGGAAGCACAAATTAAAGTAACAATCAGATACCTCAGGGTGGTTCAGAGGACTAAGAAATCACCAAGGGCTGTGCCACCTATTTGCCGCTGGGGTGTGGGGGAAAAAGCACCCTCATTCATTGTTGACTGGGACATGGACATGAAGTGCTAGACCTTCTGCAAAAGCAATCTGAAATATTTTCTAAAATTAAATCCAGGGACAATTCAGCCTAGCAATCCAACTTCTGGGCACACAAAGATATGTGACAAGGGCTTTTATCACACCGTTGCTCACAGTAGCAAAAAACCGGAAACACAGTGGATGCCTGTCAGAAGGGGGTAGTTGAATAAATTATACACACCATGGGGGTGAGGAGAGAGGATCTGCTGTAAAGGGGCAGAAGAACTGTTTAGGGTGAGGGAACTGTTGATTAAGTACAATTACCCAAATTCATCCAACTATAAACTTAAAATGGGTGAATTGTATGTAAATAATTTTTAAAGAAAAGACTGCTATGCAACCATACCAGTTCCTATGAGGTATTAATGGACAAGAAAAGATACAGAAAAATGTCACTCAAGATCCCATTTTTATACCTTTGTGTGTATGTAAATGTATAGGGAGATGCTTGCATATGTTTATATGAACATGGAGAAAAATATAAAAAGGTTCATTCTAGGGTCTTCATATGGGTTACCTGGAGATGGGGGGCAAGAAAAGTCAAGAAAAAAGAAAAGGAAAAGAGAACAGACTTTAAAAATATGTGTGATATGATCAAGAGATCGAGACCATCCTGGCCAACATGGTGAAACTCCGTCTCTACTAAAAATACAAAAATTAGCTGGGCGTGGTGGTGTACACCTGTAGTCCCAGCTACTTGGGAGGCTGAGGCAGGAGAATTGCTTGAACCCGGGAGGCGGAGGTTGCAGCGAGCCGAGATATGCCACTGCGCTCCAGCCTGGCAACAGAGCAAGATTCCGTCTCAAAAAAAAAAAAAAATATATATATATATATATATGATATATATGTATATATGATATGGAATGTATGTATTTATGCAACTGCTAAAAGTGTGTTGGACCAGAGCTGGGGAGGAGGTGCGGGCCCCCGGGGTCCCCTGGGGTCCGCGGGCCGGAGACTCGCGATCCGGGCGGTGAGTCACAGACAGGCCCGGCTTGGCCGGCGCCTGCGGGCGCGCTGCAGCTGAACCTCGTCGGGGGCGCGGAATCCCTCACCTCGAGGAAAGCAGACGCCCGCCGCCCGGGAGACAGACCGCGCGGGGGTTTTCCAGCGGGGGCAGAGGCTCCTGAAAGGCGCATTGTCAGCCTGGGGAGGCAGCGCGGCGCGGGGACAGCGGGACAGCAAGGCTGGGGGTGGGGCTGGGCGCCCGGTGGCCGCGTCTCAGATCCCTGGCCCGCCACGTGGGTCCTGATTCTCCTGATGCTGGGTGGGAGGCCCACAAAGCTCCTACTCCGCGCAGAGGCGACTACCGCCTGCATGGGGTCCGGAGCTCAGTGCCCAGATTGTCCCAGGATTTGTGTACAGTTTTGCCTCACTTTAGAGCCCGAGAACAGCTCCAGCAGGTCCTGGAATTTGTCTGTGTTTGTGGCTCCCTCCTTGGGGCCCAGCAAGGAGCCTGGCACGTTGCGAGCGCTCAAGAAACATTTGCATGGTGAATCACAAGGGCCTTTGGCAGAAGTTGCCAGGGAACACCATCCTGACCTCTGGGCTCCACAGCCACACCCTCTCTCCAGAACCCTGTGCAGCCTTCCTGTACTATTAGAATCCCACTCACTTGACGGGCTTGATCATTAGGCTTCCATAGCTGTGTCCAGCCTCCTCAGCCGACAGGGAGGCCCTGAGAGCACGGACTGTATCACACATGTGACCACTTCCCAGAGCAAAACTGCAGGCGACCCCACACACAGTAGGTGTCTTTCAGGAAAACATTGTGACAGGGAAGAGAAAGAGGATGCTTTGGGTCCAGTGGTTCTCTCTGTGTCCCTGAGTAAAAATCCAATTAGGTCTCAGAAATTCTGTTTTGTTTTGTTTTGTTTTGTTTTTTTTGTACCAAGAGAGAAACTAAGAAATGTAGCCTGAGCTCTGGGCCACTCAGGAGGCTGGTGGCAGGAGGGCAGGAGTATGGCATAACTTTGTAGCTTAAAAAAACAACAACCAAATTAGAGCACTAGTTTAAGGGCTGAGTCAAGAGGGCCAAGACGTGTCTCTTGTTCCCTAGTCCTGGGCTGTTTGCCAGGGGAGAGGAAAATGCTTCCAGAAAGTCCAAGTCCAGGTTTAGTGGCTCCAAGGGAAAGATTTTTCTACATGGAACTAAAGCAAGAACTAGGTCGTAAACCAAAATCTTCTAACTTCCTCCATGACCAGGGTTGCAAGAGAGAAATGGGAGTAATGGAAAGAATAAGGGACTTGAAGTCAAAAGGTCTCGATTTGAGCCATGGCCTCAGCCTCTTAGATCAGCCCCATGACTCTAGGAAAGTTCTTTGGCTTCTCTGAGCCTCCGTTTCCTCATCTGTAGCCTGGGGATAATAATGCCACTTCATTCACATGACATTCTACTGGTGGATGGGTGAGTACCTATCTCAGCTCATGACACACAGCAAGTCCTCAGTAGAAGTCTGTGGGTCAAACAGATAAGCATACAACAGTGCTTACTGCAGCATTATTCACAACAGCCAAAACGTAGACACAACCCAAATGTATAGATAAATAAAATGTGGTACATCCATACAATGGAATGTTTTTCAGCCATAAAAAGGCATCAAGTTCTGATCCATGCTAACACACAGATGAAACTTCAAAACATTATGCTAAGTGAAAGAAGACACAAAAGTACATATATGGTATGATTCCACTTATATAAAGTATCTAGAATAGGCAAATTCATAGAGATAGAAAGTAGATTAGAGGTTACCAAGAAATAGGGAGTCATTACTTAATGGATATCGAATTTCTATTTGGGATGATGAAAGAGTTTTGGAAACAGATTTGGTGATGGCTGCACACACTGTGAATGTAATTATGCCACCGAATTGTATACTTTAAAGATGGTTAAAATGGCGGAATATATTATACATATTTCACCACAATAAAACACTTTTCAAGGAAGACTATGGAATCTGATTGTGAAAAGAAAGTTCTGCTTTTGGCAGCACATTTGTGGTAGCTCCCAAATGGAAATAGCCCAGATGTCCATCTATAGCAGAATGGATGAAATGTCTTCTGGAATGTTATCCAGTTGTGAGAATAAATGACAACCACACACAACAAGCTGAGTGAATCTTATGGACATAATGTGAGTGAAAGAAGCCAGACACAAAAGGCATCCTGTATGCTTCCATTTATACAAAGTTCCAAAACAGACAAAACTAATCTATGGTGCTAGAGGTCAGGACAGGGTTACCCTTGGGGAATAATTATTGGAAAGGGGCACTAAGGGGCTTCTGGGGTTGGCAACGTTCTGCTTCCTGATTTAGATGCTGTGACCTGGGTGTGTGCACTTTGGGGAAATTCTCCAACTGTTTTACACTAATGTATGTTCTTCTCTGTACATGTTTACTTCCAGAAAACATTTTTTTAAAGTTCTGGTTTGAGTCTTGAGTGGAGGGAATGGCAAACTAGAAAGTAAAGCTACAGAACCCTGATTTATACACACTTAACCTGTGCCAAGCCAAAGGGACTATGAAACAAGACTTATTCTCTACACTGCTTGTAATTCATACTCCCCTCTCCCCAGGCCTCCATGAGCTGTAACCAATTAGTTTTTTGACTCCAAACAGCAGACTTTCTACAGCTCACACTGGGGGGCATGGGGAAATGGGGTACACTGGCATCAAGAGAGGCCCTGATCCCAAGCTCACAGCCCCTGGAACAGAAACCCACCGTCACCCTGGGCTTGCAGACAGGGAGTAGGCATTCAGCATACTTGTTGGTGGATTGTGTCATAAAAGGTCTTCAAGTGCTCCCCTGGGCTCTCACTGATCTCTCTCACTACCTTCATTCAGAAATGGGCTGTTTGCAGCCCCTTGGGGGTGCTGCTGTCAAGGACATAGGGCCTGGAGGCCTAGAGGAGAAGTTGCCCCTTCCCCTGACATCAGGAATCCACCTCCCAGACACCATCCTGGATGCTGTGGAGAAAGCCAGTCTGAAACATTGACTTGGCCTGGGCTGACCCAAGGTGAGGCCTGACACCAAACAACCCCGTGGTTGGGGTCGGGGGCAGGGGATAATTTTTATTTTTGCTTGGTGGCAAACTGCTAAATAATAGATCTGGCTGGGGTTTCAGTTTCTTCCCCACCAGCTTGACCAACGTGTTTTCTGATTGACTCAATCAGCAGGTTATTTTGGCCCTGTGGGGACCCAGGCCTTGGTTTCTGCTCCTGGAGCCTTTCCCCTCTCCCCAGGGTGTTTAGGCTTCCCCCACAGTGTTGGGTTTGTTTGCCTGCCTGTCTGGGGCCCTGAGGACTGAAGCAGGCAGCACGGGCCTTTGCCAGACTGTAGGTGTTTACATGACGTGGGCGTGTGGCGCTGGGGGAACAGACCCCTGTTGCAGAGGTGTTCCTCATGCACAGCTAAAGCAGCAGCATCTCCTTCCTTCTTTTATGTGTCCCAGTAAATGCCATCCTCCTTCTTCCTCCAGGCTCCTCTGCCTTTCTCCCTGCAAAGCATAGCCAGCTACTCTTACTATTCATGACAGCAGTAGCAAAAACAGTAATTCCTTACATGTGAAAAGTGCTTAATGGTTTAGGAAGCCCTTCCACAGCTTCGTTTCATTTGACTCTCCCATGGCACTCTGAGGCTGAGGCTCAGTGAGGTTCTGAGACCCACTCAAAGTCACAGACTCGTCATCAGGCTTAGAGCATGTCCTTTGATTTCTGGTCCCATCTTCTCTCTTCTGACCCAAGATGCCTCTTGCTTTTGGAGACCAGGGCAGAAGGTACTAGTTGCCACTTCAAATCCACTTCTTCCTTAGCAACAGAACCTCAATCATATTCAAGGCAGCACTGTGCCCAGGCAAACGAAAAATTCCCAGACTTACTTGCAGTCAGTAATATGTAAGCAGAGACCTCAGGAAAACTTCTTAAAGGGATAGAAAGGATGGACCCTTTTTACCTTTCCTCATTGCCTAGAATTCAGATGTAAGAGCTAGAGCTCAGCAACTGTCTTGGACAATGTGGTGACTTTGAGGATAAAAGCCACTAGGATGGTACAGCAGAAATATAGATGAGTCGGTGTCTCAGATGACCAGAAAGCCACCATATCTGTCCGGATTCCCTACTCTCAGACTTCTTTTACATGACAGAAGGGTAAACTTCTATCTAGTTTAAGCCACTGCAATGTGATTTTCTGTCGTTTGCAGCCCAGTTTAATCTCTCCAGATGCAGGGACCTTGTTTCTGGTGACACACAGTCTCCTGTTCCCCTTCTACTCACCTGCATGGAATGCAAAGGGCCCTCTCCTCATAGTTCTCAGCTCTCATAGTTTCTACCTGCTGGACTCAGGTCATAAGGGTTATCCCAGGAAGGTGCCTTCCTGGGTCCCTTAAACCTGCTGAGAGTTCTGGAGAATGAGAATTGACATAGGGCACACTTTCTTCTGTGAGTTTCTATAGCCAAGCAAAACTAATGGGGGAAAACAAGAGAATTCCAAGCACTTAGCACTTTGCACAGATTGGATTCTTCTGAGAGCCAGTTTACAAACCCACACTTCCAATCCCCCTGTCACTCCCCCAACATTCCAGAGATTGAGACAGAGTTCATCACTTTGGGCCCATTCATCAGCCCCCTATACGCCAGAGCACAGCAGAAAATGGTAGAGTTCAAATTTTTGTGATCCCTATCACATGAATCCATCCCAGTAAAAAAATTTGGCCATACATCCCTAATAGATGCACATTTATAGACTCCTTCTTATTAGTTAGTCCGGATGCATGAAACTGCAAATAACTGAAAGCCCAGGCAGTAATTGTTAGATCTCTGAGGACCTTTACTGGGACCTAAAAAGAGATCAAAGAGAAGATGGTCTGAGGTCGCTTCATCAGATCAAGGATATCATTAAGGACTGTGCTCTCTCTCCAGCTTTCCGAAGTTCCTCCATCCTTAGTGTGTTGACTTTTGTTCTTAAGTCTGTCCCTTCAAAATCACACGTTAATACTGCATCTGCCTTTTCAGCAGGAAAATGGTGGTGGCAGCAGTGCCAGCTAGTCATGCTCTGACACTTGTCCCCTTCCTAGGAAGCAAAATGTCTGTCCCATGATGAATGTGCCCTGATGTCTCATTGGCTATGTTGGTCACATGGCTTCATTGGCCACAAAGGACTCTGGGTGAGTATTAGGCAACAAGGGAAGTGGGGCTGGGGTGGGCTGTTGTGTGGCCACCTTGTAGAGTCTGCATACACATGAACTAGTGGGCTAATGTTTTGGGTACATTATAAGACCTACACAAAAAATAGGGATTTAGTCGGGCAGGATGGCACACACTTGAAATCCCAGCAACTTGGGAAGCTGAGGCAGGAGGATTGCTTGAGCCCAGGAGTTCAAGGCTACAGTGATGTATGATTGCACCTGTGAATAGCTACTATACTCCAGCCTGGGCAATACAGTGAGACCCTATCTCTAAAAAATAAAATAAAAATCTTTTTAAAATATAGGGATTTTAAAAGGATAAATAAAAAATAGACATTCTAATGTTACTTCCCACTCAGCTCCTGGGGCACAGGCACCCACTCTGGAAACCACTGGTACAGCATAAACAGTACAACCTCTGCACAGAAGGACCTAGTATAAATCTTGTCCTGTTATTTACTAGCTGTAGCGCTGGTCAAACTCCTTTATCTTGTTAAGCCTCATTTTTCTCATCTGCAAAATGGGAATAGGAATAGAACCTACCTGACTGGTTTTTGTAAATTTCCTAGCATGGCACTCAGCCTTGTAAGAAACAATAAATATTAGGTAATATGTCTCATTTCAATAACAGCTTTCCATTTATGGGGCAAGAGATGGTGTGGGAAAGAGATAAAGTATTGAAAGCAATGGTAATCCCTCAAAGAACACTTTAATAATGCCCATCATTTAAGTATCCAGGTGTTTTTCATTTATATAGCAACAGAAGCCACATCCTGAGGATTCCTCTCAGGGTACAGCATGGGACCAGGAGTCTTGCCAATACTTCCCCAACTCTGCCACTACGAGTTATGAGCCCCAGATCCTTCATTACTCCCCTCTCTGGGGCCCAGTTTCCTGAGCTAGAACATGGGAGCTCCTAAGCCTGTCTCCCCTCCTTCAGTTCAAGGCATCCTATTGTCAGCCCCTACCTATGCAACATCTACTCTCTCCCCACTCCCATCCCATTCCACCCCCTAGACTTGATTTCTGAGGTCCTGCCCCTTGTGGCTGGCTTTCCCTTTCTCTAACGTGTTCACCTATTATTCTTCCTCCCGTAGTTTGGCCCTTTTGAAAGTGCTGTCTATCCTGGTATCCTATGAGAGTCCATGATCTCCCTAGGGAGGAAGAAGCATGAAGTTCTGGTCTCTGCTACAGATCGGCCTGGTTTTAGATGTTTTCCCTAAACACATTCAGATCACTTTCAGTGTGCCAGATCTTGTCCAAAGGGCTTTACATTTTAACTCACGTAACACCAGGAAGTAGATACTGCTATTGTTATCATCATCATCATCCTCATCTTCAAAAGGAGAAGAATGGGGCACAGAGAGGTTAAGTAATTTGCCCTAAGTCACACAGCTGGTAAGGGGCAGAGATGCATGTTTTTCCAGGCAGTCTGGCTTTACAGCCCATGCTCTTTTTTTTTCTTTTTTTTTTTTTTTGAGACGGAGTCTTGCTCTGTCACCCAGGCTGGAGTGCAGTGATGTGACCTCGGCTCCACCTCCCGGACTCAAGCAGTTCTCTACCTCAGCCTCCCAAGTAGCTGGGATTACAGGCACACACCATCACACCTGGCTAATTTTTGTATTTTTGGTAGAGATGGGGTTTCACCATGCTGGCCAGGCTGGTCTTGACCTCCTGACCTCGTGATCCACCCGCCTTGGCCTCCCAAAGCACTGGGATTACAAGCATGAGCCACTGCACCCGGCCTCTACAGCACTGCACAAAATAATAACAGTCTCAGTTGTGAGAAAGGACAAAGTTAAGAAATTGGTTATTATTTTGCTAAATAACTTGGGCAAGTTATTTAAACTTGTCATAGCTGTAAATGCTGAACCATTTGAGAGTATGTGGCAGACATCATGACATTTCACTCTAAATATTTCTGTATATATCTACCAAGAACAGAGACACTGTCCTATATGACCTGAGCACTATCATCACTGATACTATCATCTAATACACTGTTTATTTTCAGATGTCTCTAACTGTCTCGAATCTCACTCTGTTGCCCAGGCTGGAGTGTACTGGCATGATCTCGGCTCACTGCAACCTCCACTTCCTGGGTTCAAGCGATTCTCCTGCCTCAGCCTCCCAGATAGCTGGGACTACAGGTGCGCACTACCATGCCTGGCTACTTTTTTGGTATTTTTAGTAGAAACAGGGCTTTACCATGTTGGCCAGGCTGGTCTCAAACACCTGACTTCAAGTGATCCATCTGCCTCGGCCTCCCAAAGTGCTGGGATTACAGGCATGAGCCACTGCACCCAGCCTCAGTAATGTTCTTTATAGCTTTTTTTTTTCTTGTTCAGTATAGAGTCCAATTAAGGACTACACATTGTATTTAGTTGTAACGTCTTTTAAACTTTTAAAAATTGAGATATAATTCACATTCCATAAAATTTCCTCTAAAGTGTGTAATTCAGTGGTTTTTAAAAAATATATTCCCAAAGTTGTGCAACTATCACCACTAAATAATTTCAGAAAGTTTTTATGCTCAAAAGAAACCCCATGCCCATTATCAGTCACTTTCCATTCCCATTTAAGCCCATAGCAACCACTTATCTACTTCTTTGTTTCTATGTATTTGTATATTCTGAACATTTCATATAAAGGGAATCATACAATATGTGGCCTTTAGCGACTTGCTTTTTTACGTAGCATAATGTTTTCAAAGTTCATTCATGTTGTAACATGAATCAGAACTTTATTCTTTTTTGTGGCTGAATAATATTACACTCTATGCATATCCATACAGTGGAATATTATTTTATGTTTATCCATACATCTGTTGATGGACTTTTGGGTTGTTTCTACTTTTTGGCTACTGTGAATAATGCTGCTATGACACTGACTTTTTGAGTCCAGGCTGTTAGTTGAGAATGTCCCTCTGTTCAGATTGTCTGATTGTTTTTCTTGTGATTAGTTTCAGGTTCATGGTACCATTTTTCGTAACCTAACAAATGACTTCCTCTTTCAGCTGAGCCCAGCTATGGGCAAGCATCTCTGCTCAGCTATGTCTCTGGCAGGTGCTACAGTCTGGTGGAGGCAGAGCTTCTCACCTCCCCAACAAAGTGGCACTGTGCTCATTCCCACTGCCCACAGTCCCTGCCCCTGCCTTCCTTGCCTCGTGGGCATAGAACCTCAGAGCTATTTCAGGTCCCTTCGTGGTAGACCTGGCCTGGGAAAATCTGAGGTCTGGCTGCTGGACACAACTGCCTTCCTCAGAGGCATGAAGGTCATTACCTGGCTTGGCTCCTTCAGTCTGGTGGCTTAGCCCCTTGTTTCTGGTTCCCACTGGCCCCCAGAAATCACTCCTGGCAGAGAGCAGGAGGGAGAGAAGATGCATCACAGGGATGGGCTTCCTGTTGACAAATGCCGGCTTGTGGCACTGGGTGTGGTTATGGCTCAAAAGAGCATCTATCTAAAAATGGGTCCTGGCTGCTCAAAGGATTCAGAGCACGTGTGTCTTTGAGTCACTGCTATTTACTTCCCGCTGACAAAAACAACTTTTCTTTCTGGCTGGTTTTCTCTGTGCAGCCCCTAGGAGTCCCACTGCTGTGAAAATCTAGAGTCTCTTCCCTCATGGACCTCTTCCCCAGATGAATAGCTCAGCTTTCCTGGCAAGACCTGCAGGGTGGTGGGGACTGTGGCATCACAGCTGTTTGTTTATTCGTTAGAGCTGAGGGACAGGGCTTTTGAGTTACTTTCTCACTTGCTGTGTGGCTTTGAATAAGCCACTTGACCACTCTGTGCTCCAGTTTCCCAGCTGGCAATTAGAGGATGGGTGACTCCATTCTTTGCAGCATTTATCCACCGACTGAGGTTTATTTACGGGTGAGACAGTGGAGCAAGTAACCGAGATGGGGTGAACCTCCTTCCCAGGACGGTTAGACATTTAACAATAGGTTAGATCCCCTGTGGCCATCCTGGCAGATAAAGAGGTGGTTGTGGGAAGAAAATGAGCTTTAGGGCTAGACATTCCTGAGGCAAAAACTTGTCTCATTGTATCTTACTAGCTGTGTGGCCTCGGGCAAATTGCTTCATCTCTCTGATTCTTTGTATAAGGGGAATAACAGTTACAGCTTTTTTGTGGGGTTGATAGAGAGGTTAAAGGAGGTAACATCTATAAAGTGCTAAGTACAGTTTCTGGAATGTTGTAGATGCCCAATAACCATAGATATTGAGAAAGCCAAGCTGAATAGGGATCGTTTTACAAAATATATTAAAATCCTCACTCCTCTGTGTTGGCTTTTCTCATGCAGAGATTTAAGACAAGTAATTTACTGTTGCCAAATGAATACCCCCAAAATTTTACTGTTGTATTTTTCCTGAAAATTAAGGCCCCCTTATCTCTCACTCTCCTTTGCAGCCAGCCCAGATTTCACCTCCTTGGAAAACAGAACCAATCAGAAATGTGTTTGAAAAAGTCCCAAGTTATTGCAAGGAGAACCTTTTGGAAGGTGAACCGCTGTAGGGCCAGGCTTTGAACCCTGCCTGTGGAGCACTGTCTCCCTGGGAGGCTTTGTGGGTTCTGGCCTCCCTGGTGGCTCTGGTGGACCACCCACGGGGTGAGATTTCAGGACTGGCCAACCACAGTCCTCACTGTCTTGCAGGCTAATTCTTGATAGTCCATGAAGCTCCATTGACTTAAAGTTCTGATCCCTGCTGGAGAGAGATACCCCTGGGAAAATATATCATTTTAATCCTCTTCAATCATGTAACCATTAGTGTATGTAACTATGGCAGAAATTGCTGGTTATCCACTGTACCATTTCTCTCCTTCATTTTGTAATAGAAGTTCTGGCTACCCAGTTAGAGTAGGGTTCCACAGCCTCGGCACTCTTAATATCTTGGGCTGGATAATTCTTTCTTGTGGGGGGCTGTCCTGTGCATTGTAGAATGTTTAGCAGCATGCCTGGGCTCTACCTACCACCAAACACTCTCCCAGTTGTGACCAAAAAATGCCTCAGGTCGGGCGCTTGGCTCACACCTGTAATCCCAGCATTTTGAGAGGCCAAGGCGGGCCACTTGAGCTCGGGAGTTCGAGACCAGCCTGGCCAACATGGTGAAACCCCATCTCTACCAAAAACACAAAAATTAGCTGGACATGGTGGTGCATGCCTGTAGTGTCAGCTACTCGAGAGGCTGAGGCAGGAGAATCGCTTGAAACTGGGAGGCAGAGGTTGCAGTGAGTTGAGATTGCGCCACTGCACTCCAGCCTGGGCAACAGAGTGAGACCCTGTCTCAAAAAAAAAAAAGTCTCCTCAGTTGAGCGTCCCTGAGTTAGAGATACATTTCCGAACCTCCCTTGCAGTCAGATATAGTCATGTCACCAAGTTCTCGCCAATGGCATGTGACCTGGAATACTCAGGTTGACGTGTACCGATGCCAGGTCAGGCCTTTAATGGGAAGATTAAGCCCTCTACTTCCTGTGTCTCCTTCCCACTGGTTGTGATTGAAGTCAGTGGCAAGAGCTGGGGCAGCCATCTTAGGCCCTGAGATAGAAGCTGGGTGTTAAGGTGGCAGAGCAGCTACAGAGAAGGAGCCGTGGTGCCCAACCATGTGGATCTACCATATCCAGCCTGTTGCTCATGCTCAAGCTGCTGTGTGAGAGAGTAATAACCTGCTGTCTCGTTGGAGCCAATGCTACTTTGGCCTTCGTCACAGCAGCCAAACCTATGTCCTAATTAACATAATGAGTTTTTTGCTTCCTTACCTGACTGTAGAGTTGACACAAGCAGCAGGGAGAACCAGAATGAATAAAGGAAGGAATGACTAACTAGCCTCTATGGAGCCCCTCCTAAGTTTTAGACACTGTGCTGGGGCCTTTTGTGAATTCTCCAAGGGAGGGACCATTATCCCTGTGTTTCCAGAAGAGGAGGCCAACGCTCACAGAGGTTAAGGGCCTTGTCCACATCATACAGCCCCCAAGGGACAGAGCCAGGATTCAGCCCTAGGCTTGAAAGACCGCCACCCCCCACCCACCCCTACCATGTTGTTCCTTTGATTGAGAGACTGAACAAACATGAGCCTCCACTAAGGATGCTGCTGCCATCAGGATGAGTTGTCACATGAAGCCTTGCTCCCATCTCCACCCATCACTGTCTCTACCCCCTCACACCCCATGTTCTGCTTGCTCATCTCCTCGTGGCCCCGGCTTGTCTGTTCTTTGGTGCCTCTGTATCTTGGCTTAGGTGACCCTGTGGCCTGGGATGCCTTTAATATCCTTCCAAATCCCTACCCCCTATACCTGCTGGCTCAGAGCCCTGCAGCAGGATTCTGCTCAGACATCCCCTGCTCCAGGAAGCCTTCCCTGACTATAAACTTCTCAGTCAGACGAGGTCCCTCTCCTCTTGCTCCCTCCACACACCTGTACCATCCTCTGGTGGCACCCACCACATGGTCTGAGGTGTGATGTTTACTGTGAGAGAGTTCCTTGAGGGAGGGATTCTGTCTTCTCTGTCTGTACCTTTGCTGATCAGCATGAGGTCTGAAACGTGGTGCTCACTCAAGGATGGAGGGGTGGAGGGAGAGATGCTAGGATGCAGCAAAGCGAGGGACCAGCTCAGAACTGATCCATCCATTTGCATACATAATGAAAAGTCAGCTGACCATTGCCATGAAGAGTTTCACAGAGAGAAAATGTCCTTGAATTTTGTCCTCAAAAAGCTAAGATACTAGAACGAAGCTGAGAAGAATTCAAATACAGTACACACAAAAAGATGAACTGTGAAGGTTCTGCTTCTGTCTATGGAAAGGGTCCCCTGGGGCCCCCAGCAGGCCCTGGCTCTCTTCACCCCGTCAATTCCTAGGAAGGCCAACTCATTCTAACATCAACCTGCGTCAGACATAGTTAGGAAGAATCATCCGCTGCCAGAGAGCAGCACACAGAGATTCCCAGGCTGAAGAGAAAGTTCAGGGCCCCCCTGCCTTCCTGCCCCCACTCAATCCCCAGGTGGTGGGGGACTGGCTGTATGTCTTGTTCTGGGGGACCTGCTGGCATTCAGCAGTAGGGAAAGCCCTTCTCCAACCCTCTACTCTTGAGAAGCCTCCCTGGAGAACAAGGATGGGGGAACATGTAAGACAGGATGGCTTCCCTTTCTCAGAGGCTCTGGAAGCTCAGAGGGGTATCTAGAGAGCCAGAACACAGGCTGGGCACCTCAGAATGTCAGCCTGACCTCCCCTACTATGGGGGCCACCATGGATCCAGAGTTTCCATAGGGTACTCTTAAGGTTCTCTGATCAGCGGATTAGAAGTCTGGGCAAGAAGTTCAGCAATGAGGCCACCTTTTGCTAGAGCAGCTTTCCTTTCTCCCAGCGGAAGGGAGGGAGGGTAGGCCTTGCTGGCTGGATCAGTCCTGAGGGTGGGTGAGAACAACAGCTGTCCTGGTGATGGTGATGGTAATGGTGGTGGTAGTGGTGATGGTTGTGATGGTGGTGGTGGTGGTTGTGATGTGTTGGTGATGGTGGTGGTGGTGATGGTGATGATAATGGTGGTGGTAGTGGTGGTGGTGGTGGTTGTGATGGTGGTGGTGGTGGTTGTGATGGTGGTGATGGTATTGCTGATGTTGATGATGGTTGGATGGTGGTGATGGTGATGGTGGTGGTAGTGGTAATGATAGTGGTAGTAGTGATGGTGATTGTGATGGTGGTTGTGGTGGTGGTGGTGGTGATAATGATAGTGGTGATAGTGATGGTGGTGATGGTGGTGGTGACAGAAGCCAGCCCTACTGAGCCACAATTCTAAGCACTTATTTAATCCTCACAACAACCTTACCAAATTGATTCTGTTACTTCCCATATATTACCCAAGTGATTTTAAAGCCATTTTCCAGGGCAAAACACTCCCATGGAAGCATCCCACCTGCTCTTTGAGACCTTGGATGGGTCAATTCACCTTTCTGGTAGACTCCCCATCAGCAAGACACCAGCCCTGATGAGTTCCTCCTGGTGTTATGGGACTCAGTTGAGACCAACAATGCAAATGTGCTTTGAAAAAGTTGTAAGGACTCATCAGACTTATGCTGTTATCCTCCCCTCCTCAGCCAGTCTGGCCTGTGTGTGGACACCAAGGCCCACCAGGCATCCTCCAGGGAGGGAACCTGACCCTTCCATGTTTGAATCGTCCTTTCTGTCTTTTTCCTCCCTGCCCATCTGCCATTCTGTATAGCACAGGGAGGGTCTAGCCAGTGTGGACAAATGTCCCAACACTGGTTCTGCGCCTCACCAGCTATGTGACCTCAGGCAAGTTACTTCCCCTCCCTGGGCCTCAGTTTCCTCATCTGTGTATAAGGGGGTTACACTGAGCTATCCCTCCAAGCACCAAAATCCTAATGTCCTGTGGTCAAAAGCCAGTGGAAGGCCTGGGGAAAGCTGGAAAGCTCAGCTGAGCTCGGCTCCAGTTCCCACGTTAATGGCTTTGCCTAAAGGAGGCCCTGGCCATGGAAGCTGTTTTATCGAAATGTGTTCCAGCTCACTTAGATTACACTTCACTCCACTGAACTTCAAAAGAAGCACAAGAGCTCCTCTGCAGACAATTGCTTGTGGAACGTCAACACAGCCAGGCAGGCTTGAAGGGGTCACCTCATTGGGCAGCTGCGCAGGCTTTTAAGGACCCACAAGGGGGGAAAGCAGAAAGATGCAGGCAAGAGCCTCACACGGCTGAGCCTTTGTGGTTTTCACATGGTTATCGTCTTCCCCTGGTCACCAGATCTCCGATCCAGAAGAGAGTCTTGATGGGCCAGAAAGATAGCCTCTAAAAGGATGAAAAGAGTCCAAGGACTGCAAGCTCGAGGAGGAGAATGAAGCAAAACAAAATTGTGAGAGGACATGTTAGGGGTGAAATGTGTTAGCAATTGTGTGTGTGAAAAAGGGACACAAGTTTTAGTTCATGATAAAAGTTGTTCATGTGATATGGCTTCCAGAGAAACAAAAACTTTTGTGCTGCATTTAGAGAAATACAGTATGAAGTTGAGGAAAAATGAGAATATTGGCCTGGCATGATGGCTCACACCTGTAATCCCAGCACTTTAGAGGCCAAGAAAGGAGGATCACTTAAGCCCAGGAGTTTGAGATCAGCCTGGGCGATACAGGCTCTACAAAAAATAAACATCTCTACAAAAAATAAACAATATTAGCCCAGCATGGTGGCATATGCCTGTGATCCCAGCTACTCAGGAAGCTGAGGTGGGAGCCTCTGCTTTGTTGAACCTGGGAAGGCGAGGCCGCAGTGAGCCATGATTGCACCACTGCACTCCAGCCTGGGTGACAGAGGCTATGTAAAAAAAAAAGTAAGAATATTAATTGTTCCCCTTTATAAGTGCTTACTGTGCCAGATCCTGGAGCTAGCCAGTAATGTAGATAATCTCATCATTTTGTGATCCTCACAAAACCCAATGAAGTAAACACTAAGCATGATCTCATCATATTTCTGATGAGTAAACTGAAGTTCAGAGAGGTTAAGTCACTTGCTTAAAGCCACACAGCAGATAAAAGGCAGAGGTAGGCTTCAATCTCAGGTCTGACCACCTAGTCTGCACTCCAAATGCATATTCCAAAACAACATCACGTGAGGAACAATCAAAAGAGTGGTAGTTATGAATCTTCAACTTTAAGGGTGTGAAAAAGGGGCCCCAGACTTGCCCGGGATTGGGTGAAAGGAAAGCATCTCCCACTCAATGATCAGAAAGGATCTCTAGCAGCCAGTTGTCTGAAGACAGAGGGCCACCTCAGGAGTAGTGATTTCTTTTGCTTGGAGGTGTTTGTGCATAACCACCTGGCACGGAGGCAGGTGCGTGGATTCAGTGGATGGTTGAATGAAGGCCCTGCTGCTGATCCTGAGATATTAGCAATTGGGCTGAGGGACATTTCACGCAGACAAATCTGGCCTCTGGCATCCAAGCATCATCACATAAAGGCCTTCTCCAGGTGTATACTGGAGGTCTCCCCCTACCAAGCGGTCTCAGGCCAAAGTGAGAACTAACACAGCTTGAAACTAGCTTCAGAGTCAGGAGACCTGGTCTTTTGGCTTCAACTTTCAGCTGTGTGCTCTTGGGAAAGTCATTTAATGTCTCTGGACCTGAGTTTCTTCACCAGAAAAATGAGCTTGGATTGGACCAGTTCTGTGGTCCTAAAACATAAATAGTTGCAGAGGAACTTGGGACAACAGACAAATCCTGTGTCTCAAGGCAAGTGTTAGAGAAACAGAGGCCATGGAAGTCCGGACAGCTGAGGACCGGCCCCAGGGCAGTCTTCCAAGGAAAGGGGTCTTCTCAGTCGGGTGAAGTGCTGCTGGCCGAGGCTAGGGCTCGGGAGCTGGGCTGGTGGCCCAAATGGGGAAGCCCCATCTTGCATTTTTATTGTGGAGGAGCTGGTAGAAACGTGCTCAGCAGACAAAACAAACATAGCAAGGTGGGGTGCTGGTGAACATGTGTGGTTTGTCTGCTGAGCACTGACACCACCCAGTAGGCTCCTTCCTGCACAGAGAGACAATCAGACAGGCTTGGAGAGGCCCTCAGTGAAAGAGACGAGGAGAGCAGGCACTCAGCTCCCAAAGGGCTGCTGAGACTTTGGAAATCATGCCCCTGAACCACCTTTGTTATTGTGAATGAGGAGAAATTGCCCTGCGGTCTGCTTTCTGAGCAGAGGAAAACCAGGATTTGAATCCCAATTCTGCCACTCACTAGTGGGGTGAATTTGGGCAAGTCACTTAACCTAGAATGTCCAAATGGGGCCCTTATGAGAATGAAGGGAAAGGCTATTACCAGTTATGCTGAGACAACAGCATAAATCAAAACTCTTTGGGGCAAACTGGGACATAGGTCACACTGCTTAAAACTCCCTAAGCCTATTTCTACATCAGGAAAATGGACATTGTGATAGTAATATGCACATGCTTCATGGGGCTGTGCTAAAGATTCAGTGAATGACACACATTTATGCTCAGTAAGAGAGAAGGCTCCATGTGGCCCTCCCTCTTCCCCCATTCTCTGTGTTTCTGAGAGGGGGTCTGAAACGGGGGCTCACTGGGGTCCCAGAGATGTGTGCTAGGGCCTCCTTCCAATCTGTGTGTTCTTTCCTGGAGGGCCAGTGCCCAAAGCCAGCTAGGGCTTGGGCCTCCTTTTGGGATCTGTTTGCCTTTTCATAAACACAGACCCAGGATTTTTCTTGGCTAGGCCCTTCTTCTCACAGCTCACAGATTGTACCTTGACGCGTTTGCTCCCAGGTGATTTGCATCAGGATCTACCAGGAAGTTTGTTTTTCAAGGCCTTAGTCAACATGTGGGTGTGGAAACACCAACCAATTTCAATGTAGAGTCAACTCCTTTTTAAATAGGGACTTTCACATTAGTCAGACTTTTCAAAACAACATAATATTTAAACAAAATTCCATTTCCCCTTCTATCACCAGCAGCAGTTACTGAAGATATTTCTGTTCTGACCAGAGGCTTCCCCAACCCATGTTTCAGCTGGTTCCCTTCCTATATCAGAGCCTGGGTTGTGATGTCACAGTGCTGGAGTATGAAATCATTCTTCTGTGGGTCTCAGTCTCCCTTCTGGCTCTTCAAGTGGATGCAGAGGACTGCTTGGGCCAGAGTCTTAATGTATGTTGATTCATTCTGACCCTTGGTTTGTTAATTGCCTGGAATAGCGACACTGCATACAGCACGATCCTCCCCCATAAGCCATGGCACAATCCCAGGAGTTCCCATAGGTCAGCATTCAAACCTCATAGCTCAGATTGTCTTTGAGTTACCATGATTTGGTAGGAAAATTTTTTGACAAAGTATCATAGGTCCCAAATGTGGTCACCCTGAGCAGGCCCAGACTTAACACCTTTCTGAAACCTGCACATTGGCTTGTTGCACACGGACCTGGTGACTTCCCCCAGCTTGGGGCCTCTGTCTCTGTCTACTCTGGTCCCTTCTTTCCTAGCTCCTATATTCCTGGCTGGGCAAATCAGGCAGTCTGAGAACCCCTCAAGCAACTTGTTTGTTGTGCACTTATGATGTGTCTAGCACTCTGTTAAGCATAACAGGCAGTATTCCACTTTGTGAGCAGTGGTCTAGCTAACACTGAAGAACTCAGGCCTTGGGTAAGCTACCAAGTAATCTCTCTGTGCCTCAGTTTTGCCATTTGTAGAATGGGGATAACAGTCCCTCCCCGGTGGGATTGCTGCGTGAGAGTTTATTGAGTTCATGAGCGTAAAATGCTTAGAACCTGTGTTTGACGTAAAGCAAGTGCTCAATTGCTGTTAGCCATGTTTATGACAAATCCTCACCACAGACCTTCAAGATGGGGACTCTGACTATCCCCACTGGCAAATGAGGTACTGAGATTTAGAGGTTAAGTAACTTGCCCAAGCCATGTGCTAGAATGAGAGGAAATAAGCATAATTTATGAAGTCTGGAGCCCTGCTCTCTGCGACATGAGAGGCTAGGTTTAATTCTAACTCACTACCTTCTGCATATATTTCTAGAGAACCAATGTGCCAGGCTCTGTGCCAGGAGTCAGGGGAAACAGTGATGGGATCAAACGCAGGGGACTAGCAGGGAGCTCCACCCCGTTTTCAGTCCAGCCCATGCAGGCAGGCTCTGGACTAGGCACAATTAATCTCCAGCCATCCCCACTGGCTTCACCTGGCTCATTAAAACCAGACACGTTATGAGTTTACTTAGCATCTGCAGAGAGCATCTTTCATCTTCAAAGGCTTCCCAAAGCACTAACCAATTAATCCTTACAACACCCTCATCTCATAGACAAATATTTATCCTCATTTCATACCCAGGAATACTAAGGTGCAGAGAGAGAACAGACCGGGCAGGAGGAGGAAGAGTGAGTGGCAGAGCTAAGCAGAGAATTCCGGAGCCCCAGACCCCTCTGGCTGCCCAGTCCATCTGGAGGCTTCGGGGAAATTCTTCCCGTAATACCTTTTTTTTTTTTTTTTTAATGGCAGCAGAACCTTTTGCAAGTTCAGAAGAATTAGATTTCTTTAATAGTAACCTGCAGGAAATACATTAAAAACACATTCTATCAGTTACAAATCTTAATGTCACCAGCCAAGGATGAGGGAATTAATGCTGGGCCCAAAAATACATATAGTCAGCAACTCCGGGGCAAGGGCAGAGACAATTTATAGAGTGCGAGGTCTGGACGTCTGGAGCAGGCAGGCTGAGCTCAGCGGTGAAATGGAAACAGGGCTGTTTTCAGATGGGGCAGAGCAGGGGGAAGCTGCTCAGGGTGGCTTTGATTCAATCATTGTTTCCCATTTCTTAATGTAAATTACTTTTTTTAATGCTATAAAAGCCAGGTTCCAGTCTGTCATGAGAAGACCGTTTTCATCAAGATAAGCGCCTATCAAGGGCATTTTTAAAAGAATCAATCCCCAAAAAGAAAGCCACCTCCATCAAAACAATCCCAACCCTGATTATTTCCTCTGTCTACATGGATCAAACAAAGGGTATATCCAAGCAATGGGCTGGCTGGAGAATCTGGACAATGAAGACAAAACATATGTATAATTTATAGAATTTTACTTCCTTTACAGCAGGTGTTTTTCTTTATATTGTAAAATAAAACACAGGAGTAGAAAACCATACTAAAAATGTGTAGCCTAAATTATGATAAGGGAAATAGTGGGTCTTTTAAATTGCTTTAATTTTTGGACTCAGCCCTCATTTTGCCAAACTTGAACACAGTCTTGGAAAAGTCAAGTTTCAGATCTCAGGAACATGATGTGCTCATTTTAGGAAGGAAAGTGATCTAAAGAGATATGTACAACACTCGACTGGTTAGTTGAGGGCTAACACGTTCCCAGCCATGTGCTTCCTTCTCACAAAGAAAGGGCATTAAAGGAGTCAGTGGGCACCAAGGAGCTAAATCCCACAAGCAGGGATGGACTTTGGTCCCCAGTGTGTCCCCACGCTGTGTGTTTTGCCACTCATTGCAAAGCACACAGCATCCCCCCTGGAGCTGGGCAAGTTGATGGGCATGTCTTTGCAGCCATGTTTCCTGGAGGAAAGGTGAAAAGGCATCATGTCACACAACCTCCCTTTGCAGGTGAAGAAACTGAGGCCACGGGTCTGATCTGAAGTCAGTAGAGAGAGGCAGAGCCAGGAATGACAGTCTGGATCATAGGACTCCCTCACCTCTGCCACACCACAGTGCCCCTTTTCCTAAGATATGCCCATGGTAGGTCAACAGCTGCTTGACAGGAACTGTACCCAGCACTTTCCAACCAGCCCAAGGACATGTTAGGGTGACCAACCATCCTAGTTTGCCTGAGATTAGTAGGGGCTCCTGGAACATGAGAATTTCAGAGCTAAAACAAGGATAGTCTAGGCAAATCAGGACAAGTTGATCACCCTCCTGGGCTGTGTTCATGTGGCTGATGCTGAATGACCATGGCTGTGTGGTGGGCACCCAACAAAAGTTAGAAAGGAGGAAGAGGAGCATGGGTTCTCTTATGCTGAATGAGTTGGCTTGGAGTAAAATTATTCAAATACTTGATTTTTTTAACTTACTGAAGGGCGAGTATGGGTTTGTTCTTCATCATTTTAGTGCATTTCACATTCCAAATCTTAATTACTTGGGCCTTAACGGCAATCAATTTTATGGAGTGGGAAACTGAAGCACAGAGCTGGCCAAGCAGTCTAGGTTGGTCTGCCTAGCTGTGAATGGTGGAGCTTGGAAAATGCCCCAGTTTTCTGACCTTTGGTTGGTGCTGTCCTTCCAATTCTTCTCTGGTCAGCAACCCTGGCTAGAGGCCAGTTCTCTATTTAATTGTTGGGAAACGGGAGGCCAGAGGCTAGGGTTTTCTAAATTCAATTACAAGGACCTTGGATTAATAGCAAAATAATTCTCTTACTGGAGAAAGTTCTTCGCAAAGAACCTCAGTGGGTCCAGAGAATGATCCTGGCTTGATCAAGCAAGACTACTTGCTTACCTTTACCCTTCACAGTCTGAAAGCCAAGCTCCCTTTGAGATGACCCTGAAGCTTTCCCTCCCCAGATGCTATTCAGACAGTCCCCAGCCCCGGCCACTGCTTTCCACTCACAGTGGAGCAGCTGGACTCTGCACTTCTGAAATTGGAGCTGGAGGTGAAACGCTTAGCTGAGCTTTGCTTTCATTTCAGTGCCTTTCTTCTCTCTCTTCGGTTTCACTGCTTTTTCTGGCCTCAGGGAATCCCTTGCAAGTTAATAAAACTTACTACATCAAAGCGCTCCACAGACATTACCCAATTAAAACCTCACAGCACTCCTGCAGCAGGTAAGCATTATTAACCCCATTTTACAGATGGGGAAACTGAGGTTAAGTGGTTTGCCCCCAGCCACTAAGGAAATGAGTGTCTCAGCTGGCATTAGAACTTGGTAGCTTGTTTAGATCACCCAGGGGTGGTTGTTTCTGCCTAAATCTGTTTTTCAAAGCACTTTGATTCTTAAGGATTCCTTTTTCCTTCAGGAAAACAATTCCTTACCAGCTGCACCAAGGATGAGGGATTTCTCCAAAGCTGGTTTGTCAGAAAGCAGTAGCTCCTGCCTTCAACCAGAGAGGTGCTATAAAAATAGATGAAAGGTAAGAGTTCAGTGTAGTAATTTAGGAAACAATTTGGGCCTTTCAGAAATTAATGTTATTTAAAGATGCAGATTCATCCATCCCAGCAGCCTCCTGGGAGTGCTTCCTGAACCATCTGGTTAAATCAGCTCATTTTCTTTCCTCTAATCCTCCTGGCTCTTGTGTGTGTATGTACAGCAAAGGCTCCTGGGGAACTCACAGCATGAATAAAAAACAAAGATCTTTCTCTTGTGCCAGCCACCTCTCCTCTTTTCCAAACAGCATAAAATTCCTAATCCTGTTTCTTCTTAGAGGGGGTATAAAAATTCATGTCCCAACAGACAATGAGGAGATCCATGGCGGCTCCCTCCCAGGGCACCTGTCCTCTCAGTCCAGCCCAGATGACGGGGTATCTTCAGCCCATCATCTGAGAGGACCTAGAAAGTCTGCTGGTGTTTGGGAACAAATTTGCCCAGGCCTGCAGGAGGAGGAGGAAAAAAGTTTTTTTTTGGTCTGGTTAAAGCCATCCATGAGCCACAGGGAAGATTTCAAAGGCTCAGGTGAGTGTTTTCAAAAGAAGAGTTTCAGTGCAGCCCCAACTGTGTAAGTCCCTGCTTCTTGCTGTTCAAGTCCAATTATAATCCACAAAGGCAGGATCCTGTGTTTACATAAATAATTACCAGATTTTGGATAGCCAGACGTGTTGTAGCACACAGGAGGCAAGCCCATAAATTACATTTAAGGAATTAAGGGTCAGATTGATCTTATCTCTGTAAATCCGGCCAAATTCCGGCAAAGCTAAAGGAACATCCGGTTGACTGAGCCTCGAGAGGCAAGGGCCCCAGGAACCAGTGATCCTGAGACTGTTGCTGCCCCCCATGCCTTCCTTTCCACCTCTCCCTGCTTCAGGTTGCTGGCTAGCTCTGAGAGCAAGGGGTGGCAGGAAGAAGAGCTGCCCCAACTTGCTCTCTGCCCAACCTGCAAGGGAGGAAGGCAGGAGAGGGGTGTGGGTATCTCACTTCCTAACCTCTTTTCCCTCCTGGACCACACAGGATCTTGCTCCTGAAACAACAGCAATGATGTGCAAGTAGTGATGGCAAACAGCAAAGCTGTAAGAGTAACAGAACAGGGCCTCCTCTGGAGGTTTCTCTCCTGCACAGGCCAAGCCTCCATGTTTTCATTCATTCAGCAAAGCTGTATTGAGCAACTACTGCACCCCCAGTGCCACGGCAGAGTGTAAGGGTTAAGGGTGGCTCAGGCTCTGGTCTCAGAGTGCTTGAGTTTAAATCCTGGCTCTGCTAGGTACCCTGGGCAAGTGACCCAGCTCCCCTGGTCTTCTGCTTCCTTATCTGGAAAGTGGGATTTTAACAGCACTAACCCCTTTGAATGGGGTGAAGGTTAACTGAAGTCATCCATAACAAGCTCTTAGAATAGGGCCTGGCACATGGTAAATACTCAATAAATGCTGGTTATTACTATTATTTTTATTATTACTGTTTTAGGCATCGTGGGCCTCCCATCTGAAGGTGGTTACAAGCTGGTTGAAACAGATGCTCTGACTAAACACAAAGGGTACGACAAGGCAGTACGCTCGATTAGGCACCAAGTGAATGGAAAAGACAATGAAGATCCAAGGAGCAGGCAGAAGGACAAGATCACTGTGGCAGTAGGCGTCACAGAGGAAGGAAGGCTTGCGCTCGGCTGGAAGGATGCGCAAGATTTGGCTGGGCCACAGAAAGAACTTGAGGAGAAGGGCCTGAACCCCAAGACTCCACAAGAATTAAGCTAGAAGTCAAAGTGTTATGCAAGCCTGAAGTTTCCAAGAGTATAAGCCAAATTTCTTCAATGAAGATTTCCAAATCAGAATGTCAGCCTCTCTTGTAGAGGAAGAAATATTGATTTGTGTTAACTTCATCTGACAAAAAATGTTAAAGTGAGGGCCAACAGTGCACACTGTAAAGAGACCAGAAGGGACATGAGTCTATTAGAACTAGAGCTTTAATTTATAAAATGGAAAGAGGAACATCAGATAGAGATGTTATTGAAATAAAATTACATTGTTTGGTGAAACAAAAAGTATTCTAGGCCAGGTGCGGTGGCTTACGCCTATAATCCCAGCACTTTGGGAGGCTGAGGCGGGCAGATCTCTTGAAGTCAGGAGTTCGAGACCAGCCTGGCCAACATAGTGAAACCTTGTCTCTATTAAAAGTTAGCCAAGCATGGAGGCGGGCACCTGTAGTCCCAGCTACTCTGGAGGCTGAGGCAGAACTGCTTGAACCTGGGAGGCGGAGGTTGCAGTGAGCCAAGATCACATCATTGCATTCTAGCCTGGGTAACAGAGGGAGATGCCATCTTAAAAAAATAATAATAAAAAAAAAGTATCCTACCCATTCAATCATTCTTTGTGTGTGTGTGTGTGTGTGTGTGTGTGTGTGTGTGTGTGTTTTGAGATGGAGTCTCACTCTGTCACCCAGGCTGGAGTGCAGTGGCATGATCTCGGTTCACTGCAACCTCCGCCTTCCGCATTCAAGCAATTCTCCTGCCTCAGCCTCCCAAGTAGCTGGGACTACAGGCACCCGCCACCATGCCTGGCTAATTTTTGTATTTTTAATAGAGATAGGGTTTCACCATGTTGGCCAGGCTGGTCTCGAACTCCTGACCTCAAATGATCCACCCACCTCAGCCTCCCAAAGCGCTGGGATTATAGGCGTGAGCCACAGCACCTGGCCCTACAATGGAATTTCTAAACCAATTTTTACTTGGATATTATTACTTAAAAGATGAATGCACTCAAGAAGCATTCAATCAATGAACCAACCATGTGCCCAGCACTATTATAGTTGTAACAAAGGATAAGAAAGAATTTGAACAGAAAGGAATTTTGCTCCCAGCCAAGATGGAGCGATAGTGATTGGATTTCCTCTCCTTCTTGAAATGAAACAAAGAAGGATGGAGGAAAGGAGGAAGTGAGGGAGGGAGATAAGGAAAGAATGAGAGAGATGAGAGAGGGACAGAATGGGAAGAAAGGGGGAAGGAAGGAAAGAAGGTAAGTTGGCTTTCAAGACTGTTTCAAAAGAAAGGACATTTACTGAGGGATGGAAAAACAAGGTAAGCCCCACAACTGCCCTACAGCTTACTGCTTTATGAAGGCTTCCAGGCTGTGGTAGAGGGAGAGAAAACCAGGCACATCTCAGCCAATTCTGAGTTGAAGAGACAGAGCAAAAAGTATACCAAGGTAGCTAGAGTTTTCAGGACAGACTACTAGACAGGAAAGAGCTACACAGAGGCCTGGAGATGTGCAGAGGGTCTCCCCCAAGTATTTGGCATTTTTGACCCATAGGGTGAGAAAACTACCCAAGGCTGGGAGAGAACCTTCTAAGAGGACGAGAGAGCAACGTTATGTGTTCACACAGAGGTGGGAAGAGTGTTTCCACAGCTAGACTGGAAAACTTCATAATTCATGAGGCGTGGGTAAAATACTCAAAAGGGTATTGCCTTGGTATTGAGGAATAATTACCCCAACACAAAACACTGCTTTGGTCCCACCTAATAACGCGTTTTAATTTTTTTGGAAACAGGGTCTCACTCTGTCATCCAGGCTGGGGTGTAGTGGCACAATCTTGGCTCACTGCAGCCTCAACCTCCTGTGCTCAAGCAATCATCCCACCTCAGGCTCCTGAGTAGCTAAGACTATAGGCCCACACCACCTTGCCTGGCTGATTTTTATATTTTTAAATAGAGATGGAGTCTCACTATGTTACCCAGGCTAGTCTTGAACTCCTGGGCTCAAGTGATCCTCCCGCCTCATCCTCCCAAAATGTTCAAAGTGATGGGATTATAGGCATGATCCAACTCGCCTGGCTCCCACCTAATAAGTTTTTTTTTTTTTTTTTTGAGACGGAGTGCAATGGCACGATCTCGGCTCACTGCAACCTCCACCTCCCAGGTTCATGCCATTCTCCTGCCTCAGCCTCCTGAGTAGCTGAGACTACAGGCACCCGCCACCACGCCCAGCTAATTTTTTTGTATTTTTAGTAGAGACGGGGTTTCACCATGTTAGACAGAATGGTCTCGATCTCCTGACCTCGTGATCCGCCCTCCTCGGCCTCCCAAAGTGCTGAGATTACAGGTGTGAGCCACCGCACCCGGCTCCCACCTAGTAACTCTTAAAAGAAAGACCAAAAGATCAAACTGTTGCCAAGTAACCTAATCGAATCCTATAACAATCCTATAACAAAGCTCAAGAAAATTATAGAAATACCAAAATATCCTGTACTTAACAGGTAAAATTCACGTCAGGCATCTAATGAAAGAATACCAGGCATGCAAAATATAACCTATAATGAGAAGAAAGACCAGTCAATTAAAATTGACCCAGAACTGGCTGGGCATGGTGGCTCACGCCTCTAATCCCAGCAGTTTGGGAGGCCGAGATGGGCGGATCACGAGGTCAGGAGATCGAGACCATCCTGGCTAACATGGTAAAACCCTGTCTCTACTAAAATTACGAAAAATTAGCTGGGCGTGGTGGCACATGCCTGTAGTCCCAGCTACTAGGGAGGCTGAGGCAAGAGAATGCTTGAACTCGGGAGGTAGAGGTTGCAGTGAGCCGACGTCGCACCACTGTACTCCAGCCTGGGGGACAGAGTGAGACTCTGTCTCAAAAAATAATAATAAATAAAAATAAAATAAAATAAAAAATTGACCCAAAACTGACAAAGATGTTAGAATTAACAGACGAGTATGTTAAAACAATTATTATGGCTGTATTCCATATGTTCAAAAACATGCATAATATTTAAATAATGCAAAATGAACTTTTGAGATGAAAACTACAATTAGTAACATGAAAACTACAATGAGTAAGACAAAAATTACATTGGCTAAGGTTGATGGCAGACTAGATGTAGCAGAGGAAAATTTTAGTTATTGGAAAGACATAACAATAGAAGCTATTCCAAATTAAACATACAGAGAAAAAGAAGCTTAAAAAATAAAAAGAGCATCAGTGAGCTACAGGACAATTTCAAGCAGCCTCATATACATGTAATTGGAGTCCCTGAAAAACAGGGAGTACAGAAAAAATATTTGAAGAAGTAACGCTCAAAAATTTTCTACATTTTATGAAAACTATAAACCCACAAATCCAAGAAGCTCAATGAGCCCCAGCAAAAGAAATCTGAAGAAAATTACACCAATGCACATATAATCAAATTGCTCAATATATGTAATAAAGAGAAAATCTTAGAAGCAGCCAGAGAAAAAAAGACATATTACATATAAAGGCACAAATATAAGCATAGCAGGAGATTTCCCACTGGAAACAGGGCAAGTGAGAAAACAGTTCAGCAAGATATTTTAAGTGCTGAAAGAAAAAAAAAAAATCTGTCAATCTGAATCCTATATCAGCAGAAGTATCTTCAAAAATGAAGCTATAATAGAGACCTTTTTAGATATGCAAAAGCTGAAAAAATTCATCCATGGCAAAACTGTACTATAAAAAATGTTAGGCTGGACGTGGTAGCTCACACCTGCAATCCCAACACCTTGGGAGGCTGAGATGGAAGGATCTTTTGAGCCCAGGAGTTCAAGACCAGCCTGGGCCACAAGATTAGACCCCATCACTACAAAAATTTTAAAAATTAGCTGGGTGTGGTGGCACTGACCTGTAGTCCCAGCTACTCAGGAGGCTGAGGCAGGAAGATTGCCTGAGCCCAAGAGGTGAAGGCTGCAGTTAGCCGTGATCACGTCACTGCACTCCAGCCTGGGTGACACAGCGAGCCCGTCTCAAACAAACAGACAAGAAATGTTAAAGAAAATCCTTAAGGTGGAAGGAAAATGATACCAGATTGAAATATGGATCTACCCAAAGGAATAAAGGTAAATACATGGGCGAATATGTAAGATTTATAAAAAACTATATCTCTTTCAATGATAATTGACTGCTTAAATAAAAAAAATGATGTATTGTATGGTTTATGACATATGAATAAGTAAAAAGTATGATAATGGAAGCAGAAAGGTCAGGAGAGGAGAAATAGAAGTATATTAAAATTCTTATATGTAAAGTGGTGAAGGCAGACTGTGATAAGATATACAAGCCATAAACCCTGAAGCAACCACTAAAATGACAAAACAAAGAATTATAGCTACTAACCCAACAAAGAAAATAAAGTGAAATTATAAAAAAAAATCAATCCAAAAGAAGGGAGAAAAAGAGAAAAGAAAGAAACAAAAAAGAAATGGAACAAATATAGAACAAAAAGAAGCTGATAGGCTTAAACTTAATCTGTCAATAATCACATTATAAGTAAATGGTCTATACTGTAGGATTCCACTTATACAAGGTATCTAGAGCAGCCAAACTCATAGAAACAGAAAGTAGAATGGTGGTTGCCAGGAGTTGGAGAGGAGGGAAATGGGGAGTTGTTGTTTAATGGGCAAAGAGTCTCAATTTTGCAAGATGAAAAAGTTCTAGCGATTGGTTGCACAACAATGTGAATATACTTAACATTACTGTACTGAGTACTTAAAATGGTTACGATGATAAATTTTATGTTATATATATTTTAACACAATTAAAACAAAACAATCCACATATTTCTTTGAGGTGAGAAACAAAAGTAAGTGGTCTAAATGTTTTAATTAATAGGCGGAGATTGTCAGATTGGATTAAAAAGCAAGACATTACATAATGCTTATAAGAAACACAATATAGAGACACAATATGTTAAAATGTAAAAGGAGGATAGAAAAAGATATGCCAAGCTAACATTAATCAAAAGATAGAATGGCTATATGAGTATCAGATGAAGATTTTAGATCAAAGAATATTACCAAGTATAAATATCATTTCATAATTATAAGTCAATACATCAAAATTCTAAAAGTTTATGCACCTAATAACAGAGCTTCAAAATACATGAAGCAAAAATGGATAGAGCTGCGAAGACAAATAGAAAAATCATAATTATAATCAGAGATTTCACTGCTCCCTCTTAATAACCGATAGATAATTAGGTAGAAAATAAGCAAGTGTATAGAGGATTTGAATAACCCCATCAATCGACTTGACCTAGTTGACACTTATAGAACACTCCATCCAACAACAGCAGAATGCACATTCTTTTCACATGCACAAGGAATATTTAACAAAATAGGCCATATTCTGGGCCATAAAACAAGTCTCAAACATTTGAAAGGATTCAAGTCATAATAAAAAGGTTATCTCACCACAATGGAATTAAATTATAAATAGTGAATAATAGAAGGAGTCTTAGAAAAATCTCCAAATATTTGGAAACTAGATAAGGCACTTCTTAATAACCTATCAGTCAAAAAGGCAGGAGGGATCAGAATGTATTTTGAATGGAATGAAAATGGAAACCCAACATATCCAAATTTGTGGGTGCCACTAAATCAGCAATTGAAAGGTTTCAAGTCAATGACTTCAGCCTCTACCTTAAGAAATGAGAAAAAGAAGAGCAAATGAAACCCAAAGTAAGCAGAGGAAAGGAAATAATGAAGATCAAAACAGAAATTAATGAAATAGAATACTGAAAAACAATGGAGAAAATCAATGACACCAGAAGCTAGTTCTTCGAAAAGATCATATTGATCAACCTCTAGGCATGGATCAGGAGAAAAGAGAAAAAACACAAATTAAGAATATCAGAAATAAGAGAAGTGACTTAATGACAGATTTTGCAAGTAATAGGAGGATATTGTAATGGATTATTATAAAAAACTTTGCCTGGCCGGATGCTGTGGCTCATGCCTGTAATCTCAGCACTTTGAGAGGCTGAGGTGGGTGGATGATTTGAAGTCAGGAGTTCGAGACCAGCCTGGCCAACATGGTGAGACCCCCGTCTTTACTAAAAATATAAAAATTAGCCAGGCATGGTGGTGGGCGCCTGTAATCCCAGCTACTCGAGAGGCTGAGGCAGGAGAATCACTGGAACCCGGGAGACAGGGGCTGCATTGAGCTGAGATTGCACCACTGCACTCCAGCCTGGGTGACAGAGCAAGACTCCATCTCAAAAAAATATACAGAAAAGTAAAAAAAAATTTTTTAAAAACTTTGCCAATGCCAATTTAAAGATGGAGTGGGGAAGGGTGATGAATAGGCAGAGCACAGAGGATTTTTAGGGCAGTGAAAACTCTGTAGGACACTATAATGATGGATACACATCATTATACATTTGTCCAAACTCACAGAATGTACAACACCAAGAGAGAACCCTCATGTAAATGATGTACTTTGGGTGATTGTGATGTGTCAGTGTTGGTTCATCAATGGCAACAACTGCACCACACTAGTAGGGGATATTGATAATGGGGGAGGTCTACACATGTTGGGGGAGGGAGTAGATGAGAAATCTGTATCTTCCTTTCCGTTTTGCTGTAAACCTAAAACTGCTCTTAAAAAATAAAGTCCTTTTAAATTATTTAAAAATATATATTTTTTTCATAGAGATGAGGTCTTGCAATGTTGCCCAGGCTGGTCTCAAACTACTGGGCTCAAGTGGTCCTCCTGTCTGAGCCTCCCAAAGTGCTGGGATTACAGGCATGAGCCACCACACCTGGCCTAAAGTCCTTTTTAAAAAAAAAAAAAAGCCCAAAAGGCTTGCACAGACACCACCAAATGAGACAACTGGATGATAAATAAGTACATGAAGAAATGCTCAACAATTGGTCATCAGGGAAATGCAAGTTAAAACCACAACAAGGAACCATTACGCACTTACTAGAATGACTTTTTTTTTAAATTGACGGTTCCAAGTATTGGTAAGGATGTGGAACAACTGAAACTTTCATACACTGCTGGTGGAAATATAAAATTGTACACCCACTTTGGAGAAATGTTTGACAGTTTCTTACAAAATTAAACACCATTTCATCCAGTAATCCTACTCCTGGATATTTACCCAAGATAAACTAAGATACATGTCCACAAAAAGATATACTAGGATGTTTACAGGAGTTTTATTCATAATAGTAAAAAACTAGAAATAGCCCAAAGTCCATCAACAGATAAGAGGACAAATAAACTGTGATATATTCATACAATGGACTTCTACTCAGCAATTAAAAGGAACAAACTACTGATAGATGCCATGGCATGGATAAATCACATAGACATGCTGAGTCATAGAAGTCAGACACAAAAGACTACTATTATGAACTGATTGTGTCCCTGGCAAAATTCGTAAGTTGAAATCCTTTCCTACAATGTGACTGTATTTGGAGATGGGGCCTTTAAAGAGGTAATTAAAGTTAAATGAAGTCAAAGGGCCAATAAGTCAAATCCAATAGGGACCTATTGAATTGGGGCTCTAACCCAATAGGACTAGTGTCCTTATAAAAAGAGGAAGAGACACCAAGGATGTGTGTATCCTGAGAAAAGGCCATGTGAGGACACAGCCAGAAGACAGCCATCTGCAAGCCAAAGAGAGAGGCCTCAGGAGAAACCAAACCTGCCGACATCTTCATCTTGGACTTCCAGTCTTTAAAACTGTAAAAAATAAATTTCCATTGCTTAAGCCACCCAGTCTGTGGTATTTTTTGGCAGCTCTACCTGCCAAATACAACTACATATTGTACAATTCTGTTTATATGAAGTTTTAGAACAGGTAAAGCAGATCAGTGCTTGCTTGGGCCCTGGGATAAGGAGACAGATACTGACTACAAATGGGGACAAGGAAACCTTTGGGGATGATGGAAATATTCTGTTTGACTGTGGTGGTGGCTGCATGGATATATGTATTTGTAAAGCTCATCAAAATGTACACTTAAAATTGGCACATTTATGAAAATTATACCTCAATAAAGTTGATTTTAAAAGAAAATATTTCTCTGGAATGTGGATGTCTGAAATTCAGAAAAAGAAACAAAATATTTGGTAAAAAGCATATACAAACTATGGAATGGAATGTAAGGGAGTCGTGAAGTCTGCCAGTGCTTCATAACTTTCATTCTGCAATTTTGAATGTTTAGAGAGGTGCATTCCCAGCAAACAAGGCTTTGCATAGTCTCACTCCTAAGTCCAAAGTGGGATGTAGATGGAGCTCTATATGCTAAAGGCCCCTGGAATCATAACCGTGTATTTCCTAAACTTTATTCATCACAACAGCCAACATTAAACATTAATCAACTAGCACAAAAATTGTATGTTCTTTAAAAAAAAAAAAAGCTGGGCTCGGTGGCTCATGCCTGTAATCCCAGCACTTTGGGAGGCAGAGGCGGGCGGATCACGAGGTCAAGAGATCGAGACCATTCTGGCTAACACGGTGAAACTCCGTCTCTACTAAAAATACAAAATTAGCCGGGCGTGGTGGCCGGCGCCTGTAGTCCCAGCTACTCGGGAGGCTGAGGCAGGAGAATGGCGTGAACCCGGGAGGCGGAGCTTGCAGTGAGCGGAGATTGTGCCACTGCACTCCAGCCTGGGCGACAGAGCGAGACTCCGTCTCAAAAAAAAAAAAAAGCTGAATACAAAATCTTGTTATCTTTCTTACCAACCCTCCATTTCTATCATCAACTGACGCTGAAGTTTTATTTAGCTGGATCCTTCTGGGTGTCCTGTTCTCCGACTTGAACCGGGCGTGGCATCAGAGCCCCTCTGGGATGCTTGACTTACAGTAACCAAAGATTCTCATTATGGCACTAGAGAGTGTCTGCCCTAGTTAGGATAACTACTTTCTAACACTGCAGCTCATGTTTCTTTTCTTACTATAGAGTAGAAAAGAGAGATGTGGATTAGATTATTTTAAGGTGTTTTCCAGCTATCCCCACCCCCGCCCCGCCCCGCTGGGAGCTTATATTAGGTTCATTCATGACTTCACTCGTTCATCATTCAGCTATATGATAAGGTATCTCTCTGTGCCCAGCTATGTATAAGGGCTGGGGGTGCAGCAGTGGAGACGGACAGGGTGTGTACCCTCATGGTGCTCACATTCCAGCGCAGGTGGGGAGCGGCAAGCATCCCAAAACAAGCCAGCTTCAACAAGAATGTACTGGTTGGATGTTGGGGAATCTCGGGCAGGAGGGTGGGCTTCAGGGGCTCTCTGCCTCTCCACGCTTAGTGAAGCTGGTAGTCAGGCGGCCTCCCACTCCAGCAGGACAAAGTCTGGAGCAGGAAGGATTCTCACTTTCCAAAAAACGCCTGATGAAGTACAAAGAGGAGGGACTTTGCCGGAAGCCGCTATAGCTGACCTCTCCTTGTGCCTCGTTGGCCTGACTTGTGTCACGTGCTTTTACTTGAACCAATCACTGTAAAGGAGACAGGACCTGTGGACCAATCAAGCTTCTCCATGGAACTGGGTGTGGTTGGAATCAGCTGGGCGTGCCTGGGGGGGACCAAAAATTAGCTACTGCTTATTCTAGTTGGCTTAAATTAACTCGAAGGTGCACGTAATAAACTTAAACAGTAGTTCAAGACAGCTGATAACGCTTTAACAACTTCCAGAAGTACTGACTTCAAATATTGGCGTTAACTGCAAACCAGGGAGTATCTTAACACGAAACAAATCAGGAATGTCAAGAGGTTTCACTTCATGTCTGTTATGAGAGGCGGTCAGGAAACGCTGCTTTCGGGAGGCAAATCTTGAGCTGTCTCTGGAAGCACACAGCTTGGCTTTGAGTTCCCAGCCCTGAGATTTCCCAGCTGGTTAAGTCCCTTAAGTTCTGGAAGCTTCAGTTTCCTCTCCTGTTAAATGGGCACTATAATAGCTTTTATGTAGGATTTGTAAGATGACTAAATGAGATACTATACATGAAGTCCTTTCAGTACAGTGCCTAGCATATAATGAGTGTTTAATATATTTTGAGTGTCATTATTATTTAACTTGTGCAGAGTCATCCCAATTGCCAACATCACTAGATAGAAGTGGACAGTTCTCTGTTTCTGACCCACACCTTCATCTTCTCAGAATCTGATTTTAGGTCGCAGTTGATCAAGTATAGGAGTACTTTATTACAGGTATTTGTCAAGATTCTATCCACTAGTATTTCTTTTCTCCCATGCTTCTCCACCGCTGTAGCTTCAGAAGGTGATAGAAAAGTCAGGTTAAGGGTTCTGAAGTCAGACTCCCTGGGTTCAAGCCCCTGGCTTACCACTTACTCACTCTATGGCCTTGGGGGGATATTTAAGTTCTCCTCATCTGTAAAGTGGTGTAAAAACAACATATTTGTCATAGGGTTGTTGTGTGTATGGCAGGAACATGTCTACATGAAGGGCTCCCCAAGATCCTGGCATTATGGTAAGCACTTGATACATGTCTCTTGTATTATTACCATTTCATTTATCAACCACGACTCCTGACTCTATTCCTGTTGTCAGTCCCAATCCCTCTGCTTAACTCCAGGTGCTTATTTCCAGATGCCTGCTGAACAATTCCTCATAAAGATCCAGCCAAAACTTAATTCTCAATCTATCCTAAAATACACCTAAAAAACACCCATCCACTCTCCTCATTCCCCAAATCTCCTCCTCCTCCTTACAACCATTCTTTCCATTAAGGTCAGCACCTATGGGAAACAAAAGGCTTTGTTCCCTGTTTTAAGAGTTCCAGACATTAGAAAGCCTTGCTCCCCCACCCCCGCACCCCCAGATTCTCAGAGTTGCAGGGCACTTCCACTCAACATAAGGGAAATGAGGCCAGAGCTGTGACGTGACTTGCCTAGGGTCACTAGCAAGTGGGAAGCAGAAGAAATCCATGCCTCCTGTCTTCAAGGTGACTATCCTTCCACCATCCCATGGTTTGCAGTTTCTCTAGCCATTGAATCAC
Organism: Hylobates moloch; assembly: GCF_009828535.3. Lineage (NCBI taxonomy): Eukaryota > Metazoa > Chordata > Mammalia > Primates > Hylobatidae > Hylobates > Hylobates moloch. The sequence goes on along the minus strand of NW_026652295.1, from coordinate 33,701,601 downwards.
CCTGCCATGGTTGTCCTAAGGGCCCCCTCAGCAGGCTCACAGTCCGGGAAGTTGGGGAGGGGCGACTGGGGGTGCCCAAGTAGTTCTTGAAGCAACCAAAAATCAGATTTTTCATAAGCTGAATCTCTTGTTTATCCTGAGTTGTGTGAGGGTGGGGGAGACGGGGGAGGTTAGCTCCTTTGAGAGTTTCCAAGCATTATGAGCAAAGTAAAACCCAAACTGAAGGATATGAGTCATTCTGAGTGTGCCTCTGTTGGCCACAAATGGGTACAAGAGATGTAAGTTCTGCAGAGGTTGTGAGTGGCTTAGCCAGTGTTTTTCAGTGAGAAATTCCACAGCATGGAATTTGAGGGTGCCCAAGGGAGCCCTCTATGCCTCTTACTGCAATCCCATCTCTGTTAGCCCTGACAGATCTCAGGTGAGTAACTCTGCTACTGATTGGTGCTAAACGGGGGGGGGGGCCACATAGGCTTCAGACACCAAAACAGCCATCTAGCTCATCGCGTTGCACTTCCTCAGACTATTGAAGTCACAAAATTCCTGCCATTCCTGAGCTTGTAACAGAGACTCAGACCCAGTGACCTCCTTTTGTTCCCGTTGGGGACTGCAGCCCCTCTGCAAGTTTAAACTGTTCAAATGAGCTCCAGCTTCATCTTAGAGACGCTATCGGTGAAGGAAAGGGGAGTGGAGAGGCGGCACTGGGAAGGACTTACAAGGTGAAAAAGGATGGCCACGACTTTCCCCGTTCCCCTGCCACACCGTTGTGGGAAGAAAAAAAGTCCCAGAGAAAAACTGCAATATAAAACTGTTCTCTCTTTATGGAGACAGAAAATAAAATAGAGGTTACCAGGGTCTGGAGGGAGCAAGGGACGGGGAATTATTGTTTAATGGTTACAGAGTTTTTGTTGGGGACAATGAAAATGTTTTGGGTATAGATAGTGGTGATGATTACATACCATTGTGAATTTATTTAATGCCACTGAATTGTACACACTTACAAATGATTAACATGATAAATATTATGCCATGTACTTGGCCACACACACAAAAAACTACAATAATGTCCTAAACACCCTCCCCCCACATTTCTTTTGAGATGGACTTCAAATAGGCTGGCCCTCAAATCTGTGAGGCTGGGTTCTTTGTCAGGAGATCATTATACTTTGCTTTAAGCTGGTGGTTCTAAAGAATTACGGATGACACAAATGACTGAAACTGATTTATTTCTCAAGTGTTTGAGGTTCCTTCATCCCTACCCAATAATGTCTAGTCAGGAAAAGCTTGTCTTAACCAAAGTCAGAAAAATAAAAGAAAATGCACAAGCCGTCATCTAAAGTGGACCCTGGTTTAAGAAAATCTCAGATTTGGAAAACAAATTGGAGACTGATGATTTGCCTTATGAAAGATTGCTTCCCTTAACAAAAGAGTTTACTCAAAAGTTCTTTAAGAAGAGAGCCCCCGGTGCATTTAATGATATTATTGGATTAAAAAAATCATCTGGACTATTGAAGGGCACTGCACTGTAAATATATGAATACATTGTATTGTGTTGTAAGAGTGGGAATAAAAGAGTCAGGATTCTTTGACAAATGGAGCATTTTGTCCCAAAGTAACACAAAGAGAGAGCAAGATGAGTTTTCTTGGCTTAAAATCCTGGCGGCTTTCTGGAAAGGCTTTGGGAGTTTATGTGATTTATTTAAGACCAGCTAAGCCCAAGGCCTGTGATACATCCATTTTGAGAAAGGGCCTGTGCCAAATTTAGGGTCAAAGTTCTAACGCTGCTCATGCTAACCCCCATCACCTGCCCATTTAATCATAAAGGTTCTCAGACGTGAGCTCAACTCTGTCCTGCAATGGCAGAAAAATATATCTGTTGCCAGAAAGTGGATTCTCCAGTGATGAAGAATGATCCTTATTTATGCCTGCATAGGTACATTCTGGGGCCCATAAAGGTTTAATTGTCCCTCTAACTAGTTTTTTAAAAAACCCACAAAGAGGCTGCCAGCTTTCCCCAGAGTTTAAAACCAACTGAATGCGGTTCTGTGGAAACTGCTTTAAGTGTGTAACTCGCGCCGTGTCCTAGGGCACAAGGCATGATTGTTTTGGGGACTCAAAAGATGCAGCTCTTAGGAGGACTTTTAAAGTCAGTTTTTGTGGCTTTCGGCTGCTGCTGACCCTGGGTTACTCTGCAGAGAGAGAGAGAGAAAAACTACTTCATCTAGGAGCCAGGCTCTAAGTTACTCCCGTGGTGCCACTGCCCCCTGCTGCCACCTTCTGATTGGGGTGGGAGGCACTCCAGTGTCACAGGGCCTCAAAAGTCCTTTTCTCTCAGACATTGTCTTTGCTGGTTTAAAAGGCTCTCTCAGGAAGCTAAGGACAGAGGAGACACAGAAAGAGAGAAAACATGCCTATATGTTTATGAGATAAAAAGAGAAAGACCCTGGTAACCGAGACTGGATCCAGAGAGAGACACTTTGCTTGACCTCTTGGGTGTGTGAGGGGAGCAGTGGCCCATTCTCTGTCACTCCCCTTATAATGCAGTCTCCCCTGTTCATTCATTCCATAATTATTGATTGGACACCTATTATGTCCCAGGCACAGCAGTGAATAAAATACACACAGTCCCTGCTCCCAGAAAGCTTAGTCTCATGGGAGAGTCACATTTCAATAAAGGTTAAGTATGCCAACAAACATATGATTACAAAATGTGATGAGTGCTATGGAGAAAACATGCAGGGTGTTGAGAGAAGCTAATGGAGGGCCATGGAAGTTCCTCTGAGGAAGTTAGGCCTTGTAAGCTAGTTCTGAAGGATGAGAGTCAGGAGGGTGACAGGGGCTTTTAGAGCAGGGAGAAGCATGCTAGGTGGAAGGAACAGCACATGCAAAGACCCTGAGGTCGGAAGAGCAGAGCCTGTGAGGTGTTGCTAACGGAGTGAGATGTGGTAGAAAAGGAGGCAGTAAACATTGCTCCCAGAATCTTGTCTTCCGCTTTGAGCCTCCTCCCTTAGAGATTTGTAATGGTTTTCCCATCCATCACACTTCACATTCAGCTTCAAAGGACCACCTCCAGACTGCCCCCAGATTCCCTCAACCCTTCTCCTACTCTTGGGTTCTGTGGAGAAAACACATTTGTCAAAAGACTAAAACAAATAGTTTTGACGTGCGGTTCTGTATCCTAAGGGAGGCTATAATGAAGTCAGTCCGAGTTTACATGACTCCAAATGGTTCCATTTAAAAGTCCCACCCTGTATTTATGTGTCCCTACCACTTTAGTTGACTGTTTATCTTCCAGTATACTCGACTGTACTTGCATCTTGGCCTTTATTTAACTTCAATCCCTTACTTTCTCCATTCCATGCCCTATCATTTACATTTTTCTTTAGGAAATGTAAATATTTATTTACAGTATTAGCTTTTACTCTTGCATACCTCTATACATTACAGAGTAAACAGATGGTGATATGGGTTCTAGTCCTGAATTTTCCATAAACTGGTGGTGACCTTAGCCAAGTCATTTAACCTCACTGAGCCTAAAATGTTTCTTTGAAAAGTGGGGGGTTTTTCATTTTTGTTTTTAGTTAGCAGATAAGTATCCAGGATTCCTCTTAAATTCTGTGATTCTGTACCTCTTACAGCCACCTCCAGGTATGTCGCTTGTATCTTTGTCTTTATACACCCCTCTTTCAGAATGTCTTTGTGGATAGGACTGACTTTCTACATAATGTGCTTTTGTGGGGTAGTGTACACAGAATAGTATTTAATAATGAGAACAGGTCACCTACTGGGCTTGAGTTAAAGCTCTCATATGTGAGAACATGGTTGAGGAATAGGAAAATTTTAGTTGCAGGCCTGAAATTACCATGAACTGCTTCTCAAACTGGGTTGTAGGCACCCACAGGGATATACAGAGGTGTACCAACAAGTATAGGAAGCCCTTCCTCCTGGAATCTATTCAAAGATTTGAGGGAGGGGCCAGGTGCAGTGGCTCACGCCTGTAATTCCAGCACTTTGGGAAGCCAAGGTGGGCAGATTGCTTGAGCTCAGGAGTTTGAGACCAGCCTGGGCAACATGATGAAACCCCGTCTCAACAAAAAATGCAAAAATGAACAGGGTGTGGTGGCACACATCTGTAGTCCCAGCTACTTGAAGGGCTGAGGCAGGAGGATTGCTTGAACCCAGACGGTCGAGGCTGCAGTGAACCGAGATTGTTCCACTGCACTCCAGCCTGGGGGACAAAGTGAGCCCCTATCTCAAAAAAAAAATTGCGGAAGGGAAATAGACTTTAGCATTAAAACAAATGGATATATTATGAATAGAAAAGTCATACAACATCTTGGTAGAAAAAAGGAACCCTGGGCTGGACAACTTTGGTCATACTTCAGTGTAAGAGGAAACGGCTTCTCTTCTGTTCTTGGGTTGCTTGGAAATACTTGCATTATGGGTCATTTGAGGTATGTGCACTTTAATAGGGCAAAGATGTGAAGTTATCCAGGAGGGGGCATTCCTGCTAAATAATGGACATAGGTAGAAACTTCAGTTTCACCCATTAGGAGAGTTTAAAGAGGGTCCTGAGGTTGAGGGAGAGCCAGGCCTAACATAAGCCAAAGACCAAATGAGTTAGAGAATTTTTTTTGTTTTTTACAGGGTCTTGCTGTGTTGCCACAGCAAAGACCAGGGTCTTTGATGGTCTCAAACTCCTGGCCTCAAACTCTTGGCGTCAAGTGATCCCCACCCGCCTTCGCTTCCAAAAGCGGTTTTTTTAGACAGAGTCTCGTTCAGCTGCCCAGGCTGGAGTGCAGTGGCACGATCTCAGCTCACTGAAACCTCTGCCTCCTGGGTTTAAGTGATTCTTCTGCCTCAGCCTCCTGAGTAGCTTGGATTACAGGCGCCCGCCACCATGCCCAGCTAATTCTTGTATTTTAACAGAGAAGGGGTTTCACCATGTTGGCCAGGCTGGTCTTGAACTCCTGACCTCAGGTGATCTGCCCGCCTCGGCCTCCCAAAGTGCTAGGATTACAGGCGTGAGCCACTGAGCCCGTCTGAGTTAGAGTATCTTACTGAGGACCCTGGCTAAAGGCTAGGCTTGAACGGACCCAAACACCAGCAAGATCTTTCACCCTTTCTCAGTCCTCAGGCAGCACTTCTTGTTCATAGTCCCGGCCCTGGTACTTACCATGCCATTATATGTTATATTTTATTGTGTACATAATAGATACCAGAGTCAAGGAGGTGGTGTGAATTAAGAAAAAGTATCTGATCAAGATTCAAGACCTTGCTTACTGTGTGACTTTTGGTTACTCTCTGAAACCTCTTTGATCCCCAGCTTGTTCACCTTTCAAACAGTCCAATATAACACCTGCCTTGCCTACCGAATGAGATTGTGTGCAGAGCATATAGATCTGCGATGTAAAAGCATTCTGTAAATTATTACACCGAAATCAGTTATTAACTAAGACCCCAAAGGGAAGAAGTGCATATCTCTTACTTGATCTTTCTACTCCCCTCAACCTCTAACTTTTGCTTGGTTGGTTCTGATGACTATTAATGATAAAGATCATGAAATGCTGTACCTGGGCTGACCCTGGGAAAACTAATTTTGTCTTTCTCTGCTACCTCCTTTCCCTCCTCTTCTGGCTTCGGTCCCCTCCCCACTCTCCACCCTCCCCCCGCCCCCACACACTACCATGTGCTCCTGGACTGCTATTTCTTCCCACTGACCCTCCCAGACAATTTGAATATTAAGAGAATACTTAAATAGACAATTTAACATATATGAAAGAATTGTTAGAGGAATTTCAGACATCAGTAGGGAGTTTTACAGCAATGCAATTTTTGTGGGGGAAACGAACTGGTGTTATTCTGGAAACTTTCTCCCAGAAGTAAAAATGCCAAATGGAATTCTCGATTTGCATTTTTAAAGAGAAATCAATAACCCAGCCTAAATATGTCCCTATGTAGTAAGGAAGCATCATATTTCATTGAACTCTTTGCTGAAGTCATCATGCAACTTCCCCCCACTTCTGGTGGTTTTAGGGTGAAGGCTGGCCTGCTTCACAGTTGGCATCCCTAAGGGAAACAGCAGGAGAGGGCGAGGAGGAGGAAGGGGTGGGTGTGGTATGGATGTGTCTGAGATGCTCTGGATAAACATTAACTTGGCTAGGCCACTCCCCTGGCATATGCCTGGGCCTCAAGGTGGAATGGACTTTTTTTAAGCACAAATGCTCTTGGGCGTCTTTATAATTTACCCCTCCAAACCCAAGAGTTGTGCAAGAAACATCCACACTCCACACTAACAAGGCAAAGGTCGTTTTTGTTTTTTGATTTTGTTTTGTTTTGTTTTGTTTTTTTTGAGACGGAGTTTCGCTCTTGTTGCCCAGTCTGGAGTGCAATGGCGTGATCTCGGGTCACCACAACCTCTGCCTCCCAGGTTTAAGTGGTTCTCCTGCCGCAGCCTCCTGAGTAGCTAAGATTACAGGCATGAGCCACCACGCCCAGCTAATTTTGTATTTTTAGTAGAGACGGGTTTTCTCCATGTTGGTCAGGCTGGTCTCAAGCTCCGACCTCAGGTGATCCACCCGCCTCGGCCTCCCAAAGCCCTGGGATTACAGGCTTGAGCCACCGCGCCCGGCCTTGTTTTGTTTTTTTGAGACAGAGTCTCGCTCTGTTGCCCAGGCTGGAGTGCAGTGGCACAATCTCAGCTCACTGCAACCACGGCCTCCCAGATTCAAGAGATTCTCCTGCCTCGGCCTCCTGAGTCGCTGGGATTACAGGCGTCTGCAACCAGGCCCAGCTAATTTTTTGTCGTTTTTAGTAGAGATGGGGTGTCGCCATGTTGGCCAGGCTGGTCTCGAACTCCTTGACCTCAGGTGATGCACCTGCCTTGGCCTCCCAAAATGCTAGGATTACAAGTGTGAGCCACTGAGCCCGGCCAAGGCAAAGTTAAGAACTCATTCCAGGCAGAGTTTCTTTCTTTCTTTTTTTTTTTTTGGAGACAGAGTCTCGCTCTGCCGCCCAGGCTGGAGTGCAGTGGCGCGATCTCGCTTACTGCAAACTGTGCCTCCCGGGTTCAAGCAATTCTCTGCCTCTGCTTCCCGAATAGCTGGGAATGCAGGCTCCCGCCACCACGCCCAGCTAATTTTTGTATTTTTAGTACAGTCGGGGTTTCACCATGTTGGCCAGACTGGACTCGAACTCCTGACAGGAGATCCGTTGGACTCAGGTGTCAGCCACCGCGCCCGGATTCTTACCGTAATATTTTCATCTTTTGTTTTGTTACTGTACACTTTTATGGTAAGAAGTCATGACAAAGTAATAAAGAGGGACGGGAGCAGAAGAAGAGGAAACGCTTCCTTTCTAGTTTCTCAGGCGGGGGCACTCCAGGTCTTCACAACACTGCAAGGGCGACAGAGTAGACTTAGAGTCAAGAAAGGCAAGGGCTAGAGCCCAGGAGGCGGAGGGCGACCACGGGCGGAGACCCTAGTGGGCAGAGCCTGGCCCTAGCCCTGGCGGCTCCTCTGCTTCTCCCACATGTGAGGAAAGAGCGCGGCCCCTGCGCCCCTGCGGCGGTTGCGGAGGACACGCTGTGAAACAACAACCCTCCTGGGTGTGGCTCGGCTTCTCGGCTGTCCGAACAGCCTGAAGAAAAGCCCCATGCATGCTCTGGCCTCGTCTCAGCAGTTGCAGCCATTCTTCTCGAGAGGCGGGAGCTGACCGGCATTAACCGGCCGCAGCGAGCCGCTCGAGGCCTGGTTGGCTTCGAGCTCAGGAGGGACGCACGAGCCTGCCGCTTCCGGACCTGGGCGCCCCGTTGCCCCGGCGACCGCGGCGGTTTGTTCTCAGACCCCGGCCTCTCCCACCGCGCGCCGCCCCAACCCGCCGCTCCGCCGCGGTGGTACGGTCCAGGCCGCCAGGCCGCGAGGGCCCCCGAGCGGACGCCAGTGGACGACCCGCGGCGCGGGAGGAGGAGGTGAGGAGGAGGTGACGGCCTGGGAGCCGGAGGCGGGCCTGGGGCGGCGTTTCGGGCGAGGGGGGCACCTCGCCGCGAAGGAAGGGGCCTTCCCACGCGGCCCGCCCTGCGCCGGGCTTCTGTGGCCTTAGTTTCCTCGTTGCCGCCCAACGCTCCACTTCTGTCTCACTCTCGACTTCCGCTCCTCCACGCTCCTTTGCCCGTGTCTGCCCCTGAGCACCCCCAAGACCCTGAGGCTGCTACCCCCCTTCCCGCCGCCCCCAGGGACCCCCTTGGCAATTGGGGAGGCCCCTTCCCCGACGCCAACAACACGCCTTTTTCCCTCACCCAGATACCGTCAGCAAAATGCCAGACGTCGAGGAGAGTGTGCCCCTGAAGGACCCTGGCGACTCAGAGGGCAGGTCCTGTAAGCCTGAAACCTCAGGACCCCCCCAGGAAGACAAGAGCGGCCCCGAGGACCCCCCTCCTTGTAGGTCCAGCTCGGCAGTCCCTGTGGCCCCCTAGGGGGTGCTTAGTGTGGGGGGTCCGCAGGCCCCCCCATCCCCCAAGTTTTCTCTCTTCACTATTCCTCTCTTGTTTGTCCTTCTCCGTTTCTCCCCCACCTGCCTTTACTTACAGGCCCGAGGGCAGAGGTCTTCAAAGAGTTTTTGGTTCTAGAGAAAGAAGTGACCCAAGCGTGATTACTTGAATCTGACAAGATTTGAGACTGAGTCGGTTCAAAGCCCTCCTTTGTATTGTATTTTGAATATGCAGGGGGGATTGGCAGATAGATCTGGGATTGATTTTAAAGAACCCAGATGATCCCAGACGGGAATTGGGTTTTTTCAGCGCTTTACTGACTCAAGAAATAGTAGTGTCCCGGGCCCAGTCTCTAGCTTGGTTCTGTAATGGATGTTCTTTTGTGTTCTTATTGGGGAACAAGGTCTTCTCCGCGCTTCGTGGTAGGTCCAATCTCTCTGGGACTCATGCTGTATTTCTCTTAATCTCCAGAGAACGTAAGTAGTCCTCAAACTGAAGAGCCGTCCGCGTGCAACAACTCGAGATAAAATTCTTGACTATTGAAATGCGAAAAATTAGATTGAGGCTTTGCGGCTGAATTAGATTGGTTTCTCTTGTGGCCACATGGGGTCGCTGCTTGTTAACCGAATGGCACCAAAAGGCATATTGGGGGCATTTTCAACAGCTGTGAACCTGATGTAGGATGAAAAGTCCATTTTTTTGTACATACAATATAAGTTTTTAAGGTGTCTATTTAAATGAGTCCATATATGAAACAACTCTCAGTAAAATGAATAATCAAATTCCTTTTTAAAAAATTGGAAATTTTGTGTATTAGGTTGACTTGGTTGTTACATTACTTGAAAATGTCTTTGTCCTTGGGATCTGGATTTTTAAAATCTATTTCGGTTAAATTTTATCTCTAATTTCTCTTTGAGCTCTCCTCATTCCTGAATTTTAGAGCTGTTTTGGAATTGCTTAGTGCTTTGTAACTTTTGAGCTTATCAAGGCAGGCTATGAACTTTGATTTGTTGTAGTTGGAAAGTGTTTCTGTGTATATTTCCCTCTGTCCCTCAATAAGCTGCTGTAGTTCAATCCCCTTCTGAAGATTTTCTCTTAGCTCTCATTTAGCATTAGTGAATTAGCAGTGAGTCTGTTTACATATTTGATTATGTTTTGCCATTTTGGCTGGAACTAAAGACTTAAGAGAGGCTGCAGAAATAAAGGGAACCTCAAGCATCCACTTAAGGTCCGGTTCACCTTCATGTTTACCTAAGCAGGGACTCAGTGGGTTTTTGGTAAAGGTCTACAATCCCCTTAACTTTTTATTTTTAAATATCCTAAGTCTGCTGAAAAGTAAAAAATAATACAGTGAATGCCCACAGTGTTAATATTCTGCCATGTTGCTTTTTCTGTCTCCCTGTATTTCCCCCTCCTGCCTTTTAAAATTACAACGTCATGACTTCTTTTAATTTTTGTTGTTGTTGATGGGTTTTTTTGTCTGTTTTTTGAGACGGAGTCGCTGTCACCCAGGCTGGAGTGCAACGGTGCGATCTCGGCTCACTGCAACCTCCACCTCCTGGGTTCAAGTGATTCTCCTGCCTCAGCCTCCTGAGTAGCCGGGATTATAAGCATGTGCCATCATGCCCAGCTAATTTTTGTATTTTTAGGAGAGACGGTGTTTCACCATGTCGGCCAGGCTGGTCTCGAACTCCTGACCTCAGGTGATCCGCCTGCCTCAGCCTCCCAAAGTGCTGGGATTATAGGCAAGATCCACAGCACCTGGCCTTGACTTCTTTTAATTTTTAAATTTTTGAGAGTACACAGTAGGTATGTATATTTATCACGTATAAGGGATATTTCGATATAGGCATACAATGTGTAATAATCACATCAGGGTAAATGCGGTGTACATCATCTCAAGGATTTATCCTTTGTGTTACAAACAATCCAATTACACTCTTTTAGTTATTTTAAAATGTGCAACTAAATTATTGTTGACTACAGTCATTCTGTTCTCTCAAATACTAGATCTTATTCATTCTATTTTTTGTACCCATTAACCACCTGTGCTTCCCTGCAACTCCCCAGCCCCCCACCCAACTACCCTTCCCAGCCTCTGGTTATCTATCATTCTATTCTCTATCTACATGAGTTCAATTGTTTTAATTTTTAGCTCCCACAAATAAGTGAGAACATGTGAAGTTTGTCTTTCTGTGCCTGGCTTAATTCACTTAACATAATGACCTCCCGTTCCATCTGTGTTGTTGCAGATAACAGGATCTCGTGTTGTTTTTTTGTTTTTGGCTGAATAGCACTCCATCGTGTATATCTACCATTTGTCTGTTGATGGACACAGGTTGCTTCCAAATCTTGGCTGTCATAAATAGTGCTTAAATGGCCGGGCGCGGTGGCTCACGCTTGTAATCCCAACACTTTGGGAGGCCGAGGCGGGCGGATCACGAGGTCGGGAGATCGAGACCACGGTGAAACCCCGTCTCTACTAAAAATACAAAAAATTAGCCGGGCGTGGTGGCGGGCGCCTGTAGTCCCAGCTACTGGGAGAGGCTGAGGCAGGAGAATGGCATGAACCCGGGAGGCGGAGGTTGCAGTGAGCCGAGATTGCGCCACTGCACTCCAGCCTGGGCGATAGAGCGAGACTCCGTCTCAAAAAAAAAACAAACAAACAAACAAACAAACAAACAAACAAATAAATAGTGCTTAAATAAACATGGGAGTGCAGATATCTCTTCGATAGATTGATTTCCTTTCTTTTGGGTACATACCCAACAGTGGGATTGCTGGATCATATGGTAGCTCTATTTTTAGGTTTTTGAGGAACCTCCAAACTATTCTCCATAGTGGTTGTACTAATTTATATTCCCACCAACAGTGTACGAGGTTCCCTTTCCTCCACGTCCTCACCAGCATTTGTTATTGCCTGAGTTTTGGATAAAAGCCATTTTATCTGGGGTGAGATACAAAGTCATGACTTTACCTCTAAATATTTCATCATGTATCTAAGAACAGGGGCATTCTCCTATGTAAATTTGCTACAGTAACCTTATTTTTCCTTTTTACGTTTTCGAATATTTTTACTATAGAAAAATTACACATTTATGAAATAGAGTGACTAATACAGTGAACCCCCATTTATCCATCATCCAGCTTCAACAATGATCAACTCGTGGCCAATCTTTGTTCATCTACATCTCCTCCACATCTTGGAGCCAAATAATTTTCTGTGAAAAATCATGATGCTTCATCAAAAGAGAGTGATAAAATATGATTTATTGTATACAGCTTCATTTTATACACCAAGTAATCATTGTAACTACCATATATACCTATTATGTGTGAATGCTATCAGCTGTACTCTAGGTCTGCACCAAAAACTTAGAACAGTGGTTGCCAAATGCCCATGCTGGTCTGTGACAAAATTCTTAGCAGTATTTAGTGAAATGAAATCATAAAGATACTGTAATGAGTTTTCCTAAAGTTAATTCGATGTAAGAGACTGCTGTTTATTTTGACAATATTTCCTTTCTGTATTTTTTCGGAGGTTAAGGTATCTTTTCTTTGATGAAATGATGATTTTGTTGGTGGTAGATGGATTTTTATTTGCTTATTTCACTGTCCATACTAGGCAAAACAAAAAGTTGGCAAGTTGTTTTCAGTTGCTTAAAATATTTTCAGAAATTTTATTAGTCTGTGAATTCCTAAAATCTGAGAACTACTGCTTTAGAAGACCAAATGACTTTAGCACTATTCAGGAACATCTGAGTATTATCTATAGGGAGAGTTTAGCTTTCTTTTTTTTTTTTAATTTTTTAACTTTTTAATTTTTTTATTTTTATTATTATACTTTAGGTTTTAGGGTACATGTGCACAATACGCAGGTTTGTTACATATGCATCCATGTGCCATGTTGATTTCCTGCACCCACCAACTCGTCATTTAGCATTAGGTATATCTCCTAATGCTGTCCCTCCCCGCTCCCCCAACCCCACAACAGTCCCCAGAGTGTGATGTTCCTCTTCCCGTGTCCATGAGTTCTCATTGTTCAGTTCCCACCTATGAGTGAGAACATGCGGTGTTTGGTTTTTTGTCCTTGTGATAGTTTACTGAGAATGATGTTTTCCAATTTCATCCATGTCCCTACAAAGGACATGAACTCATCATTTTTTATGGCTGCATAGTATTCCATGGTGTATATGTGCCACATTTTCTTAATCCAGTCTGTCGTTGTCGGACATTTGGGTTGGTTCCAACTCCTTGCTATTGTGAATAGTGCCGCAATAAACATACGTGTGCATGTGTCTTTATAGCAACATGATTTATAGTCCTTTGGGTATATACCCAGTAATGGGATGGCTGGGTCAAATGGTATTTCTAGTTCTAGATCCCTGAGGAATCGCCACACTGACTTCCACAATGGTTGAACTAGTTTACAGTCCCACCAACAGTGTAAAAGTGTTCCTATTTCTCCACATCCTCTCCAGCACCTGTTGTTTCCTGATTTTTTAATGATGGCCATTCTAACTGGTGTGAGATGGTATCTCACTGTGGTTTTGATTTGCATTTCTCTGATGGCCAGTGATGATGAGCATTTCTTCATGTGTTTTTTGGCTGCATAAATGTCTTCTTTTGAGAAGTGTCTGTTCATGGCCTTTGCCCACTTTTTGATGGGGTTGTTTGTTTTGTTCTTGTAAATTTGTTTGAGTTCATTGTAGATTCTGGATATTAGCCCTCTGTCAGATGAGTAGGTTGCAAAAATTTTCTCCCATGTTGTAGGTTGCCTGTTCACTCTGATGTTTCTTTTGCTGTGTAGAAGCTCTTTAGTTTAATTAGATCCCATTTGTCAATTTTGGCTTTTGTTGCCATTGCTTTTGGTGTTTTAGACATGAAGTCCTTGCCCACGCCTATGTCCTGAATGGTATTGCCTAGGTTTTCTTGTAGGATTTTAATGGTTTTAGGTCTAACATATAAGTCTTTAATCCATCTTGAATTAATTTTTGTATAAGGTGTAAGGAAGGGATCCAGTTGCAGCTTTCTACATATGGCTAGCCAGTTTTCCCAGCACCATTTATTAAATAGGGAATCCTTTCCCCATTTCTTGTTTTTGTCAGGTTTGTCAAAGATCAGATAGTTGTAGATATGCGGCGTCATTTCTGAGGGCTCTGTTCTGTTCCATTGATCTATGTCTCTGTTGTGGTACCAGTACCATGCTGTTTTGGTTACTGTAGCCTTGTAGTATAGTTTGAAGTCAGGTAGCGTGATGCCTCCAGCTTTGTTCTTTTGGCTTAGGATTGACTTGGCGATGCGGGCTCTTTTTTGGTTCCATATGAACTTTAAAGTAGTTTTTTCCAATTCTGTGAAGAAAGTCATTGGTAGCTTGATGGAGATGGCATTGAATCTATAAATTACCTTGGGCAGTATGGCCGTTTTCACAATATTGATTCTTCCAACCCATGAGCATGGAATGTTCTTCCATTTGTTTGTATCCTCTTTTATTTCATTGAGCAGTGGTTTGTAGTTCTCCTTGAAGAGGTCCTTCACATCCCTTGTAAGTTGGATTCCTAGGTATTTTATTCTCTTTGAAGCAATTGTGAATGGGAGTTCACTCATGATTTGGCTCTCTGTTTGTCTGTGATTGATGTACAAGAATACTTGTGATTTTTGTACATTGATTTTGTATCCTGAGACTTTGCTGAAGTTGCTAATCAGCTTAAGGAGATTTTGGGCTGAGACAATGGGGTTTTCTAGATATACAATCCTGTCATCTGCAAACAGGGACAATTTGACTTCCTCTTTTCCTAATTGAATACCCTTTATTTCCTTCTCCTGCCTGTTTGCTCTGGCCAGAACTTCCAGCACTATGTTGAATAGGAGCGGTGAGAGAGGGCATCCCTGTCTTGTGCCAGTTTTCAGAGGGAATGCTTCCAGTTTTTGCCCATTCAGTATGATATTGGCTGTGGGTTTGTCATAGATAGCTCTTATTATTTTGAGATACGTCCCATCAATACCTAATTTATTGAGAGTTTTTAGCATGAAGGGTTGTTGAATTTTGTCAAAGGCTTTTTCTGCATCTATTGAGATAATCATGTGGTTTTTGTCTTTGGTTCTGTTTATATGCTGGATTACATTTATTGATTTGCATATGTTGAACCAGCCTTGCATCCCAGGGATGAAGCCCACTTGATTATGGTGGATAAGCTTTTTGATGTGCTGCTGGATTCGGTTTGCCAGTATTTTATTGAGGATTTTTGCATCAATGTTCATCAAGGATATTGGTCTGCAATTCTCTTTTTTGGTTATGTCTCTGCCAGGTTTTGGTATCAGGACAATGCTGGCTTCATAAAATGTGTTAGGGAGGATTCCCTCTTTTTCTATCGATTGGAATAGTTTCAGAAGGAATGGTACCAGTTCCTCCTTGTACCTCTGGTAGAATTCCGCTGTGAATCCATCAGGTCCTGGACTCTTTTTGGTTGGTAAGCTATTGATTATTGCCACAATTTCAGAACCTGTTATTGGTCTATTCAGAGATTCAACTTCTTCCTGGTTTAGTCTTGGGAGGGTGTATTTGTCAAGGAATTTATCCATTTCTTCTAGATTTTCTAGTTTATTTGCGTAGAGGTGTTTGTAGTATTCTCTGATGGTAGATTGTATTTCTGTGGGATCGGTGGTGATATCCCCTTTTTCATTTTTTATTGCATCTATTTGATTCTTCTCTCTTTTCTTCTTTATTAGTCTTGCTAGCGGTCTATCAATTTTGTTGATCTTTTCAAAAAACCAGCTCCTGGATTCATTAATTTTTTGAAGGGTTTTTTGTGTCTCTATTTCCTTCAGTTCTGCTCTGATTTTAGTTATTTCTAGCCTTCTGCTAGCTTTTGAATGTGTTTGCTCTTGCTTTTCTAGTTCTTTTAATTGTGATGTTAGGGTGTCAATTTTGGATCTTTCCTGCTTTCTCTTGTGGGCATTTAGTGCTATAAATTTCCCTCTACACACTGCTTTGAACGTGTCCCAGAGATTCTGGTATGTTGTGTCTTTGTTCTCGTTGGTTTCAAAGAACATCTTTATTTCTGCCTTCATTTCATTATGTACCCAATAGTCATTCAGGAGCAGGTTGTTTAGTTTCCATGTAGTTGAGCGGTTTTGAGTGAGTTTCTTAATCCTGAGTTCTAGTTTGATTGCACTGTGGTCTGAGAGACAGTTTGTTATAATTTCTGTTGTTTTACATTTGCTGAGGAGAGCTTTACTTCCAACTATGTGGTCAATTTTGGAATAGGTGTGGTGTGGTGCTGAAAAAAATGTATATTCTGTGGATTTGGGGTGGAGAGTTCTGTAGATGTCTATTAGGTCCACTTTGTGCAGAGCTGAGTTCAATTCCTGGATATCCTTGTTAACTTCCTGTCTCGTTGATCTGTCTAATGTTGACAGTGGGATGTTAAAATCTCCCATTATTATTGTGTGGGAGTTTAAGTCCCTTTGTAGGTCACTCAGGACTTGCTTTATGAATCTGGGTGTTCCTGTGTTGGGTGCATATATATTTAGGATAGTTAGCTCTTCTTGTTGAATTGATCCCTTTACCATTATGTAATGGCCTTCTTTGTCTCTTTTGATCTTTGTTGGTTTAAAGTCTATTTTATCAGAGACTAGGATTGCAAGCCCTGCCTTTTTTTGTTTTCCATTTGCTTTATAGATATTCCTCCATCCCTTTATTTTGAGTCTATGTGTGTCTCTGCACATGAGATGGGTTTCCTGAATACAGCACACTGATGGGTCCTGACTCCTTATCCAGTTTGCCAGTCTGTGTCTTTTAATTGGAGCGTTTAGTGCATTTACATTTAACGTTAATATTGTTATGTGTGAATCTGATCCTGTCATTATGATGTTAGTTGGTTATTTTGCTCGTTGGTTGATGTAGTTTCTTTAGCTTCGATGGTCTTTACAATTTGGCATGTTTTTGCAGTGGCTGGTACCGGTTGTTCCTTTCCATGTTTAGTGCTTCCTTCAGGAGCTCTTTTAGGGCAGGCCTGGTGGTGACAAAATCACTCAGCATTTGCTTGTCTGTAAAGTATTTTATTTCTCCTTCACTTATGAAGCTTAGTTTGGCTGGATAGGAAATTCTGGGTTGAAAATTCTTTTCTTTAAGAATGTTGAATATCGGCCCCCACTCTCTTCTGGCTTGTAGAGTTTCTGCCAAGAGATCAGCTGTTAGTCTGATGGGCTTCCCTTTGTGGGTAACCCGACCTTTCTCTCTGGCTGCCCTTAACATTTTTTCCTTCATTTCAACTTTGGTGAATCTGACAATTATGTGGCTTGGAGTTGCTCTTCTCAAGGAGTATCTTTGTGGTGTTCTCTGTATTTCCTGAATCTGAATGTTGGCCTGCCTTGCTAGATTGGGGAAGTTCTCCTGGATAATATCTTGCAGAGTGTTTTCCAGCTTGGTTCCATTCTCCTCGTTATTTTCAGGTACACCAATCAGACGTAGGTTTGGTCTTTTCACATAGTCCCAAATTTCTTGGAGGCTTTGTTCATTTCTTTTTATTCTTTTTTCTCTAAACTTCCCTTCTCACTTCATTTCATTCATTTCGTCTTCCATCAGCGATACCCTTTCTTCCAGTTGATCGCATCTGCTACTGAGGCTTCTGCAATCTTCGCGTAGTTCTCGAAACTTGGCTTTCAGCTCCATCAGCTCCTTTAAGCCCTTCTCTCCATTGGTTATTCTAGTTATCCATTCTTCTAATTTTTTTTCAAAGTTTTTAACTTCTTTGCTGTTGTTTTGAATTTCCTCCTGTAGCTCCGAGTAGTTTGATCATCTGAAGCCTTCTTCTCTCAACTCGTCAAAGTCATCCTCCATCCAGCTTTGTTCCGTTGCTAGTGAGGAACTGCATTCCTTTGGAGGAGGAGAGGTGCTCTGCTTTTTAGAGTTTCCAGTTTTTCTGCTCTGTTTTTTCCCCATCTTTGTGGTTTTATCTACTTTTGGTCTTTGATGATGGTGATGTACAGATGGGTTTTTGGTGTGGATGTCCTTTCTGTTTGTTAGTTTTCCTTCTACCAGACAGGACCCTCGGCTGCAGGTCTGTTGGAGTTTACTAGAGGTCTACTCCAGACCCTGTTTGGCTGGGTGTCAGCAGCGGTGGCTGCAGAACAGCGGATTTTCGTGAGACCACAAATTCAGCTGTCTGATAGTTCCTCTGGAAGTTTTGTCTCAGAGGAGTACCTGGCCGAGTGAGGTGTCAGTCTGTCCCTACTGGGGGGGTGCCTCCCAGTTAGGCTGCTCAGGGGTGAGGGACCCACTTTAGGAGGCAGTCTGTCCGTTCTCAGATCTCCAGCTGCGTGCTGGGAGAACCACTACTCTCTTCAAAGCTGTCAGTCAGACAGGGACATTTAAGTCTGTGGAGGTTCCTGCTGACTTTTTGTTTGTCTGTGCCCTGCCCCCAGAGGTGGAGCCTACAGAGGCAGGCAGGCCTCCTTGAGCTGTGGTGGGCTCCACCCAGTTCGAGCTTCCTGGCTGCTTTGTTTACCTAAGCAAGCCTGGGCAATGGCGGGCGCCCCTCCCCCAGCCTCGCTGCCGCCTTGCAGCTTGATCTCAGACTGCTGTGCTAGCAATCAGCGAGACTCCGTGGGCATAGGACCCTCCGAGCCAGGTGTGGGACACAATCTCCTAGTGTGCCGTTTTCCAGGCCTGTTGGAAAAACGCAGTATTAGGGTGGGACTGACCCGATATTCCAGGTGCCGTCTGTTACCCCTTTCTTTGACTAGGAAAGGGAACTCCCTGACCCCTTGCGCTTCCCGAGTGAGGCAATGCCTTGCCCTGCTTTGGCTCACGCACAGTGCGCTTCACCGACTGTCCTGCACCCACTGTTTGGCACTCCCTAGTGAGATGAAACCGGTACCTCAAACAGAAATGCAGAAATCACCCGTCTTCTGTGTCACTCAGGCTGGGAGCTGGAGACCGGAGCTGTTCCTATTCGGCCATCTTGGCTCCCCGAGAGTTTAGCTTTCATCATGTATAGCATCAGAGGCAGGAAAAGGAGTGTGGAACCTTAATGCTTAGATAAATGTTTATTTTTGTAAATTTCAAATTATTGTTTCTTTGCTGCTATAAATACGATTTTACTTTTTAAGAGAAAAGTTTTTCATCTGTTTCACTTCCTGCTTTTTTTATAAACTAGCTATTTGTCCTACCTTCCCCCAGTGTTAGACTACTATTCTGAAAGTTTCTAGCACTGTCGTGGGGCATAGAGTGCAGAAAACATAAATCACTAGAATAGTTGGGTGAGTCTGTGTAAGACCAGTTTGATTAATCTAAATTTGAGGCCTACTAGATTGAGTGAATCTCTGAATAAAGTAGAAATTCAGACTTGCATGGGCTCATTGTTTTCCACCATCAGTTCTTTCTGTCACAGGTCTGACAGAAACCGTTAATGAAGTTTCCAAGCTGAGCAACAAGATTGGGATGAATTGTGATTACTACATGGAAGAGAAGGTTTTACCTCCAAGCAGGTATAGACTCTTCTTCTTTCTTCATGTTGCTCATCCTGGCTTAGGTACTTAGCACTGATGGCTTCAGATCAGACTTGAAGCATTTTTATTTAATGATACAATCAGTATGTAAACTTGAGAGGTCTCAACAACTTAAACAGAAGAGTACTAAGTTGTAATTATTAGTACCAAAGAAGTTCAAGAAGCAAATGCTACTTAGCCAACAAATAAACCAAAGCAACACTTGTTGGAATAAATAGGGTGGATTTCAGATCTCTGACAAACTTGGAGGAAGCAGCCTGTAGTACTTATCTGTTGCTGTTTAACAAATTACCCCAAAATTTAGCAGCTTAAAATAACATTTCATTTTTCTGTTTTGGTTGTTTTTATTTTTTTAAAGGCAGGGTCTCACTCTGTTACCTAGGCAGGTATGCAGTAGTGTGGTCATGGCTCACTGCAGGCTCCACCTCCTGGGTTCAAGTGATCCTCCTACCTCATTTTTCGATTTTTTTTTTTTTTTTAGAGATGGGATCTCACTGTGTTGCCCAGGGTTGTCTCGAACTCCTAGGCTCAAGCAGCCCTCCCTCCTCAGCTTCCCAAAGTGCTGGGATTACAGACATGAGCTACTGTGCCCAGCAAAATAATATTCATTATGTCACAGTTTCTGTGGATGAGAGATATGAGCATAGTTTAACTCTATACCTCAGGCTTATAGTCTCTCACGGGTTGTAGTCAGTCTGCTGACTCTTGGCCAGAGGCTCCCTCAATTTGCCACATGGATTTTACTATAGGGCAGCTCTAAACATGGCAGCTGGCTTTCCTCCAAGGGAGAGAACAACAGTGTGTGTGAGAGATGGTGCCCATGACAGAAGCCAGTCTTTTTGTTACCTAATCTCAGAAGTGACATCCCATTGTTTCTGCTACATTCTTTTTTTTTTTTTTTTTTTGATACGGAGTTTTGCTCTTGCCCAGGCTGCAGTGCAATGGTGCGATCTCGGCTCACTGCAACCTCTGCCTCCTGGGTTCAAGCAATTATCCTGCCTCAGCCTACCAAGTAGCTGGGATTACAGGCATGCACCACCATGTCTAGCTAGTTTTGTATTTTTAGTAGAGATGGGGTTTCTCCATGTTGGTCAGTCTGGTCTCGAACACCCAACCTCAGGTGATCCGCCTCAGCCTCCCCGAGTGCTGGGATTACAGGCGTGAGCCACCACTCCTGGCCTGCTTCTGCTACATTCTGTTTGCTATAAGTGAGTTATTAGATTCTGCCCACCCTCAAGGGGAGAGGTTTCCACAAAGATGTGAATACAGTTGGCCCTTATATCTGTGGGCTCTGCATCCTGTGGATTCAACCAACTGCGTATAGAAAATATTAGAAAAACAAACTAAATAACACAATAATAAAAAATACAAAATAATACAAAATTAAAAACCAATATGGTATAACAACTACTTACATAGCATTTACATTGAATTAGATATTTAAGTAATCTAGAGATGATTTAAAGTTTATGGGGCCAGGCGCAGTGGCTCATGCCTGTAATCCTAGCACTTTGGGAGGCAAAGGCGGGTGGATCACAAGGTCAAGAGATCGAGACCATCCTGGCCAACATGGTGAAACCTGTCTTTACTAAGAATACAAAAATTAGCCGGGCATGGTGGTGCGAGCCTGTAGTCCCAGCTACTTAGGAGGCTGAGGCAGGAGAAGTGCTTGAACCCAGGAGGCAGAGGTTGCAGTGAGCCAAGATCACGCCACTGCACTCCAGCCTGGTGACAGAGCGAGACTCCATCTCAAAACAAAACAAAACCAAAAAAAGCTTATGGGTGGATGTGCATAGGTTATATGTGATACTGTGCCGTTTTGTATCAGGGACTTGAGCATCCGTGAATTTCTGAGGGGGATCCTGGAACCAATCCCTCTTGGATACCAAGGGATGACTGTATCAGGAAGCAGAGATCTTTGGGGTCATCTTGTCAGCTGCCTATCATATAGCTTCTATCAGCTACCCTTTTAAGTGGCTTCACACTAAACAGGCACAGATAAAGATTTTCTGTTAGTGGTGTTTTGACTCCTGGGATTTTTTCCCCCCCGGCTTCATAACTCAGCTTATTTATCAAAATCTGAACTCTGTTGATAAAGAATGCTTCCACACCCACACCAGGCTTTATTTTTATTATTCTTAGTTATGTTGACATTGTGGTAAAGAAGAACCATTCAGTACGTGTGAATTGAATTGGCTGTGCTGGTTTATTGACAATTAAGTGGGTAAATTTCAGTGTCAGATTTTTTTTTTTTTTTCTGAGATGGAATCTCTCTCTGTCGCCAAGCTGGAGTGTGCAGTGGCGCAATCTTGGCTCACTGCAACCTCAGCCTCCCGGTGATTCTCTTGCCTCAGCCTCCCGAGTAGCTGGGACTACAGGTGCGTGCCACCATGCCCAGTTAATTTTTGTATTTTTAGCAGAGGTGGGGTTTCACCATGTTGGCCAGGATGGTCTCGATCTCTTGACCTTGTCATCCACCCGCCTTGGCCTCCCAAAGTGCTAGGATTACAGGCATGAGCCACTGCTCCCGGCCCAGATTTTATATTTTAAAACAATTCTTGGTCAGGCACAGTGGCTCATGCCTGTAATCCGAGCACTTTGGAAGGCTGAGGTGGGAGGATCGCTTGAGGTCAAGAGTTCAAGACTAACCTGAGCAACATAGTGAGACCTCATCTCTACAAAAAAAAAATTTTTTTTTAAATTAGCAAGATGTGATGGTGCATGCCTGTAGTCCTAGCTGTGCAGGAGACTAGGGTGAAAGGATTACTTGAGCCTGGGAGGTCAAGGCTGCAGTAAGCTGTGATAGTGCTACTGCACTCCAGCCCAGGCAACAGAGCAAGACTCTGTCTCTAAAAAAAAAATTGTAAATATTGTATCACAGATGAGGCTGAGAAAAGAAAAAACAATTGAAAAATAAAATTGTTCTAATTTTCCACCAAAAGACAATTAAATAATAACAACTTGTGATTCATTTGCGTCCTTAAATGCTTTTGTCAGAGGGCCACTGTGGGGTGTTATTAAAGGGCCTTTCTCCATCACATGTTGCTCCTCTGGTCTTCATGCTCCTTTGATTTGTTCTTGACTGATGTTAGCAAGTTTCCATGCTAGGCACAACTCTGGGAACAGGTTTTCACCAAACTCAGGTCTCTCAGCTTCTCTCTCACTGTTTAGATATGTTTGTTTGCTCACAGGGAAGGAGAGAAAACTGAAACTAGGAGAATAAGGTCTGTGATAGGGTGGTGGTGAGGGAGTTGGAGGCGCATGAAGGGATAGAGGGGTATGGCAGGTAGAAGAAACAAGAGAGGGAGAAGTGAAGCCGGAGAAATAGTATTCAGAACTGGTTTTCCAAGTATGGTGATATAAAAAAATTATGTTGGGAAAAAGGCTGAAATTGTTTGAGGTTACTCATTATTGGCAGTTGGCTTTACCTTAGGTTCATAGGATGATGTTAATTACAATTGTAGCTTCCTAAGGGAAATTTTGTTCTCAATATTCATTTACCAGGCATTTATTGAGTCCTTATTATGTCACAGGCAAAATGCTGGGTGCTAGGGATAGAGATATAGATAAGGCAGTTTTTGCTGTCAAGAAGCTTTTGTAGGGGAGACAGTTGAATAATAGAAAATGACTGATTAGACTGATAAGTTCACTTGTAGCTGTGCATATATAGAGTTTAATGAGAGTGTTCAGCTACCTATGGAAGATCAGGGAAGATTTGCCTACAGAGGAAGGTTAGGCCTATGAAGACTTGAGTCTTGGATGTTGAATAAGTGCTTTCCAGGTGGTCTCGGTGCGAAAGGTTGCACCAGGTAGTGGTGACAACATGTCAGAGGCAGAGAATGGTGGTAGAACATGGTATGTTCTTTACAAGAAGCTTGCAATGGCTGAGCACAAGGTGTTACAAGGTAGAAGAAAATACATTGGAAAGAGAGGGCGGAGCAGTATGATATAAGGTAACATGAGCCATTTATCTTGGCTGGTGATGGGGGAGCCCCCAAAGGACTTTAAATAAGCCTTACATCATGTTGAATGTGGCATCTTAGAAAAAGCATTGTTTTTAGAGTGAATTGGTGGCAGTGTGGAAAACAGATTATAAAGGAACAAGACTAGAGGCAGGGAGACTAGTTAATTGTAAGAGATGATGGTAGGAGGGGGCCGGGCATGGTGGTTCATCCCTGTAATCCCAGCACTTTGGGAGGCCGAGGCAAGTGGATCACTTGCAGCTAGGAGTTGGAGACCAGCCTGGCCAACGTGGCAAAACTCTGTCTGTACTAAACATTCTTAAAAAGTGAGCCAGCTGTAAACCCAGCTGCTCAGGAGGACTTTTCTGGGAAGTCATATTGTTGGAATCATACAGTATGGACCCTGTTCCGATTAGTTGTTTCACTTAGTAATTTCATTTAAGTTTCCTTTATGTTTTTTTGTGGCTTGATGGCTTATTTTTCTTTTCTTTTTCATTGGGTTTTTTTGTTTGTTTGTTTGTTTTTGAGATGGAGTTTTGCTGTGTCACCCAGGCTGGAGTGCAGTGGCACAATCTCGGCTCACTGCAACCTCCGCCTCTCGGTTTCAAGTGATTCTCCTGCCTCAGCCTCCTGAGTAGCTGGGATTATAGGCGTGTGCGACCACGCCCTGCTAATATTTGTATTTTTAGTAGAGATGGGGTTTCGCCATATTGGCCAGGCTGGTCTCGAACTCCTGGCCTCAGGTGATCCGCCCACCTCGGCCTCCCAAAGTGCTGGGATTATAGGCATGAGCCACTGCGCCCGGCCTTCTTTTTGTTTTGAGATGGAGTCTTGCTCTGTCGCCCAGGCTGGAGTGTAGTGGCATAATCTTGGCTCACTGCAACCTCTGCCTCCTGGGTTCAAGCGATTCTCCTGCCTCAGCCTCCTGAGTAGCTGGGATCACAGATGTACACCACTACACCCAGCTAATTTTTGTATTTTTAGTAGATATGGGTTTTCACCATGTTGGCCAGGCTGGTCTTGAACCCCTGACCTCAAGTGATCCACCTGCCTCAGCCTCCCAAATCTTTTTCTATCATTGAATAATATTTCATTTTATGGACAGTTTATCAGTTGAAGGACATTTTTGTTGCTTCTAAGTTTTGGCACTTATGAATAAAGCTGCTATAAACGTGTGTGCAGGTTTTCGTGTGAACATAAGCTTTCAACTCATTTTGGTATACACCCAGGAGCGTGATAGCCAGATCATATGTAAGAGTATATTTAGTTTTGTAAGAAACCGCCCAGCTGCCTTCCAAACTGGTTGTACCATTTACATCTGACCAGCAGTGAATGTGAGCTCCTATTTCTCTACATCCTGGTCAGCCATTAGTGTTGTCAGTTTTCTGATTTTGGCCATTCTAATAGGTGTCATATAGCGGTGTCTTTTTTTTTTCTTCTTTTTGTTGTTTTAATTTGCAACTCCCAAATGACAAATGATGTTGAGTGTCTTCTCATATACTTATTTGCCATCTGAACATCCTCTTTGGTGAGATGTCTGTTAAGGTCTTTGGCCTATTTTTTAATGGTTGTTCATTTTCTTTTTGTTGCGTTTTAAGAGTTCTTTGTATGTTTTGGATACATATCCTTATCAGATATGTGTTTTTCAAAGATTGTTTCGTAGTGTGTGTCTTGTTTTTTTGTTCTCTTAACAGCGTCTTTCACAGAGCAGAAGTTTTTAATTTTAATGAAGTCCAACTTAGCAATTTTTTCTTTTGTGGATTATGTTTTTGGTATTGTATCTAAAAGGTCATCACCAAACTCAAGGTTACCTAGATTTCCTCCTATGTTATCTTCTACAAGTTTTACAGTTTTGTATATTACAAGTAGGTCTGTGATCCATTTTGAGTTAATTTTTGTGAAGGGTTTAAGGCTTGTGTTTAGATTCTTTTTTTTTTTTTTTTTTTGTATGTAGATTCCTAGTTGTTCCAACATTATTTGTTGAAAGACTCTCATTTCTAAATTGAATTGCCTTGGCTGGGTGCAGTGGCTCACGTCTGTAATCTCAGCACTTTGGAAGGCAGAGGCAAGTGGATTTCTTGAGCCCTGGAGTTCAAGACCAGCCTGAGCAACATAGCGGGACCCCCATCTCTACTAAACATAAAAAAAAAAAAAAAATTAGCTGGCACGGTGGCTCATGCCTGTGGTCCCAGCTACTCAGGAGGCAGGGGCAAGAGGTTTGCTTGCACCTGGGAGGTTGAGGCTTCAGTGAGCCTTGATTGTGTCATTGCATTCCAACCTGAGCAACAGAGTGAGACCCTGTCTCAAAAAATAAAATAAAACAAATTTCCTTTGCTCCTTATATTTTTTTCAAGGTAAAAAAAAAAAAAAGACTTCTTTCTGGCTTCCATTACTATATAGATGGTAGTGCCACTGAAATTGGGTACAAGAGGAGCAGGTTTGGAGGAGGAAGATAATGAATTTAGTTTTAGATATGCTGATTTGGAAATATCTGTGGACCTTTGGTATTTTCAAATAAGCAGTATCCTTTCCTAGATTTCAGGAGTATAAGAAAATGAAAGATCATTTAGCTCAATGCTATGTGTATACACAAATGGAAATCAAGTTATATATCTAGGCTAGAGGCACAGTCAGTGCTAAAAGTCAGCCTGACTTCTCTCCATTCAGGGTTCTTTCTACTGCAGAGGGAGGGCTGCTCTGGAACCACAAGGAGCCCTTCTGCGAGGTTTTGCCATTGCCCTTGAAATACAAATCTAACCCTAGTTTGTTCAACTCTGCTGCAGTTCCAACATAATTCCTGGCCTTTCCCTGTTATTATAATGGCCTTTTACCATATCAAATTCAGTTTGGGGTTTAGGAGGTTATGACACTGTAACTGTTTTTGGGTTGATAGAGTAATCTGCTCATTTAACCCTCTTATAGTCTGGAAGGCAAGGTCAAGGAGACAGTGCACAATGCCTTTTGGGACCATCTTAAAGAGCAACTATCAGCAACTCCCCCTGACTTCAGTTGTGCTCTTGAACTTCTGAAAGAAATTAAAGAGGTGAGTGACCTTCCATTTGTAAATGTAAAGTTTCTAGACATCTCCAGTTCATTGGAGTGTCAGTGGCTAGCAAATCTTAACTGAACATGGTCCATGAATCAGTCAGAGACTAAGCAATAGACAAAAATCATACAGTAATTTCAGCAGGGAGGGTTTAATATAAAAATTATTATAACAGAGAATAGGAGAAATGAGGGCTTGGGTAGTAAGAGTAAGGAAAACTAAAGAATCCTTGAATATCAGATAAAAGGGCATCTATCATACCCTTAGGGCTGAGAGAGGCCAACCAAGGACCTCATTTGAGAGGGCATAGCTATGCCATGAGAAGTTACTGGCCTGTGTATGCTGCTGACCACAGTGCACTGCAGGAGCCACGCACTGGAGAAGCTATTTATGCTGCAGGAGCCAAGTACTGCAGGAGCCTGCCGAGTGAACATACCAGAACCAGGAATAAAAGCTCTTGTCTTTGCAATGTCTTTCTAGTATGTGGCAGACATACCTTAAGGTGACCCACAATGTTCTGCACCCTTGTATAATCTCCCCTTGAGTGGATGAGATTTGCAACTCTAAGCAGTATGGCAAAAGTGATGGGATATAACTCCCATGATTACATTTCATCATATAATACTCTGTCTTAGGAGACTGGAGGGAGAGATTCTCCTGCCGGCCCTGAAGAAGCAAACAGCTGTGTCGTGAACTGCCTTTCGAGAGGGCCGCATAGCAAGGAACTGCAGGTGGCTTCTAGGACCTGGGGTTAGCATCCAGACAATAGCCAGTAAGAAGCTGGGGCCTTCAAGTGTACAGTTGTGAGGAACTGAATTCTGCCAACAATCTGAATGAGCTTGGAAGCAGAATCTTCCCCAGTCATGTTTCCAAATGAGAATGCAGCCCAGCTAACACTTTGCTTGCAGGCGTGTGAGACCCTGAACAGAGGACCCAGCTAAACTGCGTCTGTACTTCTGACCCGCAGAAGCTGAGATAATAAACGTGTTGTTACAAGCTGCTTAGGATTATGGCAGTATGTTATACAGAAAACTAAATAACACCTTCTGCTGATGAAGCTTAAAATGTGCCATCTGGCAAAGGAAAGCTATGGAAAGGATTTAGCTCCATTTTCACAGAGCAAAGAACAATGGATTTGGATCTGTGAGGCAACATATTGATAAATGGCACAGTCCACCCCTTTGGCTACTCAGCTTCCACATGCACTCTTCTATACACATTTGAATTCCTGAAAAGAACTCTTACAAGACAGATAGCTATTTATTATTTATCCTCCTCCGCAAATGAGGAGACATGGCCCAAATAGTTATTGTATCCATCACTGGCCGCTCCTCAAATTCAGCCAGTTTCACTGAATATTCTGTTACCTAAAGGCTGAATCATAAAATTAGCTTCTAACAACTTGTATATAAAATAACAATGAAAAGAAAGAGGAAGGACAAAATGTTGGCATATATAAATAAACATACATATAATAAGCAAAGATAAAATTTGTAGTCCTTGTTTCCATAACTGGTCACAAGGCTATAGTGGTTATCTATGGCTTCCTTCTTCCACTATTCATTCATTCCATATTTCTCTTGTCCTTGGCCAGAACTTCAGCTGGTTGGGGTTCTTTATCTGGTGCAGTGACCCAAACCTTCATTGCCAAAGAGTCTGAGACATTTTGCTTTATTTGTTTGCTGTGGTTTTCCATTAACCTTTAATATTGAGCTTGGAAGTACTAAGAGGCAACGCAGAGAATCTCCTGAGTTTCAGGCATAGTCTTTCTTACCCTCATTGTGTGGCCACAATCCAATTTCTCATTGGTACTCAGGAGCAAGTACTGCATCCAGTACAGTAACTCCTTTTTTTACCCTTTTGGTTCAGTGGTGTAAGGAGCCCCCAATGGCCAGGTGACAGTTTCATCTTCTATTTCATTGGAACCAATGCAAGTATTTCATACTAATCAGCAGACCTCAAAGTTGGCAGGGTGGGAAACAAAAATCCTGCAAGTGGGTTATCAGGTGTACTAGTAAGAGGAAGCAGTCCTATTTCTACTGCTTGATTCCTGGACCCATGTATTCTGGCATTAGGGGACAGCACCATAGAATGGTCTTTGAAGCCAGGCACAGTGGCTCACACCTGTAATCTCAACACTCTAGGAGGCTGAGGTGGGCAGAATGCTTGAGTCTAAGAATTTGAGGCCAGCTTGGGCAATGTGGTGAAACCCATCTCTACAAAAAATAGAAAAATTAACCGGGTGTGGTGGTACATGCCTGTAGTCCCAGCTACTCAGGAGACTGACATGGAAGGATTGCTTGAGCCTGGGAGGCAGAGGTTGCAGTGAGCCATGATTGTGTCACTGTGCCCCAGCCTGGGCAACAGAGCAAAACTCTGTCTAAAAAAAAAAAAAAAAAAAAAAAAAAGTCTTTGATTCAAAGCATATATTGCATCCTATAAGACCAATTCCCTTCCTTTCAGGTATGGTTGCTCACCTAATGCTGTAATTGAGTCTAAAAGAAGCCATTCTGCTTTTTAGTTAGGGCCAGCTGATTCTCAGTGAAAGCTTTTTGGTCAGACCAGTTAATTTAGTAGGTATGAATTCACTGCATTTCCTTTGCTGTGAAATGAGTTCCTTGAGCAGATGCAATGCAGTGGAGTAGGCAAAGACCCAGGACAGCTGATAAAGCATTCTGTGATTATGTGGATGCTGGTACTGACAGAAGCATGGCAAACAGGGAAGACAACTCCATATCCAGAATATGTGTCTATCCCAGTAAGGATGAATCTCTCCCTCTCTAAACTGTTAGAGGTCCAGTGAAATCATGGGGAATGGGCCATATTGGGGGGTTTAAAAAATTTTATTTAATTTTTTTTAGGATTTATTTTTGTTATGGCAAAATATTCATAACAAAATTTACTATTTTTTTAGTGTTATAATTCACTGGCATTAAGTATATTTACAATATAACCATCACCACTATCCATTTCCAGAACCTTTGAATCTTCCCTAACAGAAATTTTGTACTCATTAAAGAATAGTTTCTCTTTCCCCTCTCCCACTAGTACCTGTACCTTCTGTCTCTATGAATTTGACTACTCTAGTTACTTATAAGTGGAATACAATATTTGTCCTTTTAGTTTTGGACTTGTTTAACTTAGTGTAATGTTTTAAAGGTTCATCCATATTGTAGCATATATCAGAATGTAATTCCTTTTTATGGCTGAATAATATTCTTATTATATGGATAGAATACGTTTGTTTATCCATACATCTGTTGATGGACATTTAGGTTCTTTATGCCTTTTGGCTATTGTAAATAATGCTGCTGTAAACATTGTGTACAAGTATATATTTGAGTCCCTGCTTTTAATTTTTCTGGGTATATACCTAAAGGTGGAATTGCTGGATCCTATGGTAATTCTATGTTTAACTTTTTGAGGAACTGCTAAACTGTTTTCTGTTGTAGCCACACCATTTTATATTCCTACCAGCAATGTACCAGGGTTCCAATTTCTCCACATCCTTGCCAGCATTTGCTATTTTCCATTTTTGATAATGGCCATTCTAATGGGTGTGAAGTGATATCTCATTGACTTTCATTTCTCTTAATGGCTAGTGATATTGAGCATCTATTCATGTGTTTGTTGGCTATTTGTACATCTTCTTCAAAGAAATGTTTACTCAGGTACTTTGTCCATTTTTAAATTGGATTGTCTTTTATTGAATTTGATGCTTTTGGTGTCAAATCCTGCCAAATCCTAGATCATGAATATTTACACCTATGTTTTCTCCTAAGAGTTTTGTAGTTTTAGCTCTTATGTTTAGGTCCTTTTTTTTTTTCTTTTTTTTTTTCTTTTTGAGACACAGGCTTGCTCTGTCACCCAGGCTGGAGTGCAATGGTGCGATCTTGGCTCACTGCAATCTCTGCCTCCCTGGTTCAAGCTATTCTCCCACCTCAGCCTCCCGAGTAGCAGCTGGATTACAAGTGTGCACTATCATGCCCGGCTAATTTTTAGTATTTTTAGTAGAGATGGGGTTTCACCATTTTGCCCAGGCTGGTCTCAAACTCCTGATCTCAGGTGATCTGCCTGCCTCGACCTCCCAAAGTGCTGGGATTACAGACGTGTCACTACCATTTTGAATTAATATATATATATTTTTATTATACTTTAAGTTTTAGGGTACATGTGCACAACTGAATTAATATTTTTCTATGGGGGTAAGGTAAAGGTCCAACTTTGTTCTTTTGCATGTGGATATCCTGTTTTCCCAGCACCATTTGTTGAAAAGACTGTCCTTTCCCCATTGGTTCTTGGCATTGTTGTTGAAAATCATTTGACCATATATCCAGGTTTTATTTATCAGCTCTCTATTCTTTTGGTCTGTGTATCTGTTCTTATTACCAGTATATGCTTGGTCTCTTATAAGCCATTTTCATTTGATAATAGATTGCTGCTGCGCATGTCCAGTCTTGTAGCTACGTAAGTTAGACAATACCTAGTTCCTGATGGGAAGCTTAGGCCACATGGTTACCCAGTGTTCTATAGTAAGGTGTTTACTTTCTACCAAGGCCCAAGAAGTTGTTTCTCAAAAGGTGAATAATTATCAGTAAAGAAGAAATAGATTTGCTCCCAATTCCTAAAGGTCCATGTGTGGTTCTCTTATTGGTGCTTGCAAGACATTCTATACAGCACCCTTATTGGCTATGGACACTTAAAGTGTCATTGGATCTGCAGGATCATAAAGCCCAAATGGTAGAGTGGCTTGTACTACAGTCTAAACTTGCTGCAGAGCCTACTCTCGCTCTAGTTAGTTAGCACTCCCTCATCCCCCACAACATATGGGTAACCTTGAGTGATTCTAAATAAATAAAAATCACTCAAATGAATGTCAAAGTAGCAAACACAAATGTGGTGCATGTTGCCTCAAAAATCCAAAAAGGGGCTGGCTGTGGTGGCTCAGGCCTATAATTCTAGCACTTTGAGAGGCCAAGGAGGGTAAGTTGCTTGAGCCCGGGACAACAGGATCAGCAGGGACAACACAGCGAGACCTCCATCTCTAGAAAAAAAAAAATCTTTTTAATTAGCTGGGCATGGTAGTCATACCTGTAGTCCCAGCTACTTAGGAGGTTGAGGTGGGAGGATCACTTGAGCCCAGGAAGTTGAGGCTGCAGTGAGCTGTGATCATGCTACTACACTCCAGCCTGGGCAACAGAGTGAGACTCTGTCTCAAAAGAATCCAAAAAGAAGGACCAGGTGTAATGGCTTATGACTATAATCCTAGCACTTTGGGAGGCCAAGGCAGGAGGATAGCTTGAGATCAGGAATTTGAGGCCAGCCTGGCAACATAGCGAGACCCCGTCTCTCCAAAAAAAGAAAGAAAGAGGGAGAGAGAGAGAGAAAGGGAAAGGGAAGAAAGGAAAGAAAGAAAGGAAGGAAAGAAAGAAAGAAAGGAAAAAAGAAAGAAAACTAAGCTGGATATGGTGACATGTGCCTGTAGTCCTAGCTACTCAGGAGGCTGAGGTGGGAGGATGGGAGGATCACTTGGGCTCAGGAGTTGGAGGCCATGATCATGCCACTGCACTTCAGCCTGAGCAACAGAGTGAGACTCTGTCTCAAAAGAAAAAAAAAAATTCTAAAAGGCCCACTAAGTGTTATGCCTTTTTTTTTTTAATGGTGGGTGGTTCAGGTACAGCAATTTGTCCTTCACCTTGGAAGGTATCACTTGAAAAGCCCCTGACCACTGAAACTCTAGAAACTTTACTGAGGTGACAGGCCCCTGAATTTTTGTGGAGATCATCTGCTATCCTCAAGTTTTCATGTGTTTAAGGCATCTAAAGTACTTGAAACTTGCTGGTCATCAAACCTCACTCGTGGTACCAACTTTTTACCAGTCAGAGTCCAATCAAGAGGCAGAAACCATGCAGTAATTTGAACAAAGAGAAGCTTCCACAATGCAGGAGCTTGCTGAGAGGAGCATACCAGAGCCAAGAAGGAAGGCCCTTTTCTCCTGCAGTTTCTTTTTACCACCCTTGTTTGACAAAATCTAACATTGTGCCGGCTAGCAAAGGAAAAATAACTCAAGGGCCCAGCTCCGTTTTTGCAGAGTAGGCACTGAAGGGTAGATTTGGAACTGAGAGGCTCCAAATTGGTAACTGGCAGAGCTTGGCAATTAAAATAGATAGTATGGAGCAACTCTGATTTTATTTGTTTAACATGAAGGTAAACAGTTGAGATCTTGCTATGACAACACCATATTCTATTCAATTAAATATTCATTGAATCCTATACCCTAGGCCCCCACCATGTCCTGTGTGTTACAGAGGCATGGGGATGAATAAGAGTCCCTGTTTACCACGAACTTGTTTTGGGGGTTAATAGGCTACTTCAGTGACTTGCAACAGCTCCTATGCCTATTTCATCCTTGCCCTTTGAAGTAAAATAATCTAAAAAATGCCTCCCTTTTAAAGTTAAGAGACCTCATCACCATGTGATGGTGGGTATTTTATATTTGTTGTACCCTGTATGTCTTTTTACCACACTCCTTGATTTTATTCATCTCTATATCTCATTCTGCCTAGAAAATGATATACTATTCCTGTAATTGATCCCCTTGAGCCTTGAATTATCACTGGCCTCTAAACAAAGATAAATAATATTCCATGGGAAATTTAGGGACCCAACTTCTTGATCCTTAAAAAACATAGGCTGGTATGTCTTTAGCTAAAGGGGTTGCCCATTGGATAAAGTTTGGAGCTTTAAACAGATCAACTCCTTTGACTTACTTTCCTGGGCAGATCTTGCTATCACTGCTGTTACCACGCCAGAACCGTCTGAGAATTGAGATTGAAGAAGCTCTGGACATGGACTTGCTCAGGCAGGAGGCAGAACTTGGGGCCCTGAAAGTCCTCTATCTCTCTAAGTATGTTCTCAACATGATGGCTTTGCTGTGTGCACCAGTTCGAGATGAAGCGGTGCAGAAACTAGAAAACATTACAGATCCTGTTTGGCTACTGAGGTATGAAACTTGGTTCTGCCCCCAAAAACCTGCTTTAGCCCCTGAGCCAGGATAAGCTGGGCCAGACCTAGATTATAGCCATTGTCTTGACCAGCTCTTCCCTGCTAAAGACCTGACTAACACCCTTTTTCTCCTCTGGTCAATTCACTCTTCTTTTCCAAAGATGGCCCCACAGGGCCTTTTGGTTATCCTTAGCTTGATTGGGCCCCCCCTCTATAATACCATAAGACACTACAGTACGTACTTCTTTCTTTTAAGGAGTTAAAACATCCCTTTCCCAGGTTTTCTTTTTTTTTTTTTTTTCTTTTTTTTTTGAGACGGAGTTTCACTCTTGTTGCCCAGGTACAGTGGTGAGATCTCAGCTCCCTGCAACCTCTCCCTCCTGGGTTCAAGCGATTCTCCTGCCTCAGCCTCCCGAGTAGCTGGGATTACAGGTGCACACCACCACACCTGGCTAATTTTTGTATTTTTAGTAGAGACGAAGTTTTGCCATGTTGGCCAGGCTGGTCTCGAACTCCTGACCTCAGGTGATTCACCCACCTCGGCCTCCCAAAGTGCTGGGATTACAGGCATGAGCCACCATGCCTGGCCCTTGGGCCCTTTCCCAGGTTTTCTCTTCCAGTTCACACACTGTGAGGAGACAGTGATGGGTGGTCATCCATATTTCACAGCTTTAGGAACCAAGACCCAGAAAGTTAAAAAAAAACAAACAAAAAAAACAATTGGCCCAATGGGTCAGAAATAGCATCACCTATAATCCTACTTCCTGAAGAGAATTGTTAGCATGTTGGTGTATTTCTTTCCACTGACTACCCTTTTTAAGAGGCAACAGAATGACCGTAGCGAAGGAGATCTAGACTGAAGGCTTCAAGGTGCAGAGACTTAGCTGTTCCCAATTCTGCCACTGACTCACCCTGGGTATTGGGTTCTGGGCCACATGTCATCTTCTGAAAATATAGGAGGTAAGACTAAGTTAGTCTTCAGGCCCCTCCTAACTCTAAAATATAGTGATTTAATGACTCCTTGGGTAGGTTTCTAGCTTACTAGTATAAATATTCTCTTTCCCCCTGTGTCAGAGGGATCTTCCAGGTTCTGGGCCTGATGAAAATGGACATGGTGAACTACACTATCCAGAGCCTTCAACCCCACCTGCAGGAACATTCCATTCAATGTGAACGGGCTAAATTCCAGGAGCTCCTCAATAAGCAGCCTAGTATGTATATAATGTGAGGGCAGGAGTGGGAAAGGTATTACCTTGGGTCTGACTTTTATAATGTTAGAGAGTACTCTATCTCTTTTTAGGAATAGAAAGTTGCTTATTAGGTGAGGGGAGGGAGAAGGAACATTTATCTAAGACAGAAAGACCCTCAAAGCATTTATTTATTGACCAAGAGTATATCTTGAAAAGAACCTTGGTCTTGAAGCCTCAGAGATGAAGATGCTAAAGATGCTTACACACTCCATTACCTGTCATAGGTCTTCTTAATCACACCACCAAATGGCTGACCCAAGCAGCAGCAGACCTCACCATGTCACCTCCGACTTGCCCAGACACTTCTGACTCCTCCAGCGTGGCTGGCCCCTCTCCCAGTGAGGCAGCCAACAACCCAGAGCCCCTCAGCCCCACAATGGTGCTGTGTCAGGGCTTCCTGAACCTCCTTCTCTGGGACCCTGAAAATGAAGAGTTCCCTGAGGTAGGAATGTCTGGGGGCATTGCCTTGTTTTGTATTCAGCGCTTCCATCGGGACTTCCCCTGACAGCCTGTTCTTCCCTGGTTCCCAGACCCTGCTGATGGACAGAACCCGGCTGCAGGAGCTGAAGTCCCAGTTGCACCAGTTAACCATCATGGCCTCAGTCTTGCTGGTGGCCAGTAGTTTCTCTGGCAGTGTTTTGTTTGGCTCACCCCAATTTGTAGATAAACTGAAACGCATAACCAAATCCCTGTTGGAAGACTTTCACTCCAGGTGAGCTGCATAGTTATTTTTTAGAGTAGAAGGTGATCTGTGGTATTTAGAACATAGGCAGGTAATGAACGATTGCTTACTGTCTACCACAAACCACAGAAAGGCCCTTTGGAACCATCTACAAAGATTGTTGGTTTCTTTCCATAAGTGGTCATGAGGCTTGTAACAAAAAAAAACCTTTCTTCCAAAAAGGGTAGTGTGGAAGATAGTTTGCTGCAAAAGGGTCATTATCTAGTTGAGTGGTGACTATGGGCTGGTATCATCACATATATCCAGGACTTGGTCAGTCGGTCAGCAATATTGATTGAACATCCCGCTGTGTGCAGGCCATCACACCAGAGGAAAAAGAGTAATCAGAAGGCCAGGTTGTAGTTATAATTGATGAGGTGGGACAGATGATTCTGGAAAATGCCTAAGAAAGTCTTAAACATGTATATGTAAAAATAAAGTCCATGGGACTAAAGAATGCTGAGTGGATCCAAGAGCACAACTAAACACTTTTCCAGAGTTGATTTTATCATTTGTTTGCTAAGAAGTAGAACACGGTGCCACTTATAGAGAATAGCTGGTGTCTTGAGGGTTACAGTGAGGACATTGTACCTACCCACTGGGCCCTATAGCCTGCCAGGGGCTGAGGTTTAGGGGTGGAGAGGATGGCCAACATTCTCCCTCAAGTGGGCCTGGCATCTGGTATACAGCATTCTGGGTCCTGGGCCTATGCCAGGGTTACCTGGTGGGTGCCAGCTTACTTTCTTTCATGGTCTAGGCCTGAGGAAGCTATACTGACTGTGAGTGAACATGTATCTCAGGAAATCCATCAAAGCCTCAAGAATATGGGCCTTGTTGCTCTAAGTAGTGACAATACAGCATCTCTGATGGGACAGCTCCAGAACATTGCCAAGAAGGAGAACTGTGTCCGCAGTGTTATTGGTGAGTATCCTTGTGGGATAGTGAGAATGGTGAGGGAAGAGATAGATCCCAACCGTGGAACCCCAACCTTTAACAACATGAAGCATGGTCATTAGGTACGTCATTGTTTAGCCTTGAGTTTTTTCAAAATGCTGGGTTGAAATCATATCCATCTCAGTTAAAGACTAACTGTGGTTCTCAGGAGGATTTGCACCCAGAAATTCATGACTTCTGGATGTGGGATATGTCCAACCAACCTGGTTAAGTCACTTGGGCCTACAGGTCATTCTCTGATGGCACCCAAGAAATCTGACATTCTCCCATCTCCCAACAAGAAACTAATGCTGAATTTAGCTGGAAGACATGTTCCTATAGTGGGGAATCCCCTACCCTCATGCTGGAGTGGAGGCCATGAACTTGGCCAGCTTGCCCCTAACCTTAGCCATCTGAAGGATCAGTCTAAGTTCCTCCTGTTATGTCAAACACTCACTAGGATGTAACTGATGGCTACTTAAACAATCTTTGAATAGTCTGAAAATTACTAACACACTAATTTTTTATATTTGTCCTTGAGAGCAAGATAGCAGCCCCTTTCCAAACTAAACAAATTTCCTTATCTATAGGTAAATGGGCAGGTTGGTACGTATCCATTAACTTAGAATGTGGGTGAGTAGAGTGCAGGGGGAATTTTCTCCCTGAAATCTGTTTGCCCTTTCCCTTATCCCTATCTTTTCCTGCTCACAGATCAGCGGATCCATTTGTTTTTCAAATGCTGTTTGGTTCTTGGTGTGCAGCGGTCTGTGTTAGACCTTCCTGGAGGCCTTACTCTCATTGAAGCAGAACTGGCAGAACTGGGCCAAAAGTTTGTCAACTTGACACATCACAATCAGCAGGTGTTTGGTCCCTACTACACTGAGATCCTAAAAACCCTCATTTCCCCAGCCCAGGCACTGGAAACAAAAGTGGAGTCTGTTTGATAGCATTGGCTCAGAGCCCTGGTACCTTGGACCCAAGAGGAGGCCCATCATCTTCCTGGAGTAACATCACCAGTGACCAGCAGACAGTGAGCTTCTATCCCAGGCCCTGCAGCCAGTACACCAAGGCTGTAGGGATCAAGCATGTAAACACCAACTGGCCCAAACCCATTCACTAATAAACTTCTTAAGTGCAAGAAATCCTCCATTTTTCCTGTGCTGCCGCTGAGGCCAAGCCCTATGACTTCAGCCCTCAACTAGCTGAGAAGCCAGCAAGCCCGCAGTTTTCCCCTCTCTGGCTATGTGTACCTTTCAACATATAGAGCCGAGCAGCCAAGACACCCAGGTGCTAGCATTATTTTCTTTAAGGGTAAAGCATTACTCCCGGGGAGTTCTTAGAACTCTGGAATTATCCAAATTGTGAATATAAGGGTTTCTTTGGAAGCCTTTGTTTTGTCCAGTTCACCTCAGGAGAGGACATGGTTTAGGGAAGTTAGCTCATTTCTAGGACCAAATTTCCCTAAAGGTTTCAAAGAATGCAACAAGAGTCAAGGGATATTAAGAGCCTCAGTTTCCTCTTCTGTTGCATGGTCTGAAGCAGTATGCAAACCCGGGGTTGGATGAAATGGATATTGGCTGCAAGCAAGCATTCTGTTGAGGACAAGTTCAGAGTTCATGGGACCTGTCAAGTTATCCAGAGTTCAGACTTGGACAGTTAGGTCTGTGACTCACTTGTATCAAGTTTATTCCGGTCTTGTTCTCTAGCCCAGTAAGTCTCCTTTCCCTCATCTCTAAGCTTAGAACACCCAGTTCTTCCAGACAGAGGTGATGTGGGCATTCAGAGGTGGAGCAGCCTCCATCCTTCTGGCTTCTCCATTCTGGGCAGTTGTGGTCGTAAGCTCTTGTTGGCATCACAAATGAGAGGTGTTCTAGGAAGGATTTGGGCTTGTCTCCTGAGATTGTAGAGACCAACTCATTTTCAGGCTGACTGCAGCAGACCAGCTCCAACCTAGTATGGCTGAAATGAAGAAAATGTTCAATTCAGATTTAGAAAGTGGAAATTCAGTTGTGTGTTCTCAAGACAAGGTGAAGAAAAACAATGTTCTCATCATTTCAGGTGATGGAAGTTGCTGAGTGTTATACACCTAATCTAGGAAGAATAACAGAAGGGGGATTTGAGTTCCATTAGGCCCAGAGTTTCCTTCTAATTGACTTCTTTTTTTAGAGGGTAGATCCTAGGTAGGTGACAGAGCTAGATCAACACAATGTGACTTTTACTATGACTAGAAAAGCTGGAGGGCCTGGATGATTTGCATTTTTCTAGTCTTACAACTAGACAGCTTCAGGATGGGGAAGCCCAGATAAAGTGGTATGTTTAATAAACGGTGAGGCCTGCCCAGTTGGATTCTCTGATTTGCAACTATTAATTTGAATTTTTGAAAAATCCACGTTTTGGAAACCTCATTATTTTAGAGGCAAAAGGACTCTGAAGGTATTCCTGGGAAGAAGATTGTCCGGTTGGCAGGTGCAGACCCTGGACTGACAATAGAACCTTGCTTTGTACTTCACCATTAAAATAGGGGCTCATCAGTATATTAGAAAATTTGAATTTATTTTCTTATGCTTTCTCATGGAGGAGACAGGGAACTTGTCTCTAAACAAGGAAAGATAGCTCCATTCAATCCTGCCCACTGGTTTGAGGGAATTTAAAAAAATTTATATTTGTATTTTAAATTGTGGAGAAAATACACGTAATATGAAAGCTGTTAGTGACATTGAGTATATTCAGAATGTTGTACAACCATCATGACTAACTAGTTCTAGACCATTTTCATCACCACCAAAGGAAATCCCATTCCAGCAACCAGTCACTGCCCATTTTCCCCCCTTCCCTTACCCCTAGCAACCACTAATCTTTGTCTCAATGGGCTTTCTGACTCTGAATATTTCCTATAAATGGAATCATATAATATGTAGCTTTTTGTGACTGGCTTCTTTCACTCATTTTTCAACATTCATTTGTGTTCTAGCATGTATTGGTAGTTCATTCTTTTTATGGCTAAGTAATATTCTGTTGCATGAATATACCACATTTTGCTTATCCACTCATCAGTGCATGGGTATCACTTCAGTCCTCAACTAGCTGAGAAGCCAGCAAGCCCTTAGTTTTCCCTTCTCTGGCTATGTGTACCTTTCAACATATAGAGCTGAGCATTTTGGCTTTTGTAAACAATGCCACAGTGAACACTTGGCATTATTTACAAAACTCATATATAAGTTTTTGTTTGAACACCTGTCTTCTATGTTTCTAAGTGTCTACCCATATATCCAGGAATAGAATTGCTGAGTTCTATGGTAATCCCTGCTTAATTTATTGAGAAACTACCATTTTGAGTTAGTATTTGTATATAGTGTAAGGAACGGGTCCAACTTTATTCTTTTGTATGTGGACATCCAGTTTTCCTAGCATTATTTGTTGGAGAGACTGTCCTTTTCCCATTGATGAATGGTCTTGGTCTTTGACTGTTGTCAAAAATCGATTGACCATATATGCAAGGGTTTATTTCTGGACTCTATTTTATTCCATTCATCTATATGTTTATCCTTATGCCAGTAACACATTGTTTTGATTACTGTAAGCTTTGTAAGTTTTGAAATTAGGAAGTATAAGTTCTCCAGCTTGGTTGTTTTTCAAGATTATGTGGCTATCCCTTCCATTTCCATATGAATTTTAGGATCCATTTCTGTAAAACAGGAAGTTGGAATTTTTGATAAGGAGATAGATATATATATATATATATATATATATATAAATTTGGGCTTCTTG
>NW_026652295.1:33526763-33661819 GCF_009828535.3 Hylobates moloch | reverse complement strand
TTTTTTTTTGAGATGGAGTCTCGCTCTGTTGCTCTGGCTGGAGTGCAGTGGCATGATGGCTCACTGCAACCTCCATCTCCTGGGTTCAAGCGATTCTCCTGCCTCAGCTTCCCAAGTAGGTGGGATTACAGGCACCTACCACCATGCCCGGCTAATTTTTGTATTTTTAGTAGAGACGGGGTTTCACCAGGTTGGCCAGGCTGATCTCAAACTCCTGACCTCAAGTGATCTGCCTACCCTGGCCTCCCAAAGTGCTGGGATTACAGGTGTGAGCCACCATGCCTGGCCTTGAATTTGTAGGTCAATCTGGGGAGTATTGCTATCTTGTCTTCCATCCATGAACACAGAATGTCTTTTCCTTTTGTTAGGTCTTTAATTTCTTTCAGCAACATTTTATAGTTTTCAGTGTACAAGCCTTGCACTTCCTTGGTTAAATTTATTCCTAAGTATTTTATTCATTTGGATGTAATTGTTAATAGAATTGTTCTCTTAATTTCCTTTTCATATTGTGCATTGGTAGTGTATAGAAATAAAACCAATTTGTTTGTTGATCTTGTACCCTGGAACTTCACTGAGTTTATTACATCAAATACTCTTTGTGTGTGAATTCTTTAGTATTTTCTACATATGAGATCATGTCATCTGAGAATAGGAATAGTTGTGCATCTTTTTTTTCCTAATTCTGATCCCTTTTATTTATTTTTCTTGCCTAATTTCTCTGGCTAGAACTTCCAGTACAATGTCTAATAGCAGTGATTAAAGCACTTGTCTTGCACCCTGATCTTAGGGGGAAAGCTTTCAGTCATTCACCATTGAGTATACAGATAGCTGTGGATTTTTCATACCTTTTATCGTGTTGAGGAAGTTGCCTTCTATCTAGTTTCCTCAATTTTTTTTTTAATCATGAAACAGTATTGAGTTTTTTGTTTGTTTGTTTGTTTGTTTTTGTAGATAGGGTCTCGCTCTGTCACCCAGGCTGGAGTGCAGTGGGGCGATCACGGCTTACTGTAGCCTTGACCTTCTGGCCTCAAGTGATCCTCCTGCCACAGCCTTTTGAGTAGCTGGGACTATAGGCGTGTGCCATCATGCCTGGGTAATTTTTGTATTTTTTGTAGAGATGAGGTCTCACTATGTGGCCCACGCTGGTCTCAAACTCCTGGGCCCAAAAGATCCTCTCATCTTGGCCTCCTAAAGTGTTGAGATTACAGTCATGAGCCACCACACTTTGCCTTGTATTTTGTCAAATGCTTTTTCTGCATCGATTGAGATGATCATATGCTTTTTCTTCCTTCAGTATATTAATGATATGTTGTTTGATTTTCTTTTCTTCTTTTTTTTTTTTTTGAGATGGGGTCTCGCTCTATCGCCCAGGCTGGAGTGTAGTGGCGCGATCTTGGCTCACTGCAAACTCTGCCTCCCGGGTTCATGCCATTCTCCTGCCTCAGCCTCCCGAGTAGCTGGGACTACAGGCGCCTGCTACCATGCCTGGCTAATTTCTTTTTGTATTTTTAGTAGAGATGGGGTTTCACCGTGTTAGCCAGGATGGTCTTGATCTCCTGACCTCGTGATCCACCTGCCTCAGCCTCCCAAAGTGCTAGGATTACAGGCGTGAGCCACCGCACCCGGCCTTGATTTTCTTATATTGAATCAAAACTGCATTCGTGGGATAAGCCCCATTTGATCATGGTGTGTAATCCTTTTAATATGCTGTTGGATTCAGTTTGCTAGTGCTTTGTGGAGGATTTTTGCATCTGTATTCATAAGAGATGTTGGTCTGTAGTTTTCCTGTGGTGTCTTTGTCTGGCTTTAGAGTCAAAGTAATGCTGGCCTCTTCTATTTTTGGGGGGAGGAAGAGTTCAAGGATTGGTGTTAATTCTTCAAATGAGTGGTAGAATTCACCAGTGAAGCCATGTAGTACTGGACTTTTCTTTATTGGGAAGTTTTGATTACCAAACTCTTTACTTGTATTTAGGTTCTCTTTTTCTTCCTGAATCAGTTTTGGTAATTGATATGCCTAGGATTTTGTCTATTTTATCTAGATTATCTAATTTTTTACATATGGATTGTTCATAGTATACTCTTATAATCCTTTTTGTTTTTGTAAAGTTGCTAGTAATTTCCCCACTCATTTCTGATTTTAATTATATATATGTTCTCTTTTTTTTTTTTTTTTTTTGAGACGGAGTCTCATTCTGTCACCCAGGCTGAAGTGCAGTGGCATGATCCTGGCTCACTGCAATCTCTGCCTCACCTCCTGGGTTCAAGCGATTCTCGTGCCTCAGCTTCCCGAGTAGCTGGGATTACAGGTGCCTGCCACCACCCCCAACTAGTTTTTGTATTTTTAGTAGAGACGGGGTTTCACTATGTTGGCCAGGCTGGTCTTGAAGTCCTGGCTGCAAGTGATCTGCCTGCCTTGGCCTCCCAAAGTGCTGAGATTACAGGCATGAGCCACCACACCCAGCTGTCGTTTTGTTTTGTTTTGTTTTGTTTGTTTTTGTTTGTTTGTTTTTTAAACAGAGTTTCACTCTTGTTGCCCAGGCTGGAATGCAATGGCACAGTCTTGGCTCACTGTAACCTCCACCTCCCAGGTTCTCAGCCTCCCGAGTAGCTGGGAC
Source organism: Hylobates moloch (assembly GCF_009828535.3). Taxonomy (NCBI): domain Eukaryota; kingdom Metazoa; phylum Chordata; class Mammalia; order Primates; family Hylobatidae; genus Hylobates; species Hylobates moloch. Next base: position 33,659,204 of record NW_026652295.1, on the reverse strand, counting down.
TACAGGCGCATGCCACCACACCTGGCTAATTTTTTTTATTTTTAGTGGAGACAAGGTTGCACCATGTTGGTCAGGTTGGTCTCGAACTCCTGACCTCAGATGATCCACCCACCTCAGCTCTCAAAGCACTGCGCTTACAGGCATAAGCTACCGTGCCCAGCCTCCAGCCTCATAGTTAATGAGTAAAAACTATCACTTCCTAGCAGGCCCAAGAACCTTAAGACTATAAGTAAAATCTAAAATCTGCCTTGATTTGGCTTCTTAGCCTCAAAAGGTTTCTAAATCTGAAATTCCTATGTGATCAATGTAGATCTCTTATCAGCATTGCATAGTTTTTAACACACAAGTCTAATATGTATGTTGTTAGATTTACACATATGGATTTCATTTTTTGAGTGATTGCAAATGGTGTTTATTTTTTAATATTAAGCTTTGTTGAAGTAAAATGGATACACAAATAATGCCCATATTTAATGGATACATCTTGATGAGTTTGGACATATGCATAGACCCATGATACCTTCACCACAAAGTACCAAACATATCCATCAGTTCCAAAAACTTCCATGTGTTTTTTTGTTTTGTTTTGTTTTTTGCTAAGAACATTTAAGTTTTAGCCTCTTAACATAAAGTGCACAATACCATATTATTAACTGTAGGTACTTTGTTATACAGCAGATCTCTAGAACTTACTAATTTTGCATAACTGAAACTTTACATCTATTGGATAATTCCCCATTTTCTTCTCCCCTCAGCCCCTGGCAACCACCACCTTACTCTCCGCTTTTTTGAGTTTGATTATTTTAGATACCTCATATAAGTATAATCATGCCATATTTATCCTTAATGGTTTTTTTATTTTAAATCATATTTCCACATATTCATTGCTAGTATAGAAATACAATTACTTTTTATATGTTTATCATGTATACTATGACCTTGCTTAACTAATTTATTCTAGTTTTTCTGTAGGTTTTTTTTTTTTTTGGAATTTTCTACACAGATGGTCATATAAGCTGCAAATAGAGACCATTTTCTTTCTTTCTGATACGAATGTCTTTTCTTTCTTTTTCTTGCCGTATTGCACTAGCTAGAACTTCCAGCACTTTGTATAATAAGACTGGTGAGAGTAGACATCCTTTCCCTGTTCCCAGTCTTAGGAGGAAAAACATTGAGTCACCATTAAATATAATGTTAGCTGTAGGTTTTCTGTAGATGCTCTTTATCAAGTTGAGGAAGTTCCTGTCTGAATTAGTATTGTATTGCTAACAATATTCCACAAATTTAGTGCTTTAAGGTAATGCAAATTTATTCTTTTATAGTTCTGGATGTGAGAAGTCTGAAATGTGTTTCATGGGCTAAAATTAATATACAGAGCTGAATTCCTTCTTGGGGCTCTAGGGATGGACATCATTGTTTCCTTTGGCTTCTGTAACAAATCATCACAAGTTAGGTAGCTTAAAACAACAGTAATGTATTATTTCACAGTTCTAGAGGCCATAAATCAGCTTCATCAGGCTAAAATCAAGGTGTTGGCAGGACCATATGTCCACTGGATGCTCTAGGGAAGAATCTGTTTCTTGCCTCTTCCAGCTTCTGGTAGCTGCTGACATTCCTTGACATGTGGCCCCATTATGCCAATCTTTGCCTCCGTGGTTACATGGAAATCACATGGTTCTTTTCTGTGTATACCAAATCTCCCTCTGCCTCTTATAAGAATACTTGCAATTGGATTTAGGGCACACCTTATTCCTTGGCTCGTAGCCCTTTCCTCCATGTTCAAAGCACATCACTACAACCTTTGCTGACATCATCACTTCTCCTCTCTTTTAGTAGCCCTTGTGACTACATCAGGCTCTTCCAGATAATCCAGGGCAAACCCTCCATCTCAAGATCTTTGATTTAATGACATCTGCAAAGTACCATTTCACATAAGGTAACATATTCACAGGTTCTGTTAATTAGGATGTGGATACATTTGGGGAGCTATTGTTCATCCTTTATTTCCATTTTTCTGAGAGTTTTTATTGAATAGGTGTTGAATTTTGTCAAACTTTTTTCGCCTCAATTGATATATTTTTATATTTTATTTTTCTTCAGTTTATGTCTAATAAACTATATAATAGACTATATGTTGGATTACATTGATTGAGCTTCAAATATTAACCAGCCTCACAGCCCTAGAATAAACTCTACTTGGTCATGATGTATAATCCTACACACTTACACACACACACGCACACACACAAATTCTATTTGCCAATATTTTGTTAAGGATTTTTTTGGTGCCTATATACTTGAGGGGTGTTGGTTTGTAATTTTCTTTTTTCTATTTCCTTTGTCTGGTTTTGGTATCATGGTTATGTCACCTTCATAGAATAAATGCATCAGGAAGCATTCCCTTCTGTTTTCCAAAACAGATTGCATGGAATTGGTTTTAATTCTTTAAACATTTTATGGAATTTTTTGGTGAAATTATCTCAACTTAGAGATTTTTTTTTTTTTTTTTTTTTTTAAATTATGGATTCAGGCCAGCATGGCGGCTCATGCCTGTAATCTCAGCACTTTGGGAGGCCAAGGCAGGAGGATCATTTGAGCCCAGGAGTTTGAGACCAGCCTGTGCAACATAGCGAGACCTGTTTCTACAAAAAATTTAAAAATTGGCTGGGTATGGTGGTGCATGCCTGTGGTCCTAGCTATCCAGGAGGCTGAGGTAGGAGGGTAGCTTGAGCCCAGGAGGTCGAGGCTGCAGTGCCTGGGCGACAGAGTGAGAACCTGTCTCAAAATATAAAATAAGATAAAAAATAGAATTATAGATTCAACACTTATAAGGCTTGAATGATCTATTTCACACTGGTTGAGTTGTGACAATATGTTTTTTGAGGAATTGGTCTATTTGGTCTAAGTTGTGCCATTTATGTATGAAGAACTCTGCATAGTATTCTCTAATTATTCTTTTGATGTTTGCAGGGTCAATAGTAATAGCCCATTTGATTTTGATATTGGTCATCTATGTTTTCTCTCTTTTTTTGGGTCAGTTTGGCTATAGGTTTCTAAATTTTATTGATATTTATATATATAAAACCAGCTCTTGGCTGGGCGTGGTGGCTCATGCCTGTAATCCCAGCACTTTGGGAGGCAGAGGCAGGTGGATCACGAGGTCAGGAGTTCGAGACTAGCCTAACCAATGTGGTGAAAGCCCATCTCTACTAAAGTACAAAAATAATAATAATTAGTCGGGCGTGGTGGCACGTGCCTATAATCCCAGCTACTCAGGAGGCTGAGGCAGGAGAATAGCTTCAACCTGGGAGGTGGAGGTTGCAGTGAGCCGAGATTGCACCACTGCACTCCAGCCTGGGTGACAGAGTAAGACTCTGTCTCAAAAAAAAAAATAAAATAAAAAACAAACAAAAAAACAGCTCTTTGTTTCATTGTCGTCTTTTTTTTTTTTTTTTTTTGAGATAGAGTCTCGCTCTGTCACCCCAGGCCTGGAGTGCAGTGGCACGATGTCGGCTCACTGCAACCTCCGCCTGCTGGATTCAAGCAATTCTCCTACCTCAGCCTCCTGAGTACCTGGGATTGCAGGTGTGCACCACTATGCCCAGCTAATTTTTGTATTTTTAGTAGAGATGGGGTTTCACCATGTTGGCCAGGCTGGTCTCAAACTCCTGAGCTCTAGTGATTTGCCCACCTCAGCCTCCCAAAGTGCTGGGATTATGGGTGGCAGCCACCACACCCAGCTCATTCATTTTTTTCTATTGTTTTCTGTTTTCTATTTCATTGATTTATGATTTTATCTTTATTTTTCCTTCCTTCTGCTTGTTTTGAGTTTATTTTTATTCGCTCTTTTTCAAGATTCTTGGGAGAGGAGCTTAGATTATTGATTTGAGGCTTTTTCTCTTTTCTAATGTTTGCATTTAGTTCTATAAATGTCCCTCTCAGTGCTGCTTTGCCTTGTCCTACAAATTTTGAAATATTTTATTTTCATTCATTTTAATGTGTATTTTTATTTCCCGTGAGATTGGCTCTTTAACCCATGGATTACTTAGAAGTATGTTGTTTATTTCCAAGTGTTTAGAGAATTTCCTATCTTAATTGCTATTGATTTCTACTTTGACCCTACTGTGGTTGAAGAACACACTGTATATTATTTTAATTCTTTTTTTTTTTTTTTTGAGATGGAGTCTTGCTCTATTACCCAGGCTGGAGTACAGTGGCACGACCTCGGCTCACTGCGACCTCTGCCTCCCAGGTTCAAGCGATTCTCCTGCCTCAGCCTCCTGAGTAGCTGGGATTACAGGAGTGTGCCACCACACCCAGCTATTTTTTTTTGTATTTTTAGTAGAGATAGGGTTTCACCATGTTGGCCAAGCTGCTCTCGAACTCCTGACCTCAAATGATTCACCCACATTGGCCTCCCAAAGTTCTGGGATTATAGGTGTGAGCCACCACACCTGGCCAGTGTATGATTTTAATTCTTTTAAATTTGTCGAGGTTAGTTTTATGGCCCAGGATATGGCCTTAGTGTATGTTCCATGGGCACTTAAAATCTTAAAATGACTGTGTGTTCTGCTGTTGTTGGCTAGAGTGTTCTATAAATGTCAATGAGATCCTGTTGGTTGGTGGTGGTGAATTTTTCTATCTCCTTGCTTATTTTCTGTCTAGTTGTTCTATTGATTGCTGAGAGAGGTGTGTTGACATCTCCAACTATGTTTGTTGTATTAGTCTGCTCAGGCTGCTGTAACAAAATACCATGAACTGGGTGGTTTTGACAACAGAAATGTATTTCTCACAATTCTGGAGGCTGCTAACTAACTCCCTCATGAAGGTCTGGCAGGGTCAGTTGCTGGTGAGGGTCCTCTTCATGGCTTGTGGGTGGTTGCTTTCTTCTGTGTCAACACATGGCCTTTCTGTAATGCATATGCATGTGTGTGAGGGGAAAGAGAGAGAGAGAACTCTTTCTCTTCTATAAGGCCACCAATCCTATCGGGTAAGGACCATATCCTTATGACTTCATTTAACCTTAAGTGTAGGGGATCTGTCAAGAGTGGTGGCAAAAACTATAGGGAAAGGACGCAAACCTTCTGAAAGGTCGGAAGGTTCTGCAGAGCCCTGGGGGAGAATAGCTAAAGGCAGCTGTTACAGATAACCCTGAGGAAGAGGGCAAGGAATAGGTACAAGGGAGTGGGGGGAGTTTATCTTAAATAGGCTTGTTTACATATGTTGACCAGGAACTGACCTTTTATCATCTGCAAGTGTTCCCTGAAAGGGGAACAATAAATGTTAATTATCTGCAGGTTGTGTTGGCTCCAGGTTTTTGGCATTGTGCCTGCACTGAATAAAAGCAAACAGCTCCAGGGCTGGGTGCAGTGGCTCATGCCTGTAGTCCCAGGACTTTGGGAGGCCCAAGGCAGGTGGATCATGAGGTCAGGAGATCGAGGTCACTCTGGCTAACACGGTGAAACCCCGTCTCTACCAAAAACACGAAAAAACTGGCCGGGTGTGGTGGTGCGTGCTTGTAATCCCAGCTACTCGGGAGGCTGAGGCAGAAGAGTCACCTGAACCCAGGAGGTGGAGGTTGCATTGAGCCGAGATCGTGTCATTGCATTCCAGCCCAGGAGACAGTGCGAGACTCTGTCTCAAAAAAAAAAAAAAAAAAAAAAAGCAGCTCCAGCTTCTTGGGGCTAGAGCCAAGCAGTCACCTAGCTGCTTTTACACTGCATACCTGTGTCTGAGTACTCATTTCATCTGTCGGCCAGGGTCTGTGGGACAGACCTGGCAGGTGGTGCCCCACGTGAGGAACGCTGCAATGGATCGCGACAGAACCCTTGAAAACGAAAGTGAAGTGACTGTGCAGTAAGTAATTGGTGCCCACTCGGGATTTCCAAGTTTGAGGGGATTTTCAAGCTAGGGTTTCATCATGGGACAACAGTTATAAGCTCAATAGCAACAGAATATAAAAGTATTGAAACAGTTGCTTAAAGTAGAGCCTTGGTCTCGGAGGCCCAATTAAGGGACCTAATGCAAACTGTTGTTTTCCCAGAAGGCACACTAGACCTAGAGCTCTGGGAACAAGTGGGAAGAAATCTTAAACGACACCATGTACAAGGGCAATGGGTCCCAGTAACATCTTTAACGTTACGGGCCTTAGGGCTGCTTTGGCCCCGCTCTACACAGAAGAGCCTAAAAAGGAAAGGGAGGAAGAACCCATCATCTACCTTACCACCTCCTCCTCCTCCCTCAGCCCCGCCATTACTGGGTAAAGGTGCCACAGAGGAGACAGAGATTTTCCCTGAGCCCCCTCCCCCAATAAATTGGAAAAAAGACAAGAGATACACTACAGTTATGGGACCCTGTCTTAGACAAGTGGCATTAGAAGGGGAGCTCTTGGGCTGCCTGGTGATGCAAGATCAACAAGGCAATCAGGTACGTGAACCCATTACTTTCAACATTTATAAGGAAACAAGAAAAAGCATTAGAGAAAACGGAGCTGCTAGCCCATTTATGAAAGGATTAATTGAGGCCATAGCAGGTAACTTCCATATGACCCCATGGGACTTGTCAGTGCTAGCTAAAACAACTTTAGAGGCCAGTCAGTACCTCCACTGGAGGGCAGAATATGATGAGTTGTGCAAACAACAAGCCAACCAGAGTCAATTGGCCAGGCAAAACATAACGAGGCTGCTATGCTCCAGGGGAGGGGTCCCTATGTCAATGTACAATAACAATTAAATTTTGTCCCCCAAGCCTGTGCACAAGTGTCCTTAAGCGCCTGCAGGGCTTGGGACCAAATTCCTGAAGGCAGAGTTCAACAGGGATCTTTTGTAAATGTTCGACAAGGGCCTCAGGAGCCATTTGTTGAATTTTTCAATCGGTTAACCCAGGCAATTAAGAGACAAATTAGTCATGCCCATGCCACTGATATCTTATTGTTGCAATTGGCTTATGAAAATGCTCATATAGAACAGCTGCCTTCAGCTATTCTCCCCTGGGGCTCTGCAAAACCTTCTGACCTTTCAGAAGTTTTGCGTCCTTCCCCTATAGTTTTTCCCACCACTGTGACCGATCCCCCACACTTAATTACTTCCTAAAAACCTCATCTCCAAATATAGTCATATTGGAGGTTAGGCCTTCAACATATGAATTTGGGAGGGATACAGTTCAGTCCATGACATTTGTAGATTTGTTTACATTTCTCAGTTCAGTCAGTTTTTCCTTCACATGTTTTGCAGCTCTTTAGTGCATACACATTTAGGATTGCTGCGTCTTCTTGATTCATTGACCCTTTTATCATTATATAATGCTCTTTGTCTCTTGTAGTTTTCTCTGCTGTAAAGTGTACTTTATGAGCTGTTAATATAGTCACTCCTGGCTGGGCATGGTGTCTCACACCTGTAATCCCAACATTTGGGGAGGCCAAGGCTGGAGGATTGCTTGAGCCCAGGAGTTTGAGGCTGCAGTGAGCTGAGATTGTGCCACTGCACCCTAGCCTGGGTGACAGAATAAGACCTTGTCTCTCCAAAAATAATAAAGTTCCTCTTGCTTTCCTTTGATTAGTGTTTGCATAATATATCTTTTTCTATCTTTTTACTTTCAACCTGCCTATATTGTTGTTATTCGAGGTGAGTTTCTTATAGACATCATATAGTTGGTTCATGCTTTTTAATCTACTCTGTCAATCTCTTTTTTTTTGAGACACTGTCTCACTCTGTTGCCCGGGCTGGAGTGCAGTGGTGCAACCTCAGCTCACTGGAACCTCTGCCTCCCAGGTTCAAGCAATTCTCATGCCTCAGCCTCCCCAGTAGTTGGGATTACAGGCACGCACAACCACGCCCAGCTAATTTTTGTATACTTAGCAGAGAGGGTTTCAACATGTTGGCCAGGCTGGCCTTGAACTCCTGACCCCAAGCAATCTGCCCACCTCAGCCTCCCAAAGTGCTAACATTACAGGCATGAGCCTCTGCATCTGGCCTCAATCTGTTTTAATTGGTGTTTTATACCATTTACATTTAATATAATTATGATATATTGGGGCTTAAGTGTGCCATTTTATATTATTTTCCAGTTATTCTGTTTTTTATTCTTTTGCCTGCCTCTCTGTGAGTTACCTGACCAATTTTTAAAAACCAATTTTGATTTACCTAGACTGTGTTTGAGTATATCTCTGCATAACTTTTTAGTGGCTGTCTTGGATATTTATATACACACATAAAAGTCTACTGTTGTCACCATTTACCAACTGGGTAAAGCATAGAAGCCATACCTCCCTGTATGTCCCTTTATATCGTTACCCTCTCCACTTAAAATATAATTGTCTTAAAGATTTCCTTTACATACATTTAGAACCACATTAGACAGTGTTATGATTTTTGCTTCAACCATCAAGCGTAATTTAGAAAACTCAAGGAGAGTCTAGTGTATTTACCCATATTTTTGCTTGAGTGTTCATTCATCCTTCCTGATGTTCCAAGGTTCCTTCTTTTATCATTTCCATTCCTTCTTTTTCACCACTGGGCATGGTGGCTCACACCTGTAATCTCAGCACTTTGGGAGGCTGAGATGGGTGGATCACTTGAGGTCAGGAGCTCGAGACCAGCCTGGCCAACATGGTCTCTACTAATAATACAAAAATTAGCTGGGCGTGGTGGCGCATGCTGGTAGTTCCAGCTACTCAGGAGGCTAAGGCACAAGAATCACTTGAACCCAGGAGGTAGAGGTTGCAGTGACCGAAGATCACGCCACTGCACTCCAGCCTGGGCAACAGAGTGAAACTGTCTCTCTCTCCCTCTCAAAAAACAAACAAACAAAAAAATATTTTTCACTAATGTTTTAGGGTAGATCTGCTCCTGACAAAGTTCCTTAGTTTTCCTGCATCTGCGAATGTCTTGATTCCCCTTCCTTCCTAAAGAATATTTTTGCAGGCTATAGGCCTTTTCTTTCAGCACCTGAAAAATACTGTGCTAATTTCTTCTGGCCTCCACGGTTTCTGAGGAGAAATCCAGTCATTCAAATTGCTTTTCCCATATAGGTAAGGTGTCATTTTTCTCTAGCTGCTTCCATGAATTTTTTTTTTTGTCTTTCATTTTCAGAAATTTAATTTTGAGGTATCTTGGTGTGAATTTCTTTGGGTTGTCAACCTAAATAATAAACAGAGAGAGGTAGTCTAAAAGAAAATGATATTCATTCAGGAATAGGGCATTACAATGAGAATATGCATGCAATAGTAAACTGTGCATATTAAAGGAAGAAAAGGGTTTCTAAAGAAAAAATGAGGATTATAAAATCCTTTTAAGATAATTATCCTAGTCAGGTGTGGTGGCTCATGCTTGTAATCCCTGCACTTTGGGAAGCTGAGGCAAAAGGATCACTTGAGCCCAGGAGTTCTAGACCACCCTGGACAATGTGGTGAGAACCCATCTCTACAAAAATACGAATAAATTAGTGGGGCATGGTGGCATGTACCTGTACTCCTAGCTACTTGGGAGGCTGAGGTGGGAGGATTGCTTGAGCCCAGGAGTTTGAGGTTGCAGTGAGATATGATCACAACATTGCACTCCAGATTAGAGACAGAGACCCTGTCTCAAAAGGAAAATAATAAAAAATAAAAATAAAAGATAATTATCCTTGGCTACAAGGGTCAATAACAAGGGTGTGCCAATTCAAGGTTGGACAGTCAGTCGTTGAGCAGATGTCCCACAGAAGTGTCTTTTGTGTAAGATTGTGATGGCTTTTGTGTAAGATTGTGATGGCTTTTGTGTAATGTGGTTTTTGCAGTCTTTTGTAATAGTTTTGTTATCAGGTATTTATGTATGACCCTTCTCTTCATGGCCTACCTTGGCTCTATTTTTCAGAGTTTTTTTTTTTTTAAACATAAGTAACTCCATTTTAATTCTGGTAACTTTCACATTTCCCCCTTTTGATCAAATTCTTTCTCTAAAAGCATCAGTGATCAATCATTCTGTAGTTAGATTTTGATGTCCCTCAGTGCCAGGATGAACCTGTCCCAGGTTGCTGGTCTGGTCCTACATTAGAAGGAGTTTTGGCAAGTAGGAGTCAGTGTCAACACCTTTTTAGCCACATTTGAGCAACAAGGGAGGTTTGAGGGAGTGGCTCTCAGATTAAGTCTACCTGGAGTCCATTATTAAGTTCAATTTGTCTGTTCCTGTAGTCTTGGTATCATCTCAAAGTGCTGGACCAGCATTTCTGGTTAGAAGCATATTATGTTAGGAGTTGTACTTCTGCAAAAATTTGACAAGTAACATAACATACACAGTTTAAAAAGGGAAAATACAGAGTAAAATTCATAGTAATGACAATCTCAGTTTGCATAATGGTTTTGAGCCATGAACCCAGGCTTAAAAATGCAACCAATTGTGTAAATCAAATGACCATTATCCTGTCAAGTGAAAATGGCAGGCAGTAAGAGGGTAAGCGTCTCATGATACTGCATCTTATGGAAAAGCTGTCTATAGTGTGAGAACGTCAACTTCTCATCTCAGTTTGTAGTTTGAATGTCTTTGGTTATGGCATCAGGTGGTTTGCTGAACTTTTTTTGTGGCTATAAATCTGGCATGTTTGTTCCTTAAAATTTGTTCCTTAAAATTAATCTAGTTTCAGCTCATAGGGCTTTAAGAATAGAATGGTAGAGTAGCTGGAAGAATTTTTAATAATTAATATATTTCTTTAATTCCATGGAAGAAAGATTGGAAGAATCTAGAAGAATTTAGGTTTAGGATCTAGTCTAGATTATAGGTAGAGAATAAGAACTTGAAAACAATGCATAGAGCTAGAATCTAACAACAGATATGTTACAGCATTTTTTTTTCTTTTTTTTTTTTTTTTTTTTTTCGAGGTGGAGTCTTGCTCTGTTGCCCAAGCGGGAGTGCAGTGGCGCGATCTTGACTCACTGCAACCTCCGCCTCCAGAAGAACAATTCTTCTGCCTCAGCCTCCTGAGTATAGGACTATAGGTGACCACCACCATGCCCAGCTAATTTTTTTTTTTTTTTTTTTTTTTTTTGGAGACGGAATTTTGCTCTTTTTCCCAGGCTGAAGTGTAGTGGTGCGATCTCTGCTCACTGCAACCTCCGCCTTCTGGTTTCAAGCGACTCTCCTGCCTCAGCATCCCGAGTAGCTGGGATTACAGGCACCAGCCACCACACCGGGGTAATTTTTGTATTTTTAGTAGAGATGAGGTTTCACCATGTTGGCCAGGCTGGTCTCAAACTCCTGACCTCGTGATCCTCCCACCTTGGCCTCCCAAAGTGCTGGGATTACAGGTGTGAGCCACCTTGCCTGGCCAATTTTTTGTATTTTTTAGTAGAGACGAGGTTTCACTGTGTTAGCCAGGATAGTCTAGATCTCCTGACCTCGTGATCTGCCCGCCTTGGCCTCCCAAAGTGCGGGGATTACAGGCGTGAGCCACCACCCCTGGCCTTTTCTTTTTTGAGACAGGATCTTACTTTGTCACCCAGGCTGGAGTGCAGTGGTGCGATCATAGCTCACTGCAGCCTCGGCCTCCTGGGCTCAGGTGATCCTCCCACCTCTGCCTCCTGAATAGCTGGGACTATAGGCACGCACCACCACACCCAGCTAATTTTTTGTATTTTTGTAGAGATGAGGTTTTGCCATGTTGCCCAGACTGGTCTTGAACTCCTGGGCTGAAGCAATTCACCTGCCTCAGCCTCCCAAAGTGCTGAGATTACAAGCATGAGCCACAGTGCCTGGCTATAGCATTTCTTTAGAAACTTAACTTTTTCTTTCTACACCGATCACATAGGAATTTCAGATTTAGAAACCTTTTGAGGCTAAGAAGCCAAATCAAGGCAGATTTTACATTTTACCTATAGTCCTAAGGTTCTTGGGCCTGCTAGAAAGTGACAGTTTTTACTCTTTTTTTTTTTTTTTTTTTTTTTTTTTTTGAGACGGAGTCTTGCTCTGTCGCCCAGGCTGGAGTGCAGTGGCGCGATCTCGGCTCACTGCAAGCTCCGCCTCCCAGGTTCACGCCATTCTCCTGCCTCAGCCTCTCCGAGTAGCTGGGACTACAGGCGCCCGCCACCACGCCCGGCTAATTTTTTGTATTTTTGGTAGAGACGGGGTTTCACCGTGGTCTCGATCTCCTGACCTCGTGATCCGCCCGCCTCGGCCTCCCAAAGTGCTGGGATTACAAGCGTGAGCCACCGCGCCCGGCCAGTTTTTACTCATTAACTAACTATCAGGCTGGAGGCTGGGCACAGTGGCTCATGCCTGTAATCCCAGCACTTTGGGAGCCGAGGTGGGTGGATTGCCTGAGGTCAGGAGTTCGAGACCAACCTGACCAACATGGTGAAACCCTGTCTCCACTAAAAATACAAAACTTAGCCGGGCGTGGTGGCACTTGCCTGTAATGCCAGCTACTCAGGAGGCTGAGGCAGGAGAATTGCTTGAACCCGGGAGATGGAGGTTGTAGTGAGCTGAGACCGCACCATTGCACTCCAGCCTGGACAACAAGAGTGAAACTCCGTCTCAAAAACAAAACGAAACTATCAGGCTGGGAACCCTTGAAGGGCATTCTATGTTCTCAAATACGATGTTCCAGTCAAAGCCTTGGTAATATAACCAGTATTTTCAATTGCACTCTATAAAAAAAGAGCAAATTTTTATTGAACTTATGCACATGACCATGTTGCCATAAAAAAATAAGAATAAGGCCGGGCGCGGTGGCTCACGCTTGTAATCCCAGCACTTTGAGAGGCTGAGGCGGGCGGATCACGAGGTCAGGAGATCGAGACCACGGTGAAACCCCGTCTCTACTAAAAATACAAAAAATTAGCTGGGTGTGGTGGCGGGCGCCTGTAGTCCCAGCCACTCGGAGAGGCTGAGGCAGGAGAATGGCGTGAACCTGGGAGGCGGAGCTTGCAGTGAGCCGAGATCCATCGCGCCACTGCACTCCAGCCTGGGTGACAGAGCGAGACTCCGTCTCAAAAAAAAAAAAAAAAAGAATACTCCCAAGTAGTTTCTAAATTTCGGAGGGATCAAGTAGGGAAGAAAAGAAAATGCTTCCATGTTTCTTCACAAAAGTATATTTTACCAAACTCTTATAGATAGCTTAAGAGAAAAAAGTTCCTTAAACTTGAAAATAAAACATTTAAGGAAAGAACCAATAATATTTTACATAAAAGTAACAAAAAAGGCCGGGTGCAGTGGCTCACACCTGTAATCCCAGCACTTTGGGAGGCTGAGGCAGGTGGATCACCCAAGGTCAGGAGTTTGAGACCAGCCTGACCAACATGGTAAAACCCCATCTCTACTAAAAATACAAAAATTAGCTTGGCATGGTGGCACATGCCTGTAATCCCAGCTACTTGGGAGGCTGAGCAGGAGAATCACTTGAACCCGGGAGGTGGAGGTTGCAGTGAGCTCAGATCACGCCACTGCACTCCAGCCTGGTCGACAGAGCAGGACTCTTGGGGGAAGAAAAATAAAACAAAAAATGTAACCAAAACATTACCTTCATCAGTGTTACTTAATCTTATGTAATTAATTTTTTTCCGCTTGATCTTGATTAGCAGTTTCATGAATTCAAGTCTCTTCATTAGAGTTCTGAAAAAATTTTATTTAGTCTTGATCTTATAGTTATTAGTAACCTAGACTTAAGAGTTGTGTTAGTCTCTTCTGTGAATCTGATTGCAGATATCTTTAGAGAAAATCAAAACTGTTGATGACAGAGACTTAGAATAATCATGATTAAAAATTGGATGGAAATTGATTATAATCAGCAATTGACAAGGAAATTTGGCTATGTTCTGGCTTATGACATAATAACCAGATTTATGACTGATATATTAGATTTCTAAGAGTTTTATACAATTTTGGAACTTTCTTATCAATAACTTATCCATTCATGTAACTGAAAGAAGATCTTGCCTCACTTACTATTTGAGAAGGTTTCCCAAACCATTTTCTAAATAATCCTAATTTTAGTAGCTCTGACATTTTTTTTACCTTCTCCGGGGCCCAATTGGAAAATCCCAAAGTTAAATCTAGCTTAAAAAGACTTAACTTAGAATTTTGATATTGGGGAAGCCCATCAAAGATGCCAAAAGATACAAAGCACTTGATCAAAACAGGATCATATGGCACAGTGAAACAATAGTCATGCATTTAACCACAGTGATAATCAAGACTTCAGAAGAAATAGAGAAAATTATATGGATGTGAAAGCAATGCTTTCAAAGCTCAGTTTTCCTAAGTAATAAAAAAAAAATCTACTAAAGACAGCATAGGAATTTATCTTGGTAAAACATAAGATCTTTAGATTTTATTTTTTTTTTTTTTTTGAGACAAGGTCTCACTCTGTCACCTAAGCTGGAATACAATGGCACAATTTTGGCTCACTCCAACCTCTGCCTCCTGGGCTCAAGTGATCCTTCCACCTTAGTTCCCTGAGTGGCTGGGACTACAGGTATGCACCACCATGCCCAGATAATTTTTTTAATTTTTTTATACAGATGGGGTTTCGCCATGTCACCCAGGCTGGTTTCAAACTTCTAACCTGAAGCGATCCACTCACCTTGGCCTCCCAAAGTGCTGGGATTACAGACGAGAGCCACTGCACCTGGCCCAAGATTCTTTCTCATACAAAATTACTCTTTTTAACTTTCCTTACCAAAAATACTCTTCATACCTACAACTTTCTTCATGTCTCTCTCCCGTAGTTACCAGTTCCTTTCTACCTTGTTTCTAGTTCCTTTCCAAATTTACTTTTTGAAATTACCTTTAAATAATCTCCCAATTAGACAAAATTATTCTTTTTTTCTCAAAGAGAAAAAACCATTTTATAATTTTTAGAAGCATATTTCCCCATAACATAATTTTTAATGTGTACTAACGGACCAAAATATATTTTATCTTTCTATAAAATTTAAGAAGCAGGAACAAAAATATTTATGTTCAGTCATTTGTTTCAGTTTTTTATCTTATTTGGAAATGACCCAGACATTTAATGAACATCTATCATTTAATTGAGCATAATTTTAGATTTCCAATTAGCCAGGTTTAGTGGCACACACCTGTAATCCCAGCTATTTGGGAGGCTGAGGCAGGAGGATTGCTTTAGCCCAGGAGTTTGTGAACAGCCTGGCTACATAGTAAGATGCCACATTAAATAAAAAATAAAAATAAATACACTTTAAAAGATTTCAAATTACATGAAAAGTTCATTTATAAATGTTTTTCCTCTTTATATTTACATGATGTGTTTATTTTTAACAGTTTACCTAGATTACTTATGAAAACTGAGATATTAGACAAAGCTTATCATCATTTCAAGTTATTTCTCTGTTAACCATTTTTATAGCCTCTGAATATCAAGTGTTCACCTAAGAAATTTAAAGTTAAATATATGGGCATTTTGTTGATAACACAGGAGATACAGCTGATTTTATGAAGCCAACAATATTAAATTAGCCTTATTTACCAAAGGGTTACACAAAGATTATTCTGTTTTTAAGCTGAATTTTATAGTTTAATATCTAACAGAGACCAGCATGCAGCCAAAAATGCATACCGACTATTTTGAAGAGATTTCTATTTTTATGTTACCAATAATTTAAAAACCAGCTTATTTATTAAAGATTTACTTCTAAAAGGCATTTAGGTTAATTACTATATATTTTCTATGAGTGCTCATTTATCTAAGCTAATCTGAATAGAATTCCCTCAGGGATTTCTGGCTGATTATGTCAGATTTTACCACGTAGACACAACATATATAATACGTGTACATATGCATAAACACACCAGATGCTTACATATGCACACAAATCTTAACAGCTTTCATTTTAAAATTTTAGTCATGAGAGAGTAATACAAACTCACCAGTTTATAAAAGATGCTTGGATCCAGCTTATACTTCTGACAAAATGGCTAAATTTTGCTCCGATAACTAATCCGGTAAAAGCTGTGGACCACAATTTTCGTGAACAGTTTAGCTTTTTAAAATCTCTTTCATCCTTTTCCTTTTTTCTGTTTCAAAGAGTTTGGGGGTAACTCTTCAGTGTTTACATTTTAACTAAGACCAACTGAATAGTATAAGAAAAACAGTCTCCAAGTGGCCTTGAATTAGTAGCAAATTTATCTTTTGTTTGCTGGTCTGGTTTACTTGAATAGTCAGTGTGGATGGGCAAGCATTTTGGCTGTGTGTGTGTGTGTGTGTGTGTGTGTGTGTTTCTTTTTTGGCTTTTTCTGGTGCCTTGTGTCAGACTTAAGCAATTTTTATGCTGGACAGAGAAACCTTATATTATTGCTCTGAGCTCATGATTTTCACCTGTTTGGTCCAGAAGCCCAACTTTTTTTTTTTTTTGAGACGGAGTCTGGCTCTGTCACCCAGGCTGGAGTGCAGTGGCATGATCTCAGCTCACTGTAACCTCTGCCTCCTGGGTTCAAGCGATTCTCCCGCCCCAGCCTCCCAAGTAGCTGGGATTACAGGTGCCTGCCACCATGCCCAGTTAATTTCTGTATTTTTAGTAGAGATGGGGTTTCACCATGTTGGCCAAGTTGGTCTCGAACTCCTGACCTCAAGTGATCTGTCTGCCTCGGCCTCCCCAAAGTGCTGGGATTACAGGTGTGAGTCACTGAACCTGGCCTTGAGAACCTAACTTTTATAAGCATTTAGCTAGTTCTTTTTCTTTTAGACTATTAATCCTTCAATTAACTGTTCTGTCACCTTAAGCAGTTGTTAGACAAACCTAAATTTACATTTACAAAAGGTATCTAGGTTGTTGGCTGCCATGAAGGTGTTGTAATTTGTAAAGCCATTAATTTGAAAGACCTTTAAGACCAAAAAAAAAAATCTTGGCTGGAGTGCCATTAGGAGAGAGTGTTATCTCAACACCAGCAGAAAAGTTAGCAGATTCAAAGTAGAGATCTTAGAAGGATCCATATGTTAACATTGTAATTGGAGGGTTTGTGTTTTTTTTTCTTTTTTAGAGAGTTTGACTAATGACCATTGAGCTCTGAATTTTCCTTCATGTAATTTGCCCATCAGTTAAAAAATATGCATAAGAATGGGCCATATTATATAGCTGGCTGGAGTCTCAGAAAACCTGGCATGCCTTAGCGTTTGTGAATCCCATTCCATTTCTTATTAATCTCTCAAGAGCAAAGATAATCCTATAAATCCACCAGAGAATGTCAGGAGTCTGGACTGGTATTTTAGATCATGGCAACTGCCCTCATGGCTTTTAATTAGTCATCCACTAGTGTCTGCCATTTGGAATGTTTATTTTTGCTCTTGGAGGATTTCCAGAAATCAGCAAAGGAAAAGGGCCAAATCATTTACAGACACACAGAACCAAACCAAAATGAGACCAAAATTAGTGTTCACAATACTTTTAACCCAGGTGTGCAGATTAAACACACTATTAAATTAGGCATGCAGGAAGAACCAAAAGTAAATTCTCCAGAAAAGACTTGCCTCACAGATAGGATATAAATTCTGTAGAAACCAGAGCACTCAAACCAGAAGGGTACTTGTCCTCATCCCAGAAAGGACTTTCCAGAAAAGACAGAAAGTCTTTTATCATCCCAGGAGGGATGTAATGTCCATTATTAAAGGCAGACTTGTAACTGAAACAAATCCTCTATAAAGTGAAAAACAATTAACCAGAGGGAGGGAGTCTGAGAATCCTACAGGAGATTCACCCAGCTGGAAAAGGCAACTCATGAAGATGGAGAGCACAAAGGGCTCAGTCAGTATACACTCAGTTTCAGGGGCCTCTGATTCTTCTGAAGTGAGCCTGCCTCATCCCACTTCTGACACCATTTATGTCAACCTCAATAACAAACGGAGTGAGGTCCTCTAAAAGAAAATGATATTTATTTGGTAATAAGGTATTGTAATGGAAATACATGTGTGATAGTAAACCATGTGCATATTCAGGGACTTGAAGGAAGACAAAGGTTTTCAAAGGAAAAATGAGGATTACATAATTGTTTTGAGATAATTATCCTTGGCTACAAGGATCAATAACAATGGTAGTGCCAGTTTGGGGTTGGACAGTCAGTTGCTGAGCAGATGTCTTTGCAGAAGTATTTTTTTGGTATAAGGTTGTGATGGTCTTTGTGCTAGGTTGTGGTTTTCACAAGGTTGTGGTCTTTTTGTAATAGTTTTTGTTACCAGGCATTTATGCATGAGAACTCTCTCTCCAGCTTTTTTTTTTTTTTAACACAAAAGTGACTGTTTTTTTTGTTGTTATTTGTTGTTTCTCTTTCTTTTTTTCTTTTTCTTTCTTTTTTCTTTCTCTCTCTTCTTTCTTTCTTTTTTTTTTTTTTTTTTTTGTTAGAGAGAGTCTCCCTCTGTTGCCCAGGCTGGAGTGCAGTGGTGCAGTCTTGACTCACTGCAACCTCTACCTCCTGGGTTCAAGCAATTATCCTGCCTCAGCCTCCTGAGTAGCTGGGATTATAGGCATGCATCGCCATGTCTGGCTCATTTTTGGGGGTTTTATCATGTTGGCCAGGCTGGTCTTGAACTCTTGGCCTCATGTGATCCACCTGCCTCGGCCTCCCAAAGTGCTGGGATTACAGGCGTGAGTCACCATGCCAGGCCAGTAATGGCTTTTAATTCTAACCACTTTCGCAAGTTTATCTGGTTTGGGATTTGCTTGGCTTCTTGAATCTGAAGGTTTATGTTTGTTGCCAAATTTTGGAAGTTCTCAGGTGTTATTTTTTTGAGTGCTTTTTTTGTTTTGGAGATAGGGGTCTCACTCTGTTGCCCAGGCTGGAGTGCGGTGGTGTGATCACAGGTCACTGCAGCCTCGACCTCCTGGGCTCAAGCAATTCTGCCACCTCAGCCTCCAGAGTAGTTGGGACTACAGGCACACACCATCACGCCCAGCTAATTTTAAAGTTTTTCTGTAGAGACAGGGTCCCACTCTGTTGCCCAGGCTGGTCTTGAGCGCCTGGACTCAAGCAATTCTCCCACTTCAGCCTTCCAAAGAGTTAGGATTACAGACATGAGCCACCGTACCTGGCCTCGAGTGTTTTCTTAGCCTCTTTCTATTTCCCTCTTCTTCGCTGACACAAATGTTAGATCTTTTGTTATGGTCACACAGGTCCCTGAGATGCTGTTCATTTTTTTCAATCTGTTTTCTCTCTGTTGTTCAGATTGGGTAATTTCTGTTGTTTTGTTTCCCAGTTTATGGTGCATTCTTTCCTTTCCCATCCTCTCCACTCTTAAGCCCATCCACTGATTTTGGTTATTGTATTTTTTTAGTTCTAAAATTTCCAAAAGGTTCTTTAGATCTTTTCTTTGCTCAGACTTTCGACTTTTTCATTTGCTACAAGTGTGTTTATAATTATTTGTTGAAACATTCGTATGGCTGCTTTAAAATATTTGTCAGATAATTCTAATATCTGTCCATCTTGGTGTTGATATCTTTTTTTTTTTTTTTTTAAAGACGCAGTGTCCCTCTGTTGCCCAGGCTGGAGTGCAGTGGCGCAATCTCAGCTCACTGCAACCTCCGCCTCCCAGGCTCAAGCCATTCTCCTGCCTCAGGCTTCCGAGTAGCTGGGACTACAGGTGTGTGCCACCACGTCCGGCTAAGTGTTGACATCTATTGATTATTGCCTTTTAAATTCAGATTGAGAGTTTTCTGGATATTGGTATGATAAGTGATTTTCTATTGAAACTTGGACATTTCTGTTTCTCATTCTTATTTAAACCTTCTCTTTTAGCTGACTTTGACACCACTCTAGCAAGGGAAAAGGAAATAGCATATTACTGCCAGGTTGGGGGTCAAAGCCCAGCTTCCCCACCTGGCCTCCACTGACACCTGAGGTAGGAGGCTGCTTGTTATTGCTGGGGTGCCGTGGTACTCCCGGCTGCCCCTGTAGTTTCCACTGACTCCCAAGGCGGGAGCAGCGTCACAATCACTGGGTGCTGGTGAGCGTTCTGCCTCCTCACCAGGCCCCCTCTGACACCGTGCGTGAGATTGTTGGGCACCTCATTATAGCTTTGTGAGGGCAGAGGTCTTGGCCTTTGCTGATCTGGGTGGGGCCCCATTTTTCCTGTGGTGTTTGGCTGGAGTAGAGCAGTTATTTATTGTCTAAATTTTCTGTCTTGCTAAGCTGCCCCTTTCCTGGTCCTCTGGCTGGAAAGAACAGGTTTTTGTCTGTGCCCACTGGTGTTTCCATTGGGGGTTGTAATCGTACTTAGTGGGGAGAGCAGGGAAAAGAGCATTTACTGATCTTCCGAGACATAGGCGTTAGTTTACTTTTGATAGCTGTTGTCAAGGTGTCCTTGTTACATGTGGTGCACACATTAGTTTTCCATTGTTTCTTTTTCTTAAGGGTGCATTTTGCTATGCAGAAATGTTTAGTTTTTATAGACTCAAATATATTAATCCTTTTTAAAAAATGGATTCAGGGTTTTATAACATGTTTGGAAAGGCCTTTCTCAAACCAAGCTTATTAAAAAAAAACTCCCATTTTCTTCTAGCTTTGAGTTTTGTTTTTTGTTTTTACATTTAAATATGTGAGCCATCTGGAATTTATTTTGGCATAAGTTGGAACAGGAATCTCCCTGCGCTCCCTCCCCCTTGGCTACCCAATTGTCCCAGCTCCATTTACTGAGTAGTATTTTATGGTGTTAGGAAAATTCTATTTGGTAAATGGTTGTTTATAATAGTATTCCTAACAGCCGAATCCTGAAAAAAGCGGTCTCAAAGTCTTAGAGGCTGCATGGAGGAGGGGATGGTTCAGACTTTAGCTTTCCTTGTTGTTAGTCGATGACAGCGAGTGGGTGCAGTGTGAGCCCCAGGCTGAACTGCATGACACACTAGATGGTCGGCCTGTCCCTATCTATGGGACTTGGATACCCGCTGGGTTCAGGAAGCCAGGGGTGGCCACGGCTGACTAGAGGGTGTTTTGAGCTGCCTTGGAAAGTGCTCCAGCTTGAAAGTTTCTCCTCCTCCGTGGCCTGGTCATTGCTGAGGATTGATCTATCCCAATTTTCAATAGTAACAACCCAGCTGCCTAGGAGTCTGAAGGGTAGGCCCATGAGGATGTGGAGGAGTATGACAGAAATGAGCCCCTGAAGGGGGAGAAAGGAGTGAGTGGAAGAGGCCGGAGATTGTGCCTCACACAGAGGCAGAATGTGTAAGGTGGCCCCAGAAGGGATGATGATAGCAGCTATGTGTCCTGGTGCCCTGACGACACTAGTTATGACCCGACCTTTCTCTTCTGGCTGTCAGGTTTCTTCTGCTTAGGAAAGAGAGCCATAGCCAGGGAGCCAAGGGATGTGGGGATGAAGAACCCCTCTGGAATGTGAGGCCCTCCCCCACGGGGCCTCAGTGGACTTTCCCAACTCAACGCAGCGTGGCCTACAAAGCCCTAGTTGGGAGTAACAACCTGGGATTTGGCTCTCTCTCTGCCATTCGCTGGCAGGCTGGCTAGGAGAAAATCATTTTCCAAGTCTGGACCTTGTTTTCTCTACCAATAAAAGAGGTTAAGTTTTAGACATAAACAACTATTGTTTATGTTCAATATGGGTATTGAACTAGATGAGTGAATTTTTTTAAGGCCCTTTTAAGAAATGGAAGAGTCTACAGAAACTTAGGAATAAAAGCGTTCAGTGCTAGGCAGCTGGGGTTGAAGCAGGCCTAGGAACAGGGGCTCTGGCAGCTGGAGCCACTGGACCAGATGGGGCTCAAGGTCCCTCCCACTGGCCCTGGGCCCTGCTTTATGAATAGAGGTGACACCACCTGTCCGGAAAGGAATGGGGCTAATGAGATGGTTGCCTGGAAAGCTAGCCGAGCTGGAACACAGGTGCTCCATCATCAATGAAGGGGCTGCTATGACCGCTTGCTTGTGCCTTCCCAAATTCTCCCCTTTAAATACAGCTCAGCACCCCGCCCCTTCCTCCCCCTGCCACTAGCCCTCTGGGAGCACTTTGCCCTCTGCATCCATACCATAGCACAGCAGCTTTGGGCTGGTAGCTAGTTGTTTATGTCTAAAACTTAACCTGTGCAATCCAAGCAAGTTCCTGAAAGGAGACCACTTTCTTTCATAGCTCTAGATCCCCCAGGCTGCCTGGGAGGCAGATGTTCGATTCACGTCTGTGGGTGGACAAGCCCAGACCAGGAGGCAGAAGAGATGCAACTGCAGCAGTAACTAGAATGTGGCCCTGGCTTGGTGTTCACAGCATGATGCTCCTAAGGAGGGGAAGGTGAATTGTGGGGCCCTTGCACCTCACAGGGCAGCTGTAACTATCAGAGAGTGCGAGACAGAAAGCCAAACAAACAAACAGCCAAGCTGTCATCATCTCAGCCAAACGGCGTAGGACGCCAACTCACTGACCCTGAGCCTGCGTCTCGCCTATGCCCACGCCTCTGCCAGAAAACAATCATCAATCAAGACGCTTTCCAATTCAAAGACTCGGAAGAATTAAGGCTGCGTTCATGTCGCTTCTCATTTATTAATTCAGTCTGTTCTAAGTTGTACAGTTATGAAAATAACAAAACCAAAGCTGGAAGCCCAGGAATATTTACACTCTCTTGGGTAGTGAGGTCAGTCTATGTTGTTGCACAGATTGGTTATGTTTGGTACCTCAAAATGTTTATAATTCAGACAAAATCAGACAGATTAACAATTTTATGTACAGTAAAACAAAAGGGGAAGTCATTCAAGTATCAAAATACAGAGACAAAGATTAAATAACATTTTTATTACAGTTCAGTCCGTTGCCACACCATGAGCAACAATACTTGTGAGCTGCTTTCTGCTGGCCTGGGCATCTCAAAGACAGACCCCGTTCAGACTGGTTTTCTGATGTCTCTGACTGCAGCTCTGCCTGCTGCCTGCTCAAACCCGAGCGTCTCGGGAACTCCCATTATTAGTGTCTGACGCTGGAGGGCTCAGGAGGGATGCAGAGCACTGCACATGCAGAGCCTGTCGGGAAGGTCTTATGTGCTGAGCAGCTGGTGGGCAGGGGAGAAGAGGTGGACAAGAAGCCTGTGGCTGGGACAGGTACTAAGCCCATCTGAAGTCTCCCACCTGAATGGGCTCCTTCACAGTTCAGAAATGCAGCGACAGGGTCTGCCCCTGGTGTGACCTGCACTTGGAGAAGTGCAAAAGTAGGGGGGCCTTCCCACTTGAAGCCTGTCCTTAAAGTTACAATAACCTTTCTAGGAAAGGGAGACTACCTGCCCCAGAGGAGAAGAAAAGAAAGGAAGAAAGAAAGGCCCAGTCATTTTCCTTTCTTGAATATTCAGAAATAAACCAATCTCTAAACAGAACCCAGAGCCAGAGCAGACTAGCCAAGGCTTCCAGTATGAAAATACCCTGAATAAATAAAGATGATATAGCAGCTTCAAGCAGAAGAAACACCTATGGATGATCTAAGCACAAACGACAGCTTGAGGAGTGTATCGTAGTGTCTGCAGTTTCTTTCGGACCTACCACCCCCCGACAGAGGCCCATTTAGATGTGGCCTGGCCCCTCAGGAGGAAGACGGGCACCAGCATGCACGCAGCGGCAGCGCAGTCTACTCTGGATGCTTTAGGGTTCCTGGTCAACTCTTAGAAGAAAGTCGGGGCTGAGTACTGTATAGCATTAGCTCATGGGAATCCTCACAGGCCCTGAAAGGAGCAGGAAATGAAGTAAAACTGCACGGTGTCGAGGTCTTCGTTTAGTACCGCGAAGTGGAGGAGGGCCTGCCTCTGCCGCAGAGAGAGCTGAGTCCCAGGACCCAACCTGCTGGGCGCTTAGCAGATAGAAACCCACAAGGCCTGGCCTCTAGCCAGCCAGAGACAGCCCCACTTCTGATTTTTGGCCAACCACATGGGTTAAGAATGTACTCCCTGCACATACACACCAACAAAGAATTTAAATTCACAGCCTTTGCTGGGGAAACAGGAGTGTTGCTGAAGCCTGGACTATTCATCCTGGGACCTGACTGACCTATGCCAGGAAAGCTTGGAGCCTGCTAAAGTGCCCACAGGAGGAACTGGGCACACAGCTGAGCCAGCTTTGCCTCTCAAATCCACAGCAGTTTCCCCTGCATTTCTACTCTAGTCCAGAGGGAAGAATGCAACCCAAGTTACTTTTAAAAGCAAAGCGAGCAGCAGGAAAGCTTAAGCAGAGGCGCACCGGGACGCCAGCCTGCCCCAAAGGCCACGCGGGGGAGCATCAATGCACTGTCACCTTATTTAGCTTTTTCCACACCGGGGGCCAGGGATGGGCCCAGCAGCCGAGAGTGTAACCGTCAAACTGATAATTCAGCGAATCAAAATGAGCCCCAATCACACAGGCTGATTAGACAAATCACAAATTGGCAAGTAGCAACCTTAGCTGACCTACTCCAAACATTAATGCCCCAAACAAAGCTGCTTTTCCTGTTCTCTGACACAACGCAGGCAGTACGGCGCCAGCCAGCCCAGGGCAGTGCTCCGGTCACTGACAGGTAAGAGGCCAGGGAGAGGCCTGGCACTCTGGTGCTGGCTGACTTCCCAGCACTAGAAACTGCACACTTTATCTTCATTTGGCCACCGAACCTTCCCATTGGGAACCCCGGAAATGGACCGGAAACCTTTGAGTTGCTCAGGTGCCTCTAAGGCTGTGTTCTTACGAGAAGCCTGTGTCCAGCCCCTGAAGGGGACAGGAAGTCGGGCAGTTCATAAAGAGCAGCAGCTGATATGGTCGGGTTTGAAAAGCAGACGCACCGTACTCAATTCTGCCCGAGGCTGCTCCGTTCCCCTCACCCACAGGCCACCGCTTTCTCTTCAGACCCACTGAGCTGTACCCAGGTCCCATCCTGAGGACAGAGGCTGTGCAGGCTGGCCTCTGAACCAACCTCAGCTCCCCTGTCCTCTGCCCCATGGCCATTTGTCTAAAGATTGGCAGTATGACCTAGAGGTTTGAGCCAAGTGTTAAAAGTTCATTTTGTAAAAAGATTTTTTTTCTGTTAAAAACAATGTGTTCTGAACAAGTCACTTCTTGACCCTCTGGAATGCCAGTCCCATCTGCTAGCGGCCTGGAGTGCTTCTCCACAGCCAAGGCAGGGCTCGTTCTGCAAGACATGGTGGTGGCAGGCCCAGGCCAAGTGGCCAAGAGGAGGTCCTGCAGGTGGAGGTGAGGCCTGGGTCTTCAAAGCTGCAGGTGAGGCGATGGCGGTGGTGGCAGTGGGAGCCTATGCCCCCAAGTCTATGTTTCCGCAGCACAGTGTGGTTCCTCAGTGGCTCAGCTTGGCAGAAGCAAACAATGGGGGGAGGAAAGGGTTAACCAATGGGGCCTACGGACGGTGGAGGAAACGGAAAGGAAACACAGAGCAGGACAGAAGATCCCTCACAGCCTCCCCTGGGCACCCTCCATGCCTGCTTTGAGCACCCACAGCCCGCAGCCCCCGCCGCCTCTGGCTCAGCGACTCTGCTCAGGAAGGCACAAGGATGGGTGGGTGCGCAGGACCCACCCGGTTTATCGACTTGGGTTTTGACTGCCCTGGCCGACTGGCTTTCCTAATGGACTCTGCTATGCCCAGCTGCCTATGGGCACCGCTTCCTTCCTGTCTCCTGCCATCCAAACTGATTTGCCCGCACTGGAGAACGGGGGGCCTCTTCAAAGACTCAGCTCCACCATCCCAGCTGCTGAGCTGCTGCGAGGGGACGGCCTCTCCTCTCGGAGGAGTCAGGAGGCTGAGGGAGGTGGTCAGGGGCGCACTGGACGGCGCTGTCTATCTGTGATCCCCCACCGTGGAGAATGTCAGAAAGCTCCCAGAGGACAATGGAGGCCACTTGGTCCAGGTCCCTGTCCTCCAGCAGCTCTGTTCTGTGAGGGAAGAAGGTGCGCCGTGTGTGCAGGGCACAGGCTGCCGCCTCGTTGTTTCTACGGAAGGCCTTCCTCCTCAATGAGCTAGACTCCAGAGCCAGGCCCAAGGCTGCCAGGCCTTGAGACTCCATGGCGAAGATAGAGGGGCTGTCCACATACGTGCCACCCCCCTCCTTGGAGGGGAAGGCCCATCAGGACTGAGACACCTGCTGTGTGAGCCAGCCTGTGAGTGTTCAGATACCCAGAGCCCCAAGCGGGGCAGTCAGCACGGACCCAAGGGCCGGGTGCATATCTTGGGCCCTCACAGAAAGCAGTCTGTCCCTGGTCCAGCCACATCACTGAGCTCAAGGTCTCACAAGGGCCTAGCCATGAGAGTGAGGCCAGCACCTCAGAGCAGCGGAGGACAGTGGGGTGGGGCTGCAGGCCGGCTGTAAGCAGAGTGCTGGGGACTCTGGCACTGGGTGGTCACAGTGGTTGGTTGTTTCAGGAGAGGTGAGAACAGTCAGCTAGCTCTTGGCAACGGTGCCCAGCTGTGGCTCAGTACAGCAGACAGGAGGAGGGAGCCACACAGCCCAGCCCAACCCCAGGGAGCTATCAGTGCCGTTGGGATTCTGCTGGAGACTGCCCTGCCCGTCGGGGTTCACAGTGCCTGCCCGTGGAGGCTTCCGGGGTGCAACAGAACCCCTGAGCCCTCTTGGTGCCCACCTCAAAGACAACTCACCCCCTCAAGCTGTCCTCAGCCCAAGGGGGAGAATTCACAGTGTTCGGTGGTGGTAGGTGCGAGAGCTGCGAGTGTACAGCGTCTACGCTGCCGCCCGCCCAAGAGGAGCAGGTCCCAGTGCAGGTGGGGCCTTGGCATCAGCAGCTGGAAGGAGAGAGTTGAGGACAGCAGAAAGATCGGATGGCAAAGGCACAGTGAGACTAGTGGAGACAGGGAGTGGGTTGTTTTAGAAGATAGTGGTCTCATACTTGGTGCTGAGGCTCCGCTTAGAGTCTGGTTTGGGGTCCACAACCCAGGAGACACTGGCATGGGATTGGGCATCTTGGTCCATATCGGGTGGTTCCAGCTGCCAAACAAGGAAGCAGTCAAGAGTCAGAGGGAGCTCTGTGCCAGGGCTGGAGGCAGGAGGCCCCTCCCACCCCCAGGCCAGGCTGTGGCCCCTGTGCTGGGAGGGGCAGCCCTTATTCTCCTCAGCCAAAGAGCAGGCCCCTGGGGGCGGGCAGAGGAGGGACATGCTCCCGGAGCATCTTGGGGAGGGCCGCCTCCAGGCACAACTTCTCTCCGGGATTTCTTGGGATTGCTCAGTTAAAGGACCCCTGTCCTACCCGGGCCTCCTGCTCTAAGCCCAAACCCGCTCACACTGGGCAGGAAGGGGATATGGGGCTTGGAAACGTCAAGCCTCGGGTCTCTCTGGTAGGCCCAGAGAGCTCACCCCAAGGCAAGACCACAGCAGTCACCCCAGACCTCTGGAGAGAGGACGCACAACAGAAAAACAGAGAGGGCTGAAGCACACACAGGACAGGCAGGGGGCATCTCAGGAAGAGGGGAAAGAATGTCACACAGGCAGAGGGAGAGGCCACCAGAGGCTAACAGGGCTCACGGTCACTTCGGGGAGACTGACACACAAGACAGCAGGAGGCGTAAAGACCTTGACTCCAGGACTAACAGACGGCAGCGGTAGGTAGGAAGGGCGGTGGGTGGTGCAGGTGTGACAGTAACAACAGCGATTATCGGGGGGCAGCGGCACCTGGGGTGCAGAGCAAAGCAGACACAGACACAGGGATGGTGCAGTTACTGGGGGCTGCCTGCGGGCCGCTCTCTGCAGCCCCTTGATGGCCTGCCCTTGGGGGAGCCCAGCGAGGGAGGGGAGCAGGAGCACCAGAGGCCCGCCGGGGCCAGAGGAGCTGCTGCCTTTCCAGGGCGAGACCTGGCAGGGGTGGGAGACAATTAAGGTCATTTCCCTGTAAGGCCAGCTTTCTGGAAGTGCCAGAAGACCCTCCTCGCGCTGGCCACCCTGAGCCCTTGAATCCCTGGGTCCAGGGAGAAGGGGATCTTGGCCAGTGGGGCCCACGTACTGCAGATTTCCTCATGCCGACCCGAGGCTTAGGCACCGGTTTGAAAGATTTTGTTTCAATCATCTCAGCTGCAGAGGCGCCCACTGCCCTGGACTTCTGGGCCTGCAGGGCCAACTGATAGGCCACTTCGAAGGCCTGCCCCAGCGTCAGGATAATCTCGTAGGTCAGGTTCTGGGAGGAAGCAGATCACCACTTAAGCGCCTCGTTCAGGAGCCGCTTCACCCACTCCTGCCCTGTCCTCATCCCCACCCTGAGCACACAGGCAGCATCTGGGGTAAGAAGGGAACACTGGTTTTGAAAAGACACAATTTGAGCGTAACACACTGTTTCCTTCTGCAGGATTTCATGTGATAGAAACACCAGGTAAATGCAAAAACTGCTACCAGCTGAACCAAGCCCCCAGGAGATACACAGACACCCCCCCCCCCTGCCCCCACCACCCCTGGTGCCATAGCTTCACACTGGATATGCCCTTCCTCGCAGGGACCATGTGTCCCCCTCTAAGTCTACCCGGAAGCGCTCCTACCTCCTTCCGCTCTTCCCTCCTTTCCCTGCTTTTACTCTCCCTAGGTCCCTGTTGTTCTCCCCGCTCTACACAGGATGTGGCCGGGAGCTGGGCTGCGGGGAGGGCAGGTGCACACTGCTGCAAGCCCATAGTAGGTCTTTTCCAAGGCAGGGTGCCATGCCTGCGGCAGTACTTGGGTATTTCTTAACCATTTAATATAAGTGGTGCTAGTGCTTTTATTTTTAATGTGTCACCGACAAAGTTTGTGAGTGCTGTGCCCCTAACTCCATTTCCCCATAAACCCTGTGGTTTTTATTGTGTGATTTTACACAGCACAGTGATTGTTAGGAGCATATATGTGGCGTTACAGCAGAACTGAGTGTATGTGGGAAAAGTCAGCAACAGGTAAACGCCACTGACTGTGCTGTGTGGACCACCTCATCCATCTCACAGTGGCCCCTGAGGTGGGCCACATTATATCCCCTCCAGACAGATGAGGAAGCAGGCAGACGTCATGTTTCCAAGCTCACACAGCTAGCAAGCGGCAAAGCCTGGTTCCTCCTAACCTTCACTGGCCCAGAGCAAACAGAGGACTGGGGTGGATGAGGTCCCGGAAGTGTGGGGATGCCCAGAGCTGCCTGTATTCCAAGAGCCACAGATTCTGGAAGCAGCTGCTATCCCTGAGGGCGGTAGACACCTGGACCCCTCTGAATTCCTCCTGGGGTGAGGAGGCAGCCTGGGGCCACTACCAGGCTTTGTTGCAGGTTAGAGGGAACCCCCGCCAGTGGGCTGTCATTTCTGGTCTGCTCCCTGTGGGCAGCTGTGTGAGAAGGAACTCTCCTCGGCCCAGTGACACCCAGAGCCAAGCCTCAGCAGGAATTTGAGGGAAGATAATCTGCCAAAGAGGGCACCGCTGCCCCTAAGAGGGAAGTAGAGGGCATTTCTGGGAGGCAGCCCAGCCAGAGGTTGGAGAGCTAGGGCAGGGAGCTGGGCAGACAAACGCCTTGCATGACCCAAGAAAACACTTGCCAAAAAGCTGGAAAGTCAGCAGCGGTGGCTCACGCCTAGTATCCAGTTATGTGGGAGGCTGAGGTGGGTAACTCGCCTGAACCCAGGAGTGCAAGGCCAGCCTGGGCAACACAGCGAGACTCCACCTCTTTAAAAAAAAAAAAAAAAAAAGCTGGAACCCCCTGTCCCCAGTGCCCTGGGCCAGTCCCTGTTCCCTCTGTGCGTCAGTCTCATCACTGTGAAAGGGGACCGGCCTGGAGTGCTGCTGGGCTCCATTCATGAACCACACATTTGCCAGGCACTGGCCAGGGGCCAGGACAGCGCCGCATCTGTGCCCTGCAGTGGGGCTGGATGCCTCAGGGCTGCAACCCAAGCCCACCCCGCCCGGCCCCAGGACCCCACCCACCACATCCACGGTGCTGAACACATGGCAATAGTGGTGGCTGGTCTGCAGGTCCTTGGTGATGTAGGCAAAGGTACAGAGGTCCTCCGGGTCCTGGGCCGCACAGGAAATGTTCCGGATCTCGTGCTCTGCGATGACATTCTGCTGGGGAAAGCCGTGTTCTGGAATTCTCAGGCTCAGGCATGCCTCTGGCACCCCCTGCCTCAGCCTGTTACCATTGTCACTGTTCTCTGTCCCAGCCCAGAGTATCAAGCAAACCCCCCTTCACCTTCTCATTTTGTTTACTGGTGGGGGTGGGGGTCCCTGATTTTGGTTTGGGGTCTCCACCCCTGACCACAACAACTAAGGCAGTAAAATGTTCACACCCAACCACAAGCTCTCTCCAGCCTCTCCCACCCCCCAGGGTGGGGGCAAAGTGGGAAGGGTGTCAGGAAGGTGGGATCCCACACGGTGGCGCACAGGGGGAGTCCTTTGCTCACGGAGGGAATCACACCTGTGAAGACCTGTGAGCGGGCGCGTGGCCAGCGGAGCCCAGGTGGCGAAGCTAACAGCAGTGATCACTAGGGCGGGGACGGGGCTGACAGCAGGCACCCAGGCCAGCAGATGAGAGACACGCCTCTTGGCGAAGTGGGAAGTAGTAAGAGGACTGGGGACCCTCTAGGGAGATAAGGGATGAGAGAGGGCAGCCGGGTTGCTTGCCCTGGAGCCCTGTGGGTCTGACAGGGATGTGGGTCCCACTCCCGCCAAGAGTCCCTGTAAGCAGCACACCTTGTTGGAGGCATCGATGAACTTGACACCTTTGTATGTGATGGACAGGATGATGGTGGGGATCTTCTTCATGTGCTCGGTAGATTTCTACAGGAAACAAGGGGTGGCCCTGTCAGTGCCCCTTCTCAGGGCTAAGCCTCCTGGGCTTCCACAGGTCCCAGCTTCCCTCCCATCCTTACATAGTGCAGCAGGGCCCAGGCAACTGCAGCTACTGCCCCCGTTGCTGCCTTCTGCTGGCCAGTCCCATGGCACCCTCTAGCCCGCACAGGCACCCTACCCGCATCTTGGCACAGGCATCTTGCGTGGATTCTGTCCCTCGCAGATCTTTGATCAGCATGGAGCCCAGATACTGTGGGGGCAAGCAGTGGCCAGGCTTAGGAAATCCTGCGTTTCCATGCAGGGGTGACCCAACCAATTTGGTACTGTCCCACAATCAAGTAGTTACCCCTCCCAATAACACCCCCTCTACTGCCCCAGCTGGAGAGACCCTCCATTCAACTCTCTGGCTAACGGACCCAGAGGCCTCCACTCCTTCGCCTTAGCTGCCAAGAGTGGCTGAAGAGTGGAGAACAGCTCAAAAGCCCTGGGCCTGGCTTTGTGGAGTCCCTGCTGGGACTTGGCTGCAGGTGCCTGGCAGAGAAGGAGCAGGGAGGCCGGCCCTGCTGGGAGGGCAGGAGCAACTCACATTGGCTTCATAACCACAGGACTCGAAGATGAGTTTCTCTGGCTGGTGTTGCCAACTCTGCACTGGGGCGTAGGGGGCTGCCAGGCTCGGGGGCCGCAGGGTCAGCTTGGCCTCGCGGTGCTCCTCCTGCAGAACACACGCAATTGGACACCTGCTCCTTGCTCCAGAGGAGCACACGGGCTCGCTGCCTGGCTCCAGCACACCCAAGGGTGAAGATGCCAGTGACCTTAGCAAGTTCAAGGGTCAACTGGAGATGGCAGGGGGCAGACCAGCAATTCAAACACACTGCGGGAGAGGGCAGGTGCTAGCCACAGCAGAGGCGCAGCAGGGACCCAAACCGCCTGAGAGCAGGGCTCGGGAAGGACAGTCTCTGTGGTGTCCGAGATGAGTCTCAAAGGAGATGGGAAATGACCAGAGAGGAGATGGCAGAGTCTGTGTGAGGGGCACAGGCTGCCAGGCTGTTCTGCACAAAGACCAAAGGAGAGAGCAGCAGCCACGAGACCCTGGGACGCCCTGGGGGCCAGCCCAGGGCGGGAGGGATCTTCACAGCGGGGAAGGCAGTGAAGTGAAGAATGCATTTCAAATGGATCCTTCTGGCAGCAGCTGGGGGGTGGGGGAGGCCACTGCGGTCCAGGTGAGAGATCATGGGTCCCTGCCCAGGGCGCTGGTGGAAGGAATGGAGAGGAAGGAAAAGATTCAGGAAACACGGAGGCCCTCCCTTCCCAGCAGTGGGCAGAGCCTCTCGACAGCAACCGGAATTGCTGGACAATGTGTTTAAAAATCCTTTGGAACTCATGGCTGTGCTTGTAGAAAGGGAAGGGAAGTCCCCAGAGCCAGAAGTGAGAAGTGAGAGTCAGAGAAACAGGCAGCAGTGAAGCTGAAGTTCACCCGGAGGGGCCTGAGGGACACCTGCCAATCCTGTGTCTGACAGGCCAAGAGGACAAAGGACAAAGCCAGGGTCCGTACAAGGAGGGAGGCAGGACAGGCAGGTCCTGAGTAAATCCAGGACCCCTGGAAATGATGCCCTGAGAGGGTGAGCCAGGAGTGTGAGACGGGCCCACCTCCGCCAGGGCTGAAGCGGGCACCGGGAGCAGAGGAGGCGTCTCCAGCAGTGCCCCCCATGGGGCTGCAGGCAGAGAACAGGAAGAACAGAGTCTGGTCTGGCTGCGGTTTTGCTGGGCAGGAGGAAGAGAATGCTGCGGAGGTGAAGCTGCAGGGAAAGCAGTTCTGGGGAACAACTCGGTAAGCAGAGAAGGAAGGGGCCAAGAAGGATCTCAGAGAGACCAGGAGAGCACAAAGGGCTCTGGGGCCAGCAGGGCAGGCAGCGCGGGACGCAGGAGGCCACAAAGAGCAGACGGGGGATCTGAACCCCTGAGGGAGGGAAGTACAGGCCACAGGAGTGGCCCCAGCAGCCGACAGCTGAAATGAGTTGTGCGGCCTGAGCTCGGCACCATGGGTGCTGGGTGGGCCTCACACAAGGCGGCTGGGTGTGGGCGAGCAGAGCAGGCTGGCGCCTCCTGACTCTGGTGCCAGCCCAACTGTGCTTGGGTATGGGGCAGCAGGTGGTTCTGGGAGGGCCTGTCCCGCCCAGAGGAATGAGGTAGAGCCTGGCTTGCACTTCCACTCCCCCTGCCCCACCTGGATCCTGAAGCGCTCCGCTCGGGAGGGTGCTGCGGGGTCATGGAGACTGTCATGGCGCCTCCTGCCTGTGTCCCCTGGAGGCAGCAGCAGGTCTGCCGACCGCCCAGTGCAGGAATCATTCTGACTCAGCGGGGATGACGTCTGGGACAGCAAATCTTGGCACTGTGGAGGGAGAAATCCAGGTGGAACTTGCAGCCCTCGGCCCAGTGCCCGACTACAGGTATCAGCCAGCCCCGCTGGTTAGGATGGCACAGGCAGCGGCACCGGGAGAAGCAGCAGGGAGCGAAGGGGCCAACACCAGAGGGGTGTCAGGTGGCACCACGCAGCCATCGTCCACTAGTGCCCCCCAAGAGGGTGGGGAAGCCACTTTTGCATTTATAAAAGATTAAATCTTCTGTCCTGATCCATTGCAGGCCTCTGCACATGACCAAACAAAGCACCCTCCTGAGAAAAAACGTAGCCCTGTCAGTCAGGACCCTAAAGCCACTGTCCCCCACAGAATACAAACCCGGCTTCTCAGTGTCTATATCTGAATGTTGACATGGTTCCCAGAGCAAGGCTGGGCCTCCACTTTCTCATCTGTAAAA
This sequence comes from Hylobates moloch, assembly GCF_009828535.3. Classification (NCBI taxonomy): domain Eukaryota; kingdom Metazoa; phylum Chordata; class Mammalia; order Primates; family Hylobatidae; genus Hylobates; species Hylobates moloch. Next base: position 33,625,732 of record NW_026652295.1, on the reverse strand, counting down.
GGAGGATGAGCAGGACCCACTTCACGAAGCCCCTGAGGGTTCAATGGGGTGAGACCTGCGGGGCAGGCCCAGTGCACCCGAGGGCTCAGGGAGCGGCTGCTCTAGTTACCGCCATCCCTGCATGTTTTGGCCTGGGGCTGGGGGAGAGCTCTTCCCCTCAGCTGCAGGCTCTGAGTCTAACCCATTTCTGTAGTCAGGAATTTCCCACAGGAGCAACAGATCATTGGTGAGGTTTTTAAAATGCAAGCTGTCTTAGCCACCCCAGCCTGGGAATTCCAACTCAGATTTGGGGGGTGCCCAGGAGGCTGCGAGTCCTGGCCGTTTGGATTTGTCTCAGGTGTTACCGGATCCGGCCCCTCCCTGTCCCCAGGCACAGAGCTGAGTTCAACACCCAGGCATGGCCTGGTGTTTTCCTACTATCCCCCAAGTATTATGTGTTTGATCGGCCATCCCCAAATAGAAACAAGTGGCGGGGAACTTCTCTAAACCCCCTCTCCTGTGCTCATCTCTTCTTGTTGGAGCTGCTTTCTCCTACACTACAGTGGTCTCTGAAGAATCCTAAATAATTCTATGTAATTCCTACAAATACAGGGAACAAACATACATTCCTTTCTGTCCCTCCCCGACTCACCCTCAGCTGGGAGAATCTGGGGGGCTTCTGGGGCGGCTCCTCGTACGGCCTGTCTGCGAGGGAGGCAATGATGCGCTTGCGATGGCCGAGCAGCTGGACCTTCAGGACCTGGGTGATGAGGAGCAGGGAGGTGACAGGTCAGGTGGCCAACTCACTCACAGTCCGCTCCAGCCCCCAGCACTCTTCTGCTGGGCCAGGCTGCCCCTAAGGGAAGCTCAGACTTCTGGAGGGTCCAGGCCGGGCCATGCAGGGGCTACTCACGTTGACGAGCTCCAGCTCCCAGAGGTTCTTCACGGTGTCGATGGAGCTGTAGCCACTTGACAGGAAGGAATGGACATAGTCCTGCAGCCCCAGGGAGTCCAGCCAGGAGGGCACGCTAGGGGGGCTGTTCCCGTCATAACCCAGAGCCTTCACCTACAGGGCAAGGAGAGGGCAAGGAGGGAGGTGAAACTGACATCTCAGCACTCACAGGAGAGGGACCCGGGGACCATGGACCCAGCCAGCTCACAGACTGTGGCCAAGGGGGCCCTGTGTGTTTGGGTCCTCAGCACCTTCGAGTCCCTCACTTCACACAGCCTTTCCTATCACTTGCTGGGCTCGGCTTCCCCATGGGGAAGGCAGGAGCCGCCGGAGCACCGACAGGGCTGGAAGACGCCCTAGCAGACAAGCCTAGGTAGGGAGGGGGGTCTGCAGAACGCCTCCGCCCTGAGCTCCGCTGAGGTCACGGGCCTGGAGGGACAAGAGAATAGTGTGTGCCCTCAGAGCGGGCGCTTCTCAAGCTTTGGACATTCAGCACAAGTGCAGGGCTGAGGCTCAGGCCCACCAGCTCCTGGCTCCCTGGGGAAGATGGTACCTCCCTCAAGCCCACTTGGGGAGGGGCCCGGTGCCAGGGCTCAGTGCAGGCTGGCCTGGGCTCCAGTGAGCCAGACAGACCATGAAGGGGGCTCTGGGTGAAAAGCCAAGCCAGTGGGTACCAGGCTCCCGGGCCAGGCAGACCCCCGGAACCTCCTCATGACCCCGGAGGAGCCTGCTCCCTGCCCTAGGGCTCTGCTGACTCTCCAAGGGCCTTAGGGCGTAGTGAGGAAGCCAACAGGGTTGTGTGCAGCCCTTCTGGAGCTCCTAGGGTGAAGGGTAGAGGCCCCGCTATGATGTGCATGTGCTAGAGCCCTGCTCCTCCCCTGTTCTTGGTGCAGGTGGTGCTAGGGAGGTGGCCCTGGCTCCGCACAGGCTGAGGCTACAGGGCCGGCGACGGTCACCTTGGGCAGGGAGCGTGCCGCCTGGAGCAGCTTCCGCCGGTGCTGTGGGTCGCTGATGCCGATGTCCCGCAGGTCCTGCTCTTCCATCACATTAGACCCCTGAGAGCAGAAAGGTGGATGTCAGGGCCCCTCCTGGATGGACGCCTGATGGCCCTGAGGGGGTCAGGTGGGCCTTTCAGGGCCCTGCACCAAATTCTCCTTCACTGCAGGCACCAAGAGGGCACGGGGACAAGTCTGCCCAGACTGCCCACGTCCATCCGGGTGGCTCCCAGGGGAGCTGGGCAGAGCTGGGGCTCCAGAATACGCACAGGGTGCTGAGGCCGGCCAGGGCATACAAGGGTGGGGGCGTCGCCTGCCCAGGCCCAGCCACAAGCCCCGGCCCGAGTGTGTGTGCATTTTTCTGGGGAGCAGGTTCCATGCATCCAAGATAAGGAACTAGTGGACTTATCCTAAGGTTCCTCTTAGACAGGATTTTATAATTCTAAGGTTGTAACAACCACCTCAGGCAGGTGGCTGGTGACAGAGGTGGGTACCCGAGGAGCCAGCCTCACCCCAAGGAGGAGAGAAGCCTCCAAGGGGGAGACTGTCAGAAAAGGGCATCCTTGTCCCAGGGAGAAGGGTGGGTCAGAGCTGAGCCCAGTCCGCGCTGTTCTCTGCGACCTCCACTGGCCTCAGCGGAGCAGCTGAGGGTGGAGAGGCACACAGAGCGCCCACCTGCAGCGCTAAGCACGATGAGAGGATGTGGGGACGGAGGCTGGTGCTCCTGTTCCTTTCTCACTATATGACAGGGCCGAGAGCTTTCACCTGGCACATCCCACTTCATGCTCACAACCTGCATGTTAGCGTCTCTGTTAATCCTGTTAATCTGTTTTAACAGATGAGGAAACTGTGGCACACAGAGGTCAGAAATTTCTTGACATCACACATCTAGTGGTGGAGCTAAGATGTGACCCCTGGCAGCCTGACTCTTTCCTTCATGCTCCTGACCCCTGAAAGGACATCTCTAATTACAATAGTCACAAGATAGTGTGAGCAGATTTAATTTTAAAATACACAGTATGGCCTATGATACAAAATTCACAGGTCCTGCCCATCCCTCAGCCATGGAGGCCCTCGCAGTTGCAGCTGCTGCCACTTCCTGGACATCCCCAGAGCCCAGCTGGGCACAGACAGGCATGTGCCTGCACATTGCATTTTCACACAAACGCCATTCTTGCACGCGCTCGGTGCCTTGTTCTTATCACTGAATACACACAGGAGATTGTTCTGTAGCAGTGCATGTGGGCCTACCTCCTTTGGACAAGCTGCAGCATCATCTAGGTTAGGAATATGCTATAATTTATTCAGCCAGTTCCCTGTTTAAGGACATTTGCTTCAACTTCAGCTACTGCACACAGTGCCACATGAACACCCTCCCCGCGTGTGTCATGTCTAGGCCTGTTATGAGGAAGGGTTTCTGCTTACTTGAAGGGTGTGTGTGCTTAACATTGACAGCTCTTTCTGCTTTTCTTAGTGACGGCAGTGCTAGATCCCCCCACCATCAGCAACGCAGTAGGGAGAGTCTCACTGCAGTTTCAATTTGTACATTTCTTATCGGAGTAGGATCATCTCATCCAGAGGTGAGGCTGAGCATCTTTCCACATTTTATCTATCCAGCATTTCCAAAGCACTCCCTCCCTACTCCACGCTGGACCTGCCCAAGCCATTTAGTAATAGGGACTGTTGTGGCCAGGTGCAGTGGCTCACCCCTGTAATCCCAGCACTTTGGGAGACTGAGGCAGGCGGATCATGAGGTCGGGAGCTCCAGACCAGCCTGGCCAACGTGGTGAAACCCCGTCTCTACTAAAAGTACAAAAATTAGCTGGGCCTGGTGGCAGGCGCCTATAATCCCAGCTACTCAGGAGGCTGAGGCAGGAGAATCATTTGAACCTGGGAGGCAGAGGTTACAGTGAGCCGAGATCACGCCATTGCACTCCAGCCTGGACGACAGGGTGAGATTCCGCCTCAAAAAAAAAAAAAAAAATTGGGACTATTGTTATTCCCACCCTACAACTAAGGAAGCTGAGGCCTACAGAGCTCTGGTGACTTGCCGAGGTCACATGGTTAAGTGCATTTGGAGCCAGATTCAGCCCCAATGCTGTTGTCCACATGGCCCTGCTGCTGCACACTTGGGGACACCCAGAGCTCCTTGAGTTAACTTGCTTATAGCCTTAGAGTTTGTTTTTGTTTGTTTGTTTGTTTGTTTTTTTTGAGACAGAGTCTCGCTCTGTCACCCAGGCTGGAGTGCAGTGGCACGATCTCAGCTCATTGCAAGCTCTGCCTCTCGGGCTGATGCCATTCTCCTGCCTCAGCCTCCCAGTAACTGGGACTACAGGCGTCCGCCACCACGCCCGGCTAATTTTTTGTATTTTTAGTAGAGACGGGGTTTCACTGTGTTAGCCAGGATGGTCTCAATCTCCTGACCTTGTGATCCGCCCACCTCGGCCTCCCAAAGTGCTGGGATTACAGGCGTGAGCCACCACGCCTGGTCGATACTGAGTTCTGACCACGGTCCAGCACTGTGCTAGGGGCTTCACACCCATGACCTGCAAAAATCCGCCCCATAAACCTTTCAGATAGGAGCTGCTCACATTACACAGAAAGAAACTGAGGCTTGGAGAGCAGACTGGACTCATCCAAGGCCACAGTACTAGAGCACGGCAAAGGGACTGCTCAGGCCCCATCTGACCAACCCCAGTCGTCTTCCTTGGCTCTTCCTGCTGGGGAAGGCAGGGTGTACTGAAGACAAAAGCAAAGTGTGGGGGTGTGCGCAGATGCCTGCCAGACAGCAGGAGCAGGACACCTGTCCTGGGCTGGGGCACAGCCCCTGCTGAGCTGAGAGCCAATGCTGCCTCCCTCTGTAGAATCCCATCTCTCAGCATCGTGCATAAATGCTCCTCCCAGGACTCCCCTCCTGGCCACCTCTTCCCCACCTCTCGGGGAAGGAACACTGTTCCTTCCTTTTTTTTTTTTTTTTTTTTTTTGAGACGGAGTCTCGTTCTCTCGCCCAGGCTGGAGTGCAATGGCACAATCTTGGCTCACTGCAAGCTCCGCCTCCCGGGTTCACGCCATTCTCCTGCCTCAGCCTCTCCGAGTAGCTGGGACTACAGGCGCCCGCCACCACACCCGGCTAATTTTTTTGTATTTTTAGTAGAGACGGGGTTTCACCGTGGTCTCTATCTCCTGACCTCGTGATCCGCCCGCCTCGGCCTCCCAAAGTGTTGGGATTACAAGCGTGAGCCACCGCGCCCGGCTGTTCCTTTCTTTTTAACTGTACAGAATCCAATTCTTAGAGGTGAGTGGATTTGGGAATGCCAGGGCCTCCAATAAGGGAGAAACAGGGTCAGGATGTGGGCCCAGGCCTCTGTATACACAGCCTGGGCACTGTGCCAAGGGCCAGCCTGACTCTGGGAGAAGCCAGCCTGGCCTATTGGAGTTCAGTAAGGGACTGGGTTTGTAGAGTTGCCCATGATCGTGGCTGGGTGCCCTTCCTTGGTAAGGCACACGTGAAGCGTCTGCCATGGTGGCTGTAATTAGTGTCACTTTCCATCAACCTAAGCCATTTGAATGCTTTCTCCTTCCTGCGAGTATCTGTCACTGGGCTCCACCTGAAGATGCAGAAGGTAGCTGAAATTGTGGAGGCCCAGGCGAATGGAAGGAGCACGGCAAGGGAAGGCCTGGGTCAGCCCTGGGCGTCCTGGGAGAGCAGGAGGCAGGAGAAGCGGCAGGGGCTACTGCAAGACCCACACTGCTTTCTTCCTGGCTTTCTCCAGTCCACTGGGGCTCTAACATCTTCAGAGCCTTCCTGCCCATGTGATTTTAGAAGAAAAATATCCTTTTGCATCTTGAAAGGCATCTCACATGTTAATATTTTGCTTAACTGCAGGTGAGGTCTTCATTCAACAAAGTGGCAAAGGCCTAGGAAGGGGACTGCTCGGGAGTGGTGACACACTGGTGTAGACCCTTTCAGCCAAAGGGGAAACAGGAGCTGTCCTAAGTTACCACTGAGGGTTACAGGGCAGCCCTGGATGGGGAGGGGCCGGCCTGGGCCTTGGACTCCCTCTCCCTCCACACCGGCTGCTGGCTGGGCTGCTTTCTGCAGCCCTGTCTACAGGATGGGGCAAATGGCAGGGCCGCAGGAAGGCTCCACGAGGCCAGGGTAGGTAGGCGTTTGCTTTGACTTTAACGGATCTTCTGGAAACAGGACCCTGACACATCCAAACCGCAGAGAAGTTCTGACTGGGAGCGTGTGGCCAGCTGGGAGCGTGTGGCTCTGCCAGACAGCATCTGGTGCCTCAGCGGTATGAACCAAAAATAAAACCATCAGCCCCTAGGAAACTGAATGGACCCCTCCTCTAGGCCAAGGGGATCCCACAGAAACCTGAAAAACTGGTTCAGGCCATGATGGGAGGGGGCATTGGACCCGCCTCATTACACCCTCCTCCCTGTGGAATTCAGGCACAACAGTCCCGCATTATCATTAAAGCAGAGATCCTAAGACTGACCCAAGCAGACTCTGCAGCAACAAGACACCAAGTGCCAGCCTGACTCCAGGTCAGCATCACACAACAGACAGCAGCCCCGAAACAAAGTATTTCACCCCCAAATATAACAAGACACCAAGTGCCAGCCTGACTCCAGGTCAGCATCGCATGACAGACAGCAGCCCCGAAACAAAGCATTTCACCCCCAAATATAACAAGACACCAAGTGCCAGCCTGACTCCAGGTCAGCATCCTACGACAGACAGCAGCCCCGAAACAAAGTATTTCACCCCCAAATATATTTCTTTAGCATATTTTGAAATGGCCCTGGAAAGCTGCCTCTTGTGGGGGAAATTTACATTCTATAGAGGATTCCCTTCCCTTTGATTTCACACATTTTAGGGAGACACAAGACATCAAGCGATATATGTGTGGTTCAGTCTGGAAAGGAGGGACAACTCAAAACTGAAGTTTGGGGGTGGCGGCCTTACAGGTCACAGGTGGATTCAAAGATTTTCTGATTGGCAACTGGTTGAAAGAGTTTATCTAAAGGCCTGGAGTCAATAGAAAGGGGTGTCTGGCAAATCAACCTAATTAAGGTTGATGACAACAAGAAACTAGGGGAATGGGTAGGTCTCTGTAAAATACACAGAGAGGGGAAACCCTGGAAAGTGGTTGGTTGCAGTTGTGCAGTAGTTAAGGACTATGGCAAGGAGTCTCAGGCCAAGGATGTCATCGAAGAGTCCTTCAAACGCAAGAAATGAAGAAATAAATCTTTGGCACAGAAACACACACACACACACACACACACACATACACACACACACACAAAAGAAGAAAAAAAAAAAAAGGGGTGTCTGGGTTAAGATAAAGGCTTGTGGGCTGTGCACGGTGGCTCACGCCTGTAATCCCAGCACTTTGGGAGGCCGAGGCAGGCAGATCACAAGGTCAGGAGATTGAGACCATCCTGGCTAACATGGTGAAAACCCATCTCTAGTAAAAATACAAAAAATTAGCGTGGTGATGGGCACCTGTAGTCCCAGTTACTTGGGTGGCTGAGGCAGAAGAATGGCATGAACCCGGGAGGCAGAGCTTGCAGTGAGCCGAGGTCGTGCCACTGTACTCCAGCCTGGGCAACAGAGTGAGACTCCGTCTCAAAAAAATAAAAATAAAAATAAAGGCTTGTGGGGACCAAGGTTCCTCTTATGTAGATGAGGTCTCCTAGGTGATTCGCCCTTAGAGGCAATAGATGGCAAATGTTTTCTGTTCAGACCTTTGAGAGGTGCTAGACTCTCAGCTGCTCTCTTCAGGATCAGAAAAAGACCTAGAAAGGGAAGGGGTGAGATGGGCAAGGAGGCTTTCTAGGAAGATGGGGGTTAAGCTGGGAAAGAGTTGGTGGAAAACCCAGCAGAGAGGCACCAGGCTGCAAGAGCTGAAAATGACGACACTGACACCAATACCAGTCATAGTCTAAATACAGGTGACAACTATTGATGGCCCTGTAGGGCCAGATGCAATGGTTCAGTGCCTATAATCCCAACACTTTGGGAGGCCGAGGTGGGAGGACTGCTTGGGTCCAAGAGTTTGAGACCAGCCTGAGCAACACAGTGAGACACCCAGTCTCTCTTTTTTTTTTTTTTTTGACAGAGTCTTGCTCTGTCACCCAGGCTGGAGTGTAGTGGCACGATCTTGGCTCACCACAACCTCCACCTCCCAGGTTCAAGCGATTCTCCTGCCTCAGCCTCCCAAGTAGCTGGGATTACAGGCATGCACCACCAAACCAGGTTAATTTTGTATTTTTAGCAGAGACGGGGTTTTGCCATGTTGGTCAGGCTGGTCTTGAACTCCTGACCTCAGGTGATCCACCCGCCTCGGCCTCCCAAAGTGCTGGGATTACAGGTGTGAGCCACCGCACCCGGCCTGACACCCAGTCTCTTAAAAAAAAAAATTAGCCAGGTAGGGTGGTGTGTACCTGTAGTTCCAGCTATTTGGGAGACTTAGATGGCAGGATCACTTGAGCCTGGGAGGTCAGGGCTGCAGTGAGCTGTGACTGCACCACTGCACTCCAGCCTGGGCAACAGAGAGAAACCCTATCTTAAAAGAAAAAAAATTATTGTCAGCCCTCTGTGTTCTAGGCACTAGCTAAGTGCCTTGCACTAATCTCATTTAATCCTCTAAATAGCTCCACTGTAGACAGGGGTGAAAGCCCCATTTGATGGAGCAGGAAGCCTGATCCAGAGCCCGCATGCTGAGGCCTGTGGGTGGGGCAGGGACAAGGGATAATAGTGGGGGTTGGGGGACTGCAGGAGGGGGGTCCAGCAGATAAAAAGCAGTTTGGGAAAGCAGGCTTCATTCATAACCACAATCAGAAAGCCTAGCGTGTGGGGGATGTCACTCTTCCCACTCTTGGGTCTCCAGAGGGAGCCTGGGAAAAGGCAGAGGGCCCAGCGCTCACCTACCCTGAACCAGTGGGAAAGGCCTGGGACCACCCTATCACCTGCCCCGCTCTGTCTTGGAGAGCCCAGGGAAGGAAGGGTTGGGTCTTGTGATGAAATCCATGGGCCGTGGTGTGGAGGGGCAGTCCTGGGCTCACCAATGGCCGGACGTCAGCCCTCTCTTGCACTGGATCTTCACCCAAACCAAGGCCACTAGATTCTGATGGCAGAGTGACTTGCGGCCAGAGCTGCACCAGCCTGGACTCTGGCTCCAGACTTTACACTCAGCCTGCAGCCTCCTCCAGCCTCCTTTCCATGTTCAGTCTGCCTGTCTCTTCTCAGATGGTCACTTTGCCAGTTCCCCTGACTGCCCCATCAGTCATAGAAAAGTCAAGGCTGAACTCTCCTCTCTTGGAAGAGAAGACATGAGACAGAGCTATGACCCTGGACTGACAAGGTGCTTCTCCCTGCAGCCCTCCAGCCTCTCCCCTCCACCACCCATTCCCTTTCTCAGACTCAGGGATCAGGGCACTGTGGGAAGGGACCCTCCCAAGAGGGGAGAGGGGAGAGGGGGTATGTGTCGGGGAGAACCTGGACACACGAGAAATTGCAAATTATGGCCACAAGGGCAGATTCCGCTAACCAAGAGTAGGGAGGGCAGGAAGAGCTGAGTGCGGGGACAAAGCCACACCCTTGCTGGATTGAGTTTTGGGGTCTGCCTATTCTGGGAGAGGAGCTTCCAAAGCTTAGTAACAAACCCCGGGCAGATGTGGGAGGCATGGCTGGCCTTGCCCTTTTCCCTGCCTGCTCCTCCCCACCCCAGAGCTTCCCCAGGCACAGGCTGGTTCACCGTGACACTGTGACACTGACGCTGTTTCTGCCTCTAAGAAAGTGATGGATTTCTCCTGGTCCTCGTTCTCTTCCCTACACTAAAAGATTGAGTTTCTTGAATAATACAAGTTTATTAGTAGAAAAATTTGAAAATAGGCCAGGTGCGGTGGCTCATGCCTGTAATCCTAGCACTTTGGGAGGCTGAGGCGAGTGGATCACCTAAGGTCAGGAGTTCAAGACCAGCCTGGCCAACACGGTGAAACCACATCTCTACTAAAAATACAAAAATTAGCGGGATGTGGTGGTGACAGCCAGTAATCCCAGCTACTCAGGAGGCTGAGGCAGGAGAAATCGCTTGAACCAGGGGCGGGGCAGAGGTTGCAGTGAGCCGAGATTGCGCCACTGCACTCCAGTCTGGGGGAAAGGGCGAAACTCCGTCTCAAAAAAAAAAAAAAAAAAAAAAAAAAATTGAAAATGAAGTACAAAGAAAAATGTAAAAGCTACCCATAAGTCTATCACCTCAGGGGGAAACATAAGGCCACTATCCGGTATATCTTCCTAAGTTAATTAATTTTCTTAAAAAAGGAAGATTGGGATCACTTCTACCGTTTTGGTATATTTTTCTGAGCTATATATTAGGAAAAAAACTTTAGCAAAATTGGGATTATAGGCTGAATGCAGACAGTTTCTTTAATTTTTCTTTTTTTTCGCACCACTTGCCACCTGTTTCTTTAACCTGTCTCTTTTCACATGCCCATCCCCCGTGACATTTCACTGTATTTATCAACACCTGTGGTGACTGCACCAACTCAAGCACGCCCGTCACTCAGCCTGCCACTGGGCACTCAGGCTTCTCCGGCCTTTGCTAATGCTGGCCGGCTGCTACTACAGGTGGTTTATGCAGTCCCCAGAACACGTTACTCGGCACGTTCGTCTGGGGTGCAGGTGACTAAACACAGACCAGGTTTCTGGTCTCAGCCAGGATCAACTTCTGAGGCTGGGGCTATAACGGCCATGGCGCATGGGCCCGGAGAGGAGGGGAGCACACGTTTTCTCCCAGTCCCAGGGCATCTGCTGTGGGGCTGGCCCGGGGGTGGGGGCAGGAAGAACCATCGGGAGAGGGGACAGAAAGCAAAGAAGAGGGGACAGGGCTCTCTGATACTCACCACTATGGCCCCAAATCTTAATAATGATGGGAAATAGAAGCCATGCTCCCTGAGGCCTGCGTGCAGTCACCCACCTGGGGCGAGGGCGTTCCCAGTACCAGCTACTATGCAAGGCAGCTGTGGTAGAAAGGGGTTCCAATCCCGGTTCAGCTGCTCAAGGTTCTTAAGAAAGCAGGGCCTGCTAAACAAGAGTGGAACCACCTGCCTCGCAGGGTTTGGTACCCAGCATCAGCCTGAGGGCAGGAGTTAGGCGCTCAGTGGCTGTTTTGTTCATCTGCTCTGCCAGGACCTGCAACAGAATTTCCCACAGTAGCCCCACATTGACGTCCTACCCTCAACCAACAGCTGGCAGAAGGAGCAGGAACCACTTGGCTTGACCCACCCACAGCTCTCTGCTTTCCTATCCCATACCCCAGCCAGCTCTTGGCCTCACCTCAAGGGATAAAACTCAGTGGTGACAGCCACCAGGAAGAGGCAAGTGTTACCAGTTCCTAAGGCCTCTGCAGGTGACTTCTGAGGCCCTCGTTATCTGTCATGTCATGGGAAGGGCTCTCAAGGATGGATGTGACAGCACACGGGTTTGGGAAACTTCCCAGTTTCCTGAAAGCACCCCCCCACTCTGACCCCTGTTCTCCCAAGCAGGTCCTTGGTGCCCCCATTCTCTCTGTGGGCAGACATCCCACTCATCTCCTGCCTGCCATCCTGAAACACCTTCCTCTTTGAGGTCTTGGCTGAGATCAAGGTGCCACAGTCACCCCCAAATCAGCTGTGTAGATCTGCTGGGACCAAGTGAGTCTGGAGTCAGAGGCTTGGTCCCAAGACCACCCAAAGCAGCTTTAACTCATGGATCTGAGGACAAGACTGAGACAAAACCAACCTCTGCGACCTGCAGAGAAAGACTCTGCTGCCCACTGCCTTTATCAGAAAAGCACCCCCTTCCCACCTTGCGTCCTTACATGCGGTTTTGCTCTCTGACACGATGTCACCACACATAACACCGTGTCCTCTTCGGAGTTTATGCCTCATGAAGTAAGTAGGTCAAATGAAGGCCCACATGACAGATGACGAACGGGGAGGAAGGTAGCCTGCCGAAAGTCACACAGGGCGGGGACCTGGAGGAGAACCCAGCTCTCCTGACTCCTGGTCCAGTTCCCTTTGTCACTAAGTAGACTCTTGAGTTCTCTCGAGCTTCCCCCATCCAGTTTACTTAACTACCCCGGAGCTTCATAGAGAGCAGGGTGGGGAGGAGGCGGGCAGAAGCAACGGGCCAGGCGGTGGTGGTGGCTGCACAGGCCCAGAAGAACTTGGGGGGCCTGAGCCAGTGCACAGAGCCGACCTGCATCTCATTCCTTGCCAGCATCTTTCTCAGCGTTTGGTTAAATGGCTCCCAACAAGCAGTGGGTGGAGGTCTGACCTGGACCAGCCCGGGGGTGAAGTGCCAGGCTCCAACCTTATCAGGGCACATGAGCATGCGCCCCCGGGGTTGCACCTTCCTGGGAAGGGAAGATTGGGAGGTGGGAGCACCACTCCAGGTCCAGGGACGTGGCTTCCAGTCCCAGCTCCAGGCCGCCTGAGGGGCGACAGTGGGCACATTACTGTACTGAGAGCCCGCAATGTGGGGTTTGGCTGAGTGAGTACCTAGACATTCGAGGTGCCAGGAAACACGCCTCTGCTGCTGCTCTCAATGAGGCCAGCAATCAGGAGCGACGGAAGAGGATCTGTCAGCCAGCCCAACTCCACTTTAAAGAGTAGTTGGTCAAATTAGCAGGCACGAAAACAGGCATTCAGAACGTTCCCAGAGTTCCTTCTGCTGTAAAGGGGACTGGAGAAGGCCAGAGCAGTACCTGGGGCAGTCAGAGGAGGGCTCCTGAGTGATTCCAGCTGGTCACCTGGGATGCATGAGCTGCAGTCAGGCAGTGAAAGGGAGGGGGAGCAAGAGGTGCACTCGCTGGGAATAGGCCCCAAGTGAGCCTGCCCCTTGTCTCACTTGCTAAAAGGGCTGCCCTTGGCCAGGCTCCCAAGACCAAGGGAGGGCCTGGCAGAGATGGTGAGGCCGTGATGCAGCATCAACTCCTGGGATACCGAGGAATTACATTCTTAAGTGACTACAGAATTTAGCTAGTCCAGGAGGCCGGATCCACACTTGTCTAAGAGGATTCCTTTCCTTTCCAAGCCTCAGCTCCACTGATCCTCCTATTTAAGGCTCTGCTTCAACTGGGCAGGCAATTCCAAGACAGCAGTCAGCTCATGGAGTGCTGTGCAGGGAGATGGGATGGGGGTGGAGGTGAAGGCTGGGGAGAGGGCCTCTTGGCCATGACCATTCTGATAATGGTGCCCAGTGGCAGCTCGCTTAGGCTGGCAGTGGCCTCTTGGGCCTGGGGCGGAAGAAGGCAAAAGGAGGGATGTCATAGAGGTGATGACAAGCCCCACTGTTCATGTGAAGCTGGTTTAGAGGGCTGGAGAGTGAGGAGCAAATCCAGGGGACAGGAACAGGAAGGGAGCCTCAGGGGCTCGGGGAACTGGTTGGAAAGTTTCATAGAAGCCAGTAGAGAAGAACCTCTTGGCCCCAGCTTATGCCTTTGGCCTCTCTTCACCTGTCATCTCTCTCCAACATGTAGGAACAAGCTGGCATCACCTCAGAAACAGACAGGAAGACAGCGGGGGCCTATCTGCCACGTGGCAGGAGCCTGCAGAGAAAGAAATTGACGGGAGGAGTAGGCGGCCTCCCATCCGGCCTGGCCGACTCAGTGTCCATTTCTAACCCTTCCTGAGCCTGCTGCCAGCCTCATTTCCATCTTCCATTTGTCCACTGCCCCAAGCCATGACTGCCTGCCACACGTGGGCTCTCAGCCGCGCCCTGGATGTCTAAGGTGTGCCTCACTCAAGGGGCTTTTTGCCTGGTGTGGGGCACTAGCAGAGACCATCCCCCTATGCCCAGGGCTCAGAGACCTTGGGACTCTCCCACATGTGGCTTTCGAGAGCCCTGAGGTCAGGCCCAGCTATCTCTCCCGCCTGGTCAGGGCCCTGCCCGTCACTGCCCCCCAGCAGCCTCCTCCCTCACAGAAACAGGTTGGCCCCTCTCAGCAGGCCTTTCCTCTCTCTGTGATCTTTCCAAGCCCCACCATCTCTACGAAACCCCTGGGACAGACAGCAGAACCCAGAGGTTCAAGGTTGGACTTGGCTCTGCCACTTGGGCAGCAGCAGCATCTCTGCCATCCAGGCCTCCTCCTCTGCTGGTGGTGCTTGCCAGCCTCCGCTGCACTTGACACTGGCTGCTCTTTTATGTGCTTTGTTTTCCCAGCTGGACCATCAAGTTCCTTAAGACACCTACGTTATTTGCTTTTCTGATTTCACATCTATTTATGGTAGGAAACGGCGAAAAACGATTACACTCCAAAGAGGAAAATGAAGCCCCCTGGAGCCCTCCTGAGATAGCCACTGAAAACATCTCGGCTCACTCCCTTGCACCTCCTATGCATAGATGTTTTCTTTTTCAGAAATTAAGATCATATTGTGAATTTCTGTGTCAGTTTCTTCACTCAGCACTACAAGGTAGACATTCCCCACATTAGCAATTCTTTAAAAATGTGGTTTTTTAAATGTCTACTTAGCACTCCAGCATCAGGACCACCATCGTTTATTCAATCAACACTTCTGTGAAGGGCGTCAGGCTGAGTGAAGGGCGTCAGGCTGAGTGAAGGGCGTCAGACCTGCGCTAGCACGCCCGGAGCTACACATTTGCCAACCACCAATTACCTTCCTTCCGCGCTGATTAAATGCATTTCCTCCCTTCTCCTAAGAAAGCCCATTTCCTGTGGATAAGATTTGTGGTGAAAATGGAACCAGCTACGATGCAGGTGCAGTGTGGTGGGCTCGTGGGCTGGCTGGCTGGCAGATGTGTGAGCCACGTTTCCCTCTCTCCCTGCGTCTGGTGTCAGTTCCGCCATCCTAGGGAGCACCTGGCAGCCCCCACTGCCCTGGCCCTGCCCCTCTAAATCAAAGGTCCTTTCTGTCTGCAAGCATGAGAGTGTGGATAAAGTTCAAGCTGCCTGCCTGTCCAGCTCAATCACCACATCACAGGAGGAAGAACAAGAGGGCATGGCACCTGGAGGCCGGGGCAGAGGTCTTCAATTTTCTGAAGGGCTTGAACATGTTCTGTGTGGTCCCAAAATGTAAACCTGGGACCAAGAGACAGAAGCCACAGGAAACAGATTTTGACTCAATATAAAGAAAGCTCTACATCAGCCAGTACAATGCAAAGAATGAATGGGTAACTTCCTTACAAGGTAGTGAATTCCTTGTCACTAAAAAGCCATCATGGCAGAGACTACTTGGAAGGGATTCGGGCAGAGAGGGCGATCAGACCACATGGCGTTAAAGTCCCTTCCACTCTGAGAGGGAGCTGTGTGATGTGCATAAATGCCCTGTACTTCTCCTACGACAACTCGCAGGGCCCTATCACAGGGAGATCCCACAGCAACACCTCGACTGTCAAACAGCCTCAGTTTCCAGATGCTCCTCAGACAGGTCCAGCCTGGCTTCCTGGAAGCTACTTGTGCATCTTGTAGAAGAGTCTCCAGGGCATTTCAGAACCAAGGGAAACACTGCAGCCTATTGGAAACCTAACCACATGGGATCCACCATAGCTAATGTGATGTAAATTATCCACATGCAATGAGGGAATATTTCAATAACAGACACGCTCCCCTTCCCGTTTCCTTCTTTTTTTAGGCTGCTAAAACATAATTTGGCTGACAGCCCACCTGGCCATTCACACGTGGTTACCCAGGATGCTGTGCACAGCAGGCCACTCTAGGTATCTGAGGTCCCGGCTCAACCGAGGGGTGCTCGATGTTCCTTCTTGTACAGACTCCACCTGCCAGCACTGAGAGCCCCTGGAAGGACTGAGCTGCAGGCCGCCCTCAATGAGGGTCCTTCCAGCATAGGAACAGACGCATCTTACAGAGGCCCTGCCCTGTGCATGAAGCTTTGGCCCAAGGCCACACTTCTCCAAAGGCCTACTCAGCTGCTCTCTGCTCCAGTCCTACGGAGTTTCGGGCTATTTGAGAGGTAGGAACCCTGTTCTTGCCAAAATCAGCAGAAGGAGGGGTGGGAAGCAACAGCTCAGCCCCTAGCATCTTGAAGTACAGGGAGAGAACACCCTAAGACCACCCTCACTTGCCCATCTGACGGCCAGCCTGAGGAAGGAGTGAGCTGAGAGAGGGAAGGCCCCTCAACACTCCAAGCCAGGGGCCAACCTGGGTCCCCACGCATTGCCTGAGCCCCCGCTCCATCCCGAGTTTGTCATCCTTCCCCGAGGAACGAGGTGAGTCAGGAGTTAGGTCACAAGAACCATAAATACACTCAGTTTAACTTTAAAAAAAAAAATTGCTATTTTAAAACTTGAGATTTCTAAAAGCTGAAAATTAACTGTCCCAAAGCTGGCTTGGGAAGGGTGCTTTGTTGCACACCACAGTATCTTTTGCCCTGGAGTTGGAGATGGCTCTGGGTGAGGTGGGTCCCTCCTGGAAGCCTCAGGCCAGCTCCCTGGGCAGGCCACTATTCAGGAGGCACCAAACACAACCCGACCAGCGAGAAACCCTCAGAAGGTGGTGCGAGCTGCATGCTGACTCTGACCCCAGCCCTCAACTGAGGCAGCAGGGCAAGGCGGGCGCAGGTGAGAGAGATCCCCTCGGAGCGGGTGGGTCTAACTCAAACCAAGATGACTCAGGCTAGAAGGTGATGTAATGCACATAGGTGGCCAGGACCCCATCCCTGTATCCACAGAGAAGAAAGAGGCTGTGCAGCAGAGTGGCTGGAGCCTGATCTCCAGATCCAGAACACTGGACACACATTTCCACCCTGCCAATGACTGACAGTGTGACCCTGAGCAAGTGACCTACCTCATTTCCTTCATCTGGGCAATGGAGATTAATACGAGTCCACATCCCAGGGCTGCCGGGAAGATTCAATGAGCTAATTCATGCAAACCACTAAGAACGGCGCCAAGCACATAGTAATAGCTAGTAAGAAGTATCAGCGACCACTAGTGAGAAGTGTCAGCGACCATGATCACTAACTTCGGCTCAAATGCCTGCTCCTGGGAGCAGGCCTGGCCCATGCAGATGCCTCAGGAAGGGCTTCCAAGAGAGGGACAGTGATGGGTACCCCGCTCAGAGCTACTTTCTGAAATGACAGAGGGTGCACCAGATCCTAAGCCCAGGGTCCTAACTGGGTCCCTATTCTGCAGGGATCCAGAGGAAACACCCTGGTTTCTCTTTTCTTTTTCTTTTTGGCCCTTTGTGTTTTGTGGGAGAGCTTCTCAAAGAAGCAACCAATCCTCCAGGCCATCAACTCAGCCTTTCCTCTGGGCCATCTCTGAGGCCAAAGGTACATCAGGCTGTGTAACTCTGGACTCCACCTCAGGCACTGGGCCTTGGCTGGGCAGGGAAGGGGTCTTTCTGCGGGAGGCAAGGCTCCTTGTTTCAGTGACAACTCACTTGACACCAAGTTTTGAGGAATAAATAAAACTCCTCGTACCCAGCCTTGATGGGATACACAGCCAGGGAGCGGACACAGGGCTGAATCAGGGACCCTCCTTCTTGGGATGCAGATCTTCAAAGAGAGCTCCCTCTGGAGCCGTTACTGAGGGAGAGGGAGAGTTTGGGAAGAAGGCACACACCACCTGGCTGACTTCCTGGTGTCTGAGTGACCTCGGTGAGCTTTCCCTGGGATTCGGGTCTACGTACTGTTGCAGACTCCTGTGGGGCCAGAGGGGAGGCCAGGGAGGCCTGTTTCCACTGAGCAGCACCCTGCCATTGAGGAGGCCTGCAGCCACTTACCAGGAAGCGGACATCGTCAAAGCCATTCAGAAGCAACTTGCTCTCATACTGCTGCAGCCCAATCGACTCCAGCCACTCTCCGACACTCTGCTCCAGCGTCCGCGAACCTGACGAGAGAGGAATCGGCAGACGCTTGAAAAGGGAAAAACCATTAAGGCGGTAGCAGCGGCACTCAGAGGAAGACAGATGGCATTGCCACATCATAGTCATTACCATGAAACAGCCAAACTATATACAAGAGACCAGAGAGCAGCGGACACGCAGCTCCTCTTCTGTGTACAGCCAAGGACAGGACCACCAGGTGCTGTCCACACACTGCCCAACCTCGGGCGGCTGCTGCCCACTCACACCCCCAGGTCTGAGCTGCTCCAGGGCCACGGCTGCACATGCATGATCTCTGCCCACAGGTTGGGGGTGGGGGAAGCCAACCCCCAACAGTCTCCAGGTCAACTCCTCATCAGCGTGCGCGCTGAGATATTTCAGAAAGTCTGTCCCCACAGGCACTAGAGGGGGCTGAGGGAACTCCTAAGTGCCCACAAGCCCCGCTGCTCCTCTCATCCATGCAACTTCTGGAGCCCCTGTGGGGCTGTGGCGAGGGGCAAGTTCTGCGACCTTGCAGCATAAACCAGTCAGGAGAGAGCACGCATCTTCATGCAGCTGAGGGACACAGGCACACAGCGAGGGCTCCGGGAGGGAAGCAGCAGCGGCGGCTGTTCACCGGGACCCAGCACATGCAACACAAGCAGCACAGAACACGGCAGGGGCAGAAAAGAGACTTTTACTTGTTTTCCCCCAGCAGTCCCGGAATAAGCAAACCATGGCCACCGGCCCTTTGTGCTCAGAGGCTCAAGGCAGCAAGGGGCTGAGTGGGGCACATGGGCCGGGGCTCGGGGGTCGGGCTCAGGTGTGGCTCTGCTGGGACGGCAGCATCGCATTCCGCCAGGCTGCGTGGCCAGTGGGCCAGGAGCCCAGTCCACAGCTAGACTCTGGCAGCTGGTGAACAGGGCGTCTCCTGGGCCAGCACGCCGTCTGAAGTGCTGCCTTCTTGGGCCGGGCTGGTTTTCAGGGGCTGGGCATTCATTTTCCTCTTCTGATAATAGCTGTTCCAGTGACTCACCTGCCTGCTCAGGTGGAAAGCAGGCAGGCAAATTCAGTTCTTGGGTAAAGAAGACAAAACCCAACCAGATAAAAGAGAGAAAAAGGAAGTGGTCCTCTGTCAGCTGAGCTGTGGCAGCTGAAGTCTATTCACGTCCTGCGCTGTTCTCTCTTTGGCTGAGTGATAAAGACAGCGACAGTCGTCCCAGGTCTCCGGATCTTGGCGTTCTCCTCTAAGGATGAGCAGGGAAGGGAGGACATCTATTTGCTCCTCGGTCAGGATGGGGATTGTGGTGGTGCAGGGAGGACAAAAGTTCAGCCCTTTCTGGCAGACCCTGGATGTTCTGAGCTGGATGCCTGAACCCCAACCTACTTCTCTGATTCTTGTGGGCAAGAAGAGATGAAAGAAGGAAAAAAGAGAAAAGGAGGAAAAAGAGGTACAAGGAAGGAAAAGGAAGAACCAACTATAAACACATCACCTCCAGTGAACTCCTGACACGGTGAAAGTCATTCTGCCGTTCCCAGGTACTTTCTGCCCCTTGGGGCAGGACAATGCCAACTTCCTTGGTTATCTACAAGACCCTGGTGACCAACTCTGCCAGCCTCCACTCCCTCTCCTCTGTCTTGTGCAGAACAGATGGTGGTCAGGGACCCGGTGGCCTTCTGGATGCACGCTGCCGCAGCGCTCCAAGATGCCGGGTCTGGGGGATACTTGAGCTCCCCTGCCCTTGAATGTGGAAGTCTGCTCCAGGAGCCTACGTGACAGGTTCTTGGATGCCCATGAAGTCAAGTGTCCCCGGGTGCTGATTCATTCTTGCTTGTAATCCCCCAGCCGGGCAGCTGTGGTCCTGCCTGCTGCCGGTGGATGTGCGCGCTGACAGAGCCGCAGCAGAATGCTTTGTCTAAAGGCTCCTGGGCTCCACGCTGCCTGCTGCTGGCTCCACAGTCCTTGCTCACTCTCGTAATGTCTGGCCCTCCCCTTCCTCCCCGCCTCACCCTCCCCCTTCCAAGCTCAGGAAAATACATCAGGGATCGGACATCACATCGGAGCAGAAGCAACTGCTGCTGTGGCTGCTGAGGGAGAAGGAGACAGCAGCACTAGCGTCAGAGCGAAATGACAGATTTCCCAATAGCTGATGTTGGCTGCACAAATGCCTATGAAGGGTGGAGATGTGAAACTTTACCTCTAGCTCCAGGGGCTGGAAACAGCTTGTCAGGGAGAATAGAGAGGGACTGCTCCTAGAGCTTTGTTCGACAGTTCCCAGGACAGCCAGGAGAGGACAGAGGAATGACCAGACCCAAAGGGCATAGCCCACAGGTAAGTGACCCCCCTACTTGCCACTTTAGGAATGACTGTGCTTCTCATAAAAACAGGCAATGAAATAAGGCCGTTACACTTGATGTTCCTTAGGTGAGTATACCAAACAAATTGGGGACAGATTTCTCTTGGGGCCTGTTAGAGCCCAGGGGAAGTGCCCCACCCCAGAGCAGGCCACTCACACTCTGGGGGAGGACAGCAATGGCCAAGGGCAAGGGGGAAACCAGGGCCAAATCCCAAGGACAGATGGAGATGGGCCAAAAAGATAAAACAGGTACAGGGACACAAGTCCAGGGACCACACGTCACCCTCTAAATATGCTGGGATATACTGGTATCCCAATAGGCTGTAGATGAGCCCTGGAAAAGAGAGGGTTCTCATCAGGCCCCGGAAGGATCCTGCTTGACCAGCTACTCAATACCTAACATGGATGGCTTTATCAGAAGACAGCCAAGCAAGTTCTCTTCTGCTTGATGGAGAAGGCCTTTGTTGACAGAGCCAGAGTGGCCTGGGCCAGTGGGAAGACATACCCTCCTGGACTCCTGAGAATGGGAGTTGGCACAGGGATGAGTTAGCTGTAAACGCTTCTGTTTGGGATTCAGCTAACTAGCCCCAGTGGTGGCAGCCCAGGGGCCCGTGGCCCTAAAACAGGACTGAGACTCCAATGCTGTGGTCGTGCCCTTCGGCTGGGGGTTGCAGGTGTCTCTGCAAAACCAGGGGTGCTCAGCAATCCCACACTTGGTGCAGGGCTGCCTGCTGGAGGGCCTGCTCCTCCTCTACCCAGGCTAACCCCAGAGCCCAGATCTTTTCTCCCTGATCCTGACGCCCAACCCAAGGACAATCTGAACCCTGATACTGACCAGTCAAAATAAACAGTGATTCCATTCTGGTCCAAGTTGAAGACGGTACTCCCTGAGATCCTGGGGAAAGCCCCCTCCTGACCCATCAGACAGGGTTCACGGGCAGGCCTGAGCCCATCCTCTCCACACTTCAGCACCTGGCAGTGGTGCAGACACAGCAGCCTGGGGCTCTGCAGCCCAGGTGGATGAACCCTCTGTTTAGGTGGTCCCCCACATGTGCCTGTTCTGACTTTCCCAAGCTGGACTATAGAGGATGGTCCAAGAAAACGAGTACTAAAACAAGACTGAGTGCTGGGATCCAAAAACCCAAGGATAGAGACAGACTGCCTCTCAACACTCATACGGGTTCATGGGGGACAAAAACTGGTAGGTGGGGCTGGGCATGGTGGCTCACGCCTGTAATCCCAGCACTTTGGGAGGCCGAGGCGGGTGGATCAGGAGGTCAGGAGATCGAGACCAACCTGGCTAACACAGTGAAACCCCGTCTCTACTAAAAATACAAAAAATTAGCCGGGTGTGCTGTTGGGAGCCTGTAGTCCCAGCTACTCGGGAGACTGAGGCAAGAGAATGGCGTGAACCCGGGAGGCGGAGCTTGCAGTGAGTGGAGATCGCCCCACTGCACTCCAGCCTGGGCGACAGAGCGAGACTCCGTCTCAAACAACAACAACAACGACAAAAATAAAACAACAAAAAAAACTGGTAGGTGGGATCAGACAGGAGACCAGATGTCATGGGAAGAGCTCAGCATTAACCCTTCCAAGGGGAGGGCTCTTCCCGAGGTGCTGCCACATCTCCCAACTTATCAAATCCAAGAGGCAATGGCTGTTTCTGACTCACAACTCTCAAGCGCATGCAAGTGATTTTGGCTCCTGCTCCTTGGACACAGAAAGCAGAAAGCATCCTCAATGGAACTGACTGCTATCCCTCCCATCCCTGTGGTCAAAGCACAGCTTTGAAAATGGTAACAGTGTTTGTCTCAGTCCTGAACATCCATTTCCCGCAAACACTCGACCCTTGGAAAAGCCTGCAAGCTACAACAGAGTGTGGGATGGCTTGACTGAGTGTAAGCAACAGATCCTGAAAACAGATCCACAAATTTAGCCAGGAAAGCCACCTCTGCAGACTCCAGCATAATCCAAGACCGACAAAAATGGACCAAGCTCAGCTCAGCCCTCTCTGCTAGCACCCAGGGAAACACTGCTGCTGGAGGGATGGTGGCTCTGGGAACCAGGACTGAAAACTGTGGAGGGAGCCACGGCCAGTGAGCAGAAGCCTCTGTTCTCTAGGTTTCTCGATATGAGTAAGTAATGATTTCATGGACAAAAGGAACACAGGGCCGGCTGTGGTGGCTCACACCTGTAATCCCAGCACTTTGGGAGGCCTAGGCGGGCGGATCACAAGGTCAGGAGTTCGAGACCAGCCTGACCAACATGGTGAAACCCCATCTCTACTAAAAATACAAAAATTAGCCAGGCATGGTGTTACATGCCTGTAATCCCAGCTACTCAGGAGGCTGAGGCAGGAGAATCGCTTGAACCCGGGAGGCGGAGGTTACAGTGAGCCAAGATTGCGTCACTGCACTCCAGCCTGGGTGACAGAGCGAGACTCCGTCTCAAAAAATAAAATAAAATAAAAAAAATCTCTTTAACTGAAGTATTTTTATCTACTACTCATTCACGGCAAGCCTGTGAGGTTGACACTATTATCCAAAGGTTGCAGATACGGGGTGAGGGGTGCAGAGACATTAAGTGACTTGCCAAGACACATACGTCTCTAGAGCCAAGATTTGAACCCAGGGCTGTGAGGCTCCAGAGCCCAGCCTGTCCCCACCAGGCCCCGTGGTCTCTGATGTTCCTTTCTCCCTGACGTGCACACTCAAGCCCACCCATCAGACTTCCTGCCCAGGGCCACAGAAGCCCATGGAGGAACCAGAGGTGTCATTTGAGACTGACAGGTCAATCCTGGATGGAGCCTCCCAAGTGAGCAAGAATTTCCACCCCTTCAATGCAGAGAGGCATTTCCATGAAGGTGAAGACAGGCCAGGCTCCCGGCTGGTATGCTTTCAGCCTGGATGCCCCGGTGCCCGGACCATCTTCGGATGCTTGGGGGAAGAGGTGTGAGATCTGCTCTGAGAGGCATCTTTAAGAGCATCTCACCTGAGAAAGCAACATAGCACAATCCTATTATCAGATAAAACAGCTCAGATGGCCTCCCCATTCCCTGTTTTCAAACAAAGAAAACAGAAGCTGACCTCACTACTAGGGCTTAGAAAAGAATGACCAAAGTAGCAGTGATACAGTGTAAGAATGGTAAGTGACGAAGTAAACTGAGTCAGGCACAAGGAGCTGTGGGAAGAGGAAACAGCACAGTCAACCCTCCCAGGCAATTCACATGCATGCTACGAGTCTGAGACCTCTGATCTAAGCCAGGGCTCTGCCACCATCACAGATGAGACTCTTGAGAGCCATCTCGGAAGCTGCAGAGACCAAGGCTGAGGTGCACTCCGATTTAAGCCCATCTAAGAAAGCCCATAAAATAATGAATAAGTGACAATTGTTGATCTAAAAATTTTTCCTAATAGGCAGCTTAAAATTCATTTTGTACCTTTTCCCCTCCCATATGTAAAAGAAGTCATGGCTCTAAAAATAACAGCAAGATGGGGCTGTCTAGGTATTGGAGATTGTGAATTATAGGAGCATGACGTGGTCTGAAGCTGACCTCTCCCACCCCCTGAATGTCTGTCTTCTGTGTTAGAGGAAAGCCTGAGCCAGAAAAGAGCCAGACTGCCGGTTTCTGTGGGGAAAATGGCCACTTGGTACGGTACCTGAGATCTTCTGCCGTTCCTGAGAAAAGTCAATCCCTTCTCCAATAGAACTCATGATTTTCTCAATCTGAAATGGAAGAAAGAACAAAGAGCAGAGGCAGTCAGGCTTGGGGTAAACGTTACCAGCTCACCACAGCGCCAATGGGGGCTGACCTCCAGGTCTCTTTCAGATGCTTCCCAGGACCAGTACTAGCCTGCAAGGTATCAGGACTCTCTGCTGCTCAGGTCTAAGAGAGGCCTTCTCTGGCCCCAGCCCACAGGGTCTGATGTACTGCTCTGAAGGGAGTGAGATGGTGACAGTCTGGGTTTAGCTGCTAGAAATACCGAAGAGCCTCCCTTTCAAGGCATCTCTATTTCACTCCCCAGCAGTTCTCCCAGACCAGCAGAGACTGGGGAGAGGCTGCAATCACAGGCCAGACCTGGCCATTTCATTGCTCACACTAGAATTTCAATTCCATGAGAGTGAAGACTTTGCCGGCTTTGTTCCATGCTACCCTGAGTGCCTAGGGTAGTGCCTGGCAAATCATAAGCATTCAACAGATAACTGATACTGTATGACCACAAGCTCTGGGGAGTGAGGATGATTTCTAGAGCGCCTGCACACAGAAACCTCTGGGAAGGAAAGGTGAGGAAGGCACTTCGGCCCAAATGGAAGGCCTTTTGCTTCTTGGAGTCCAGCAGTCCTGGATAGAGCTCTGCGTTCAGGAGATGAGACGGGCACAGACACCTGTCCCTCTTCTGGACCACAGCAGAGAAAGCTAGTCTCAAAGCATCCAATGGCTCCAGCACTGCCCCCAGTATGGACCACCTGTCCCAGCCATCTGGCCTTGGCCACTATGGGCCAGATCCAGGCCCCCTTCCCCAGGAAACCTGGCCAGGGGCAGAACTAGGCAGTGGGGAGCAGCCACCTTCTCTTCTTCCCCTCCTCTTCCTTTTTGGGTTGCAGTGATAATGAGCTCATTCACTGCTCTTTTTCCAAAGAAATGAAAAGAGGACCTTTTGTATCAGGGCTTGGATGCTTTTTCCTCTAAGTGCAAGTAAGGAGGCTGGGTCAGACAATTGGAAAAACAATTCTCCAGCCAGCCTTCAGCTGGCAGACAAAGCCGTGCATCTGACACCCAGCAGAAGAGCACAGAGCAAGCGCCACCTCTCCTCGGGCAGCCGGGGGCTCGGGGTATCTTCCTCCAGCCACAGAATGACTGCTGGCTCAGGCTGTCACCTGACTACCTGTTAACCAGACTGCAAGCTCCTTCCCTGAGCTCAGCAAGGAAGAGGGAAACAAATCTGACCCCTGGAGCAAACTGAGGGTGTGTCTCTAAACACTGGCCCCAGCAGCCCAGAGGCACGTGGAGGAAGGATAGTGTCAGAGCACGCTGGCTCTGCCCCTTGAAGAAAACGCCTCCCTCCACCCCCATCTCTTTCTCTGGCCGTGTCTGTTCCAAGCGCTGCCTCCTTCAGCAGGGGCAGCATGATACAAGGGAAACTCCCCAGACCTCCCAAAGCTTCCATTTATTTTTATTTTTATTATTATTATTTTTTTTTTTTAACAGAGAAGAGGTCTTGCTGTGTTGCCCAGGCTGCTCTCAAACTCCTGGACTCAAGTGATCCTCCCACTGAATAGCTAAGACTCCTGAATAGCTAAGACGACAGGTAGGTGTCACCATGCCTTGCTATTTTTTATTTTATTTTATTTTTTTGAGGCAGGGTCTTGCTCTGTTGCCCAGGCTGGAGTGCAGTGGTGTGATCACGGCTCACTGCAACCTTGACCTCCTGAGCTCAAGTGATCCACCCACCTCAGCCTCCCTAGTAGCTGGGACTACAGGCGTGCAACACCACAGCTGGCTAATTTTTTTGTTATTTTTTGTAAAGGCAGGGTTTCATCATGTTGTCCAGGCTGGTCTCAAACTGTTGGACTCAAGTGATCTGTGCACTTTGGCCTCCCAGGGTGCTAGGATTATACGCATGAGCCACTGCACCTGGCTATTTTTTCTTTTTTGTAGGGATAAGGTCTCACTATGTTGCCTGGGCTGGTTTCAAACTCCTGGGCTCAAGTGATCTTCCTGCCTTGGCCTCCCAAAGTGCTGGGACTACAGGTGTGAGACACCGTACCTGGCAAGCTTCCATTTGAAATGGATAAAAATGAGGATGATACTGCATTTGTCCAGGGTTGTGTGGATTAAAAGACATCATGTACATAAAGCACCGGGCTGAAGGTCTAGCTCACAGTAAATGCTCAATAAAAGGTTAGTTTGCTTTCCACTTCCGCTCTGTTGTCCTCTGAGTGCTCCAGCCCAGTGAAACCTATTTTTAAAGTTGTAAAAATATTTTTACTTACACTTATTTTTTGATAGATTCACATGATTCAAAATTCAAAAGATACAAAATGTTATTCAGAGAAGTCTCCCTTACCCATCTCCCAGTTGCCTCTCCCTCATTCTATTCTACTCACACGCAGAGCTCACCACTGTTGACACCAATGAGGGTTGGCATCAAGCGTATTTTATTTGCCTTGTCACCCACTGGGCCTGGCACATGGTAAATAGACAACCTACTGAATGAATCTGTGAATGAACCCAAGTGTAGTTTCCATTTCTTTAGAGTCTGCACTGGAAAAGCTGTTCTCCATGGCCATGCAGCGTGCCAGGAAAGGAAAGGGCTGAAATGGTGGGGTAACTCCAAGGAATCCTTTGAAATAAAGTCATATTATATATTTCATTATCACCATAATCACTTAACATCTGAAGCCCCAGCTGGCCTGTCCAATCAGCATCCCTTGGTGGTATAATTTGTGAAATTTTGCCAAAGGGTCTTTTGGCATCAGAGTGAACAGAGTTGAGCACCCTCGCTGCTTCTCCGCTCTGCTCTTTCCTGCTTGCCCCAGGAGTCACCCACTAGTCAACTGACAGGCCAGCAGAAGCCCAGGTTTCTTTTCTTTTCTTTTTTTTTTTTTTTTTTGAGACATGGTCTCACTCTGTCACTCAGGCTGGAGTGCAGTGGCACAATCATGGCTCACTGAAACCTTGAACTCCTGGGCTCAGGGGATCCTCCCGCCTCAGCCTCCCAAAGCGCTGGGATTACGGGTGCCTGACCCAGAAGCCCGGGTATCCATGTGAGGTGTTCCAGACTGCAGACCGGCTGAGATGCTAATGGATGCTCTCAGAACGATTTTGCCCAGGCTAGGAAGTTGTTCTATTGTTCTGTGAACTGCCGTGGCTAAGACAAGCTAAGCTGGTTCTAGTTCCAGAAAAACTCAGGGTCCTCAGCAGTGGACTCACAGCCTGTAACCCTGGACTCCTTCCTCAGCAACTGGAAACTGTCTTGGTGGAAGCTCAGGGCCAGGAGGGACATGGCAGCGAAGAGGTCCTGTTTGGGCAGAGATTGGCAGGTCCCCACCCTGGCACCACAGAGTGTCTGGAGCTGTGGTCTGCCCCAGTCCTCAGCCTGAGCTGTGGAGACGGGGAGGAGGCGGACCTCATCTTCTCTCCTTGCCTCAAACTCACCCTCATGGCCCAGAATCAGCAGAGAGGAAATATGATCATTTTAGTCTAGACAAAGAAGAGCGTTCAGACACAGCAGATATCATTCTGATCTACACACTTCATGCAGTTTAACCTCCTAGGCTTGAGTTAAAAAACAATCTGAACAGGCAGCTTTCCCAGAAATGTTCTGCATTTCAGGGGAAGAGGCAGGTTAAATGTAATGGACGGACACCATTTAGTGTTCTCCTCTTTTTCTGTGGTTTTGGATGAGTGACATTTTTGGAGAGAGATGAGAAATGGCCATGCTTCCTTATTACTGACTGAAAACTTATACTCGTGTTTGTTAATATAAGGACTTGCAAGTTATCACCATAATGGACTCTTGTCTTCAAAAAATGCTTGGAAATACTCCATTTTCAGAAAGTTTTCAGGACGACTCTGTTTAGACTATTTTTCCCTGCCAGGGCTGTGTAAAATGTATTCCCCATATGGCTGAAAACAAGAACAAAAACAAACACTGGAGATACTGCTGCTCAGGCCATCTGACATCTGCTTGTTTAGACCACAGGATTCTGGCTGCCCACGGGCTGGTGATGGGAGGTGGAGCTCTGTATGGAGAGTTTCCATCCCCCATTACCAGGCAGCAGAGCCATGCAGATGACACCCAGCTTTTTAATAAATACTGGGAGTTGAAGGAGGGGGAAGAAAGAGTTTTGATGGGTCTTCTGTGTGCCAGGAAGTGTGCTGGGCACAGGCGGACTTCAAGCTTTGGTGTAACTTGGCTCCCTTTCAGGAGGCGGTACAAGTCATGGCTGTGTGCAGGGCTACCACATAGGGCCAAATATCAGGACAGCAGGAATCTGTCTGGTCAACATGTCTTTCATTGGGGCCCCATGTAGAGGAGGATGGGAAAGGAATCACTTTCCTTTCACTTTCCTTTGGTGTAAATGGGAGCATGACAGAAGTTTCTGCAACTGAGTTGGCTCCTGACATCAGACATTCCCTCCCAACACCCTTTCTGCTGCCTGGGAGCTGTTGGTGCCCTAGGACCCCCTGCCAGTTGGAAAACACACATCAGTCTCCTTAGGCCTGAGCCACGGGGCGGGAGACACCTTCCACCTCGCCTCTTCCACTCGGCACTGATGACCTTATTGGCCCAGAAACACCTACTGCTTTGCAGGATTACTTCCCTGATTGACTATTTAATGGTGTGTCCCAGAGACACTAACGAACCATTCAGGGTGAGGACCCTGCACCATGCTGTTTTCTTTAGATCCCACCGTATGCCTTGTACACAGCTAGCACACTGGTGGTGTTTGATGACAAACGTTTGTTAGCTATCGCTAATACACTGGTCACTTTTACGCTAACAGGGGAAGGGGGAAAGGCAGCCAACACTCTCCCTTCTGGACCAGTCTGAATTCTCTAACTCCCTTTCCCTCCTCATTTTTACGTTTCTCTGACTCTCTGAGTTGCTGGCACAAGGTTGGCACTCCCCCCAAAGCACCTCACACTCCACAACTTTCAGCTGATCCCTTCTCTGAGCAATCCTGCAGAGCCTCGACTCACAGCCAAGCAAACTTATTATCCTACTTTTCATGTGAGGAAACTGAAGCTCTCCTCCATGGGCACTCCCAAACTGCCCACAGAGGGCACCGCTCTCACTTTCGCAGGTGCCACTGGCAGCCGAACCTGCTTCCTGCTGCAGGGGGGGCAAAGTGGCAGACCCTCTCCTCTGGCTCTGGCTCGATGGCCTTGCTTGGACAGTGCTCCTCCTTCCCAGGAGCAGGGGGCTGAGCGACTGAGCCGCAGCCTCCTCAGCCTCACCAGATGCTCTGTGCCGATCCCATCAGGCGACTGCTGACGTCAAAATCGGTTCCTTAGGCTGTGCAAAGAACCCTAAAGACTGCTGACAGCTGCACTCTCAGGCCCAGAAACCACATAAGAATTCATCACCATCTCTGTCTTCTGCCTCTTAGCAGCAGACAGGCTCTCAGCCTAGAGTGGGCTTTGATTTCACATCTGAAAAAGGGTCACTGGCCAGGGTCTGGGTGATTTTTTTTCCTTCTCCTCCCAGGCTGAATTGCGCATGGCCTCAGGAAAGGCAAAGACGGATTGAAGTAAATTATTTGTCCTGATTTTCTAACCTTGTCAACTGCTTTTAGGAGAGGGAGGCAGAATGGGGTGGGGGAGGGGAAAGGCGCATGGCAGGGAATGAATAACTATCTGCCAGCGGGCTCAGGGCTGTCCTTGCCGAGGCGACCAGACATGGCCGCTAACAATGAGGAACTCCCTTTTCCACAGGGCGCGCTCAGTCTCCACTTCAGCTGTGTCTCACAGGGGGGGCACTCAGGTTGTTACCATGTTTATTGCCGTGTCCCCCTACTTCAATCCCCTTTACATCGTCACCTTCTTTTTCAACTCCCCTTTTTCTACTAGGCTGAGAGACAACAGAGCTGTTTTGTTTCAAAAGTGCTTTGTCTTCCCTGACAAAGGCTCCGATTAAAGCCTGCCTTTTGTCTTTGCACCAGGCTAGGCTGGTGGAGAGAGGAAAGCCACGGAGCTCTGGCTTCCAGAGCGTGGTCTAAGGCTCTAAGCTCCCACCTGCCCCCTCATTTTTGTCTTTCCTATACCTCTTGGGTTGCTGATATTGGGTCTTGCTCCCCAAAAGCACCTCATACCCCACAACTACCAGCTGGCCCTTTCCCTGACCCAGAGGTCAGGGCTTAGGCCCACAACTGCAACTTGCCAGAAAGGAAATACATGGACATGACATGAACATGACCGGGAAGAAATACATGGCCCTGACTTGACATGACGTGAAGGAAATACACGGAACCAATACTTGCCAAATGACCTTCTCATACCAGAACAGCCTACTGTAAAAGTTATCTTTTACTCAAAGCGCCAAGAAACTGCTGAAAGAATAAAAAAGTTGGGAGACCTAGATTCCAATTAACTTTATTATTGCTTGCCACATAACTCTGGGTTATATGCCAAGTACTGGCTTTAATAAGTGGGACAAGAATCTAAAAGATTAATGAGGATTATGTATTTGGGTTCTAGTTCAATGTACACAATCTACTTTCCATCCAGGAGCAGGCTTATTTTTCGGCATGGTGGGGAGGGGTGAGGAGGAAGTACACAAACCTCAGAAAGCCTGCAGTTACCTAAAAACACTGGTTAATCTGCCACTTGGTCCTTCGGGCACCCCCACCAGCCTCCAAGTAACCTTCTCTCGGTCTGGTTCTTTCACAATCTGAAAGTCATTACGGCACACTGCTGGTCTGGCTATGGATAAAACCAGGCCAAAGAAAACATCCTAAACTTCCACTCAGAATCAATTTCCTTAGCAGTGTGGCCAGGGAAAGGGGTCTTAGCTCCTCAGATTCTACAGGGGAACACCTGTCTTATAACATCAGGGTGGTCAGATGTAGGATTCTGAGCACCAAATTATATATACTTAAGGTTTAAAAATACATACATATATACTCAATACAAATACACTATCAGGATCCATCAGCTGCCTTGAGATTTCCTGCAGTTTACCACTCCTAATTACCTCTGAACTTGCAAAACAAGAAGAAGGTGGATAAATGAAGTTGACAGAGTCCCTAGACTTCAGTTTAAAGCACTAGTTAAAACCTTTCAGATAAGACATACAAAAGAGCACATGCTGCAGTGATTCCATTTATATGAAGTTCTAGAATAGGCAAAATTTAGAGTGGAAAACTACCAGAAGAGGCTGGGTGAGGACTGGCTGGCTAAGGAAGGCACTAGGGAACTTTCCGGGAGTGACAGTAATGTTCAGTATCTTGATAGGAATTTGGGTTAGACAAATGTATGTATTTATCAAAACTCATAGAATAACAGACTTAATGGATTTCACTTCGTATAAATTTTACCCCCCTACCCCCAAATAACTATAAACAAACATCGAACTCTAGTTAATCATATACACGTTAAAGTGTTTGGGGATGAAAGTACTGATGTCTGCAACTTACTTTGAAATGTATCAAAAAATAACATGATTGCTAAGTGCACTGAGGGGTAGAGAGACGGATAGATGCAATAAAGCACATACAGCAAAATGCTAATTATAGAATCCATGCCCTACGTGGTGGATATTCAGGGATTCACTACTCAAATCTTTCAAGTTTTCTGTAGTTTGAAAAGTCTCATACCGAAATACTGGAAAAATCTTTCAGATCAGATCTTTCAGAGGATAATAAATTGTAAGATTAACGCTGGTCTGAGTTTCATTTGTGATGAACTCTGCTCAACATGCTAATAAGCAAAGACATGCCCGAGAGGCGAAGGAAACAAAGAGAAAGGAATGTGGGAAAGTCGATGGCACCATTATTCCCTGTCACAAAGCCTTCTGGGTTAAGGGCTCTCAGCACAGCTTCTGTGTTGTGGTGTGGCTTTCTCTATTCTGGAACCCAGGCTAACCCCAGTCTTGACAGTCTGAAAACTCAATTATCAGTGTTCCCAGGATGAGTAGACCCTGGGAAACTGGCTCATATTAATCAGGGTCAAAAGAAATTGATCCCTACATCTGTGAGTTCCTTTAGCACGATAAGCAGCACATTAGAATACTCAGCTAGTAGAGTATGTTTGTATCCTCTGTCTCCTGAAATCAAATAAAATTAGAAAATCAAATACACCTCCAAATTCTGGAGTATGTGAAAGCTGTGTGAACTACATCGAAGGCTCATTCATCTTTCCTGAAAATAGAATTCATGTGCTCACAGCAAGGTCGACCACCGACCCTGAAAGCACTTTTGTTCAACAATGTGAAAACTCAAGACTTGCAGGGTGTTAGGTCCTGGGCTGGGTTCTTTCAGTGGTGTCCTCACTGCACTAGGCACTAGCTGACTGCCCTCCTGGTGATCCAGTTCCTCCTCACAAGCATCCTGGCGGGGAGCTAGCATTCTTCCCACTTTAAAGAAGAGAAAAGCAAACATGAGAAAATCAAAATAATGTCCATGGGTCACAGCACTAGCCATATGTGGGCACTGCTCAATTCATTATCCACCTAATTCATGGTGTCCAGCTTGTTTCAAGCCTCGCTTTCACTCTATTAAAGCTCAGTGTAGGATTTCGAATGTACTGGATCAAGAACATTGGAAAGGCAGTGTGTAGGGGTGGAAAGAACAAGGACTTAAGAATTAAAAACTTGAGTTCAAGTTCTGGTTCTGCCACCTAATTAGTTGTGGAACCTTGGACAAGTCATTTAACCTTGTTGACTTTCAATTTCCTCTTCTGTAAGGTGAAAAAAAGTCGTCACTCATGGGATCATTGCTATGGGCAAATGGCCTGACTTCTCTTCCTTAAGATTCAGTTTCCTCAAACACAAAATGCACATCCCAACAGAGGCCTGATATAAAGATCTGAGACAATGTACAAGAGGTCTGAGTGCAGCCTTGCTTTCAAGGCAGGGCTCTAATGAGGAATTAATTTATTACGACAGAAGTCTGAGCAAACTGTGCATTGCCTAAAAGACACAGTTTTGGTGTAATTCATTCATTCCCTGAGTGACATCATCCTAAAACGCGAGGTTCTTGCTGCTGTAAGCATGGATGGTGAGATCTGTTCCTCCTCCAAAGGCAATGCCTGTCTGCCTCTGTTGCTGAGGGATTTTAGTCCCTGCCATTTCCCGGGGCCATAGCAGGAGATACTGTGCCTGTTTCCCTCCGTAACTTGACCAGATGCCAGCCTTACTTACTCTGGGAAACATCTGTAGTCCTCGTAAAATCACAGATGCCAGGCAAATAGTCCACACCACCCTCCTCCCTTGCACGTTTCAGTTTACAGCGATTAGACAGGGCTTGTACTTGCCATTCACATTCATCTGGTTCCAAAATAAACAAAATTCTATCTAAAAAACAAGTTAATCAAAACCCAGGTTCCTTTGTTTTTTGTTGTTTTGTTTTAAAAGATACACCAGAGGGAAAGGGCTTCCTTCTGGCAGAGAACGCTTAGAACATGTTGTGTGAACAACAGCTCACTTCCTGGACACTCAGCTGGAGGCAGCTTCTCCTTTCAGCACAAAACGTTTTATGTGAGGGAGTGACGCCTTTCTACAAGGCAGCTCTTGGGGCGCGAACCAAACTGGAGGATCCAAGACAATACCAAAGCGAGGAGAGGGAACAGGGTCTCAGCTCAGGCCTGCTCCTTCTCATGCAGTCCGTGGGCCCGCCTCTACTCCCTCACCTCAGAGAGAACTGGCTCCCACAGGGCAGGGGCTGCAGGTAGCGAAATGCTTGAGACTGTGGAATCAGCTTTGCCGCTTTCAGCAACGCGGCTGTGAGCAAGGAACTTGTTCTTTCCACACCTCCACCTGGTCATCTGTAACAGGGATAATGACACCTACCTGGCAAGCCTGTTATTCACCTCCGCTTAAGTGATCTGCCGGTGAGCTAACTGCACGCCACCCTGTCCCTCAGTAAGTGATGCCAGCGGACGGCTCTGTCCACACCGGGCAGGCTCACTCCCGCACACCCATGGTCTTCTGCTTCCACATGCTCAGTGTTACCCTTACCAAGAGTCAGCTGCGGTCATTTCCAAAACTGCTTAGGATGGTTATATTTGTTGATGAAAATAGAAAATTTAATTAAACATTACATAAATTATGGAAGCAGTGTAAAAGAACCTTTCTGTGACAACCAAGTAAGTACTTTGAAGAGACTCAATAATGAGATCATTTTTTAAAATGTGCTCTTGAATTAAGGGTGGTTGGGGAAGTAAGTTGTAAAAAATTCCAAAAGAAATCTACACTCAGATTGCTTCACAAGTGGTCAAATTCTGGCTTTACTTTTAAGAAACAAACTGGAAATTTTAGTCAATGGTGTTTTATGGATGTGGTTCACGTAATAAAAGGAAGGCAGAGAACTCCAGATCAGTAGATCTACATTGGAAGCAAGGGCCCAGCTCCACATCAAAAGGGTGCACATCTATCCATTGGGGTTAAATTGTTTGATTCTTTTCTAAAAATGACTTCCTCCAATGGTTTTGTAATTAACCAAACCAAACAACCCTCATCCCAAGTGGCCATGTAAGAGGCTTCTACTGGAACAACGGCACATGTGGAAAGCCTCTGGAGGAACTGGCAGCAGTGCCTCATAAACAAGATAGCCGCTATGACCGCAGAAACTCTCAAACCACCTTCACCATCAAATAAGTCAACTCCCAGAGACACAGAACCCCTCTCTGGCTGCTTTTTCCTAAAAGTCTCTCGCCTGCAGGCTGGTAAACCACCCCAGGTGACTCCCGAAATTTTCAGCCCTTCTTTCTTCCTCATCAAGGTTCCTGTTTGAACAATGTCTTACACATTATTGATCACTGCCTCTGTCCAGGGCCAACTAGCCAGGCCATGATCTCCGGGTTACAGACCACAGGCATTAGCAAGTCATGGGCTCTCATTGTCAACTCAGGTTACCTCACGCAAGTCAAATTTCCAGCTTCTATTCATCTGCATATGGCAAGGGGTGAAAAGAAACTGCCCCTAGCCCACGCAGTTCTCAAGCCGAGTACAGAGACAGAGGGTCACTCAGTTAACTAAAACCCTTCTCCCCAACACAGTCCTCCTACCTACCCTGACAGACCATAAGGCACGGAGGCAAAAGCAGGGGGAATCCTCCAAGTCTCGCAGACATATTCTGAGGCTCAAGGGCATCCAAGGTCATCCAAAAGAAAGTGTCTGAGCTAGGAACCAATGCGTGCCCTGCCCCACCCACAACCCCATCACAGACAATTAATTATGGAAATAGCAACCTTTTGTCCCCCAAATACAACCATGGAGGATACAACGATTAGAAACACTCCACGGGAAGGAAAGGTACATGGAAGATAATTATTTTCAGTTTCCTATGTAACCCTCACCTGTAAACAGGGATGCTAATGCCTGCTTCACAGGACGGTGTGGGGAGGATGCGATGACACAGGGAGGGTGGCTGGCACACAACAAGCACTGATGAGCACTGGTGCCCTGCCGGCACCCTTTGTGGACTGATTGCATCTAGGATTTCTGCTTTAGAATTCTTGCAGCAGAGGCAGCCTGGCTGTACCACACTGATGCAAACCTGCTCACGCATACATATGGTCCAAGGATGGCTCCCGGTCTTTTGATGCATGGGCACGCCTCTTCAGCTTCTTTTTATTTCCCACTAGTGCTCCTACCAGGTACTAAGCACTGGGTGGGCTCAGTCAACACCCAGTGGAAAAAAAACAGACAAAGAGCTTTTAAAAGTGGTTACACCTTAACTGATTCTTAGGGAGGGATTTGTTTAGGACATATATCTTTCTTGGATCTGAGACTTTTCCTGAAGAGAAAATGAGAGGGGGAAATGTGGTGGCTAACCCAGCAACTGTGTGGCATCTTCCCACCCGAAATTCCTCCAACTGCATCCTCACTGCCTTACTGCTAAGTTCCTGTGTCAGTATCCTCTTACATCAGCCCCATGCTGACCTCAACAACAAGGAACTGTGTTCTTTCCTCTTTAAAAAAATGAAATATTTCTTAAATTCCAAAGAACATATTTTATAGTATTGCGATTTCAACAACAATAATAAATGACCCATTCACATGCCTACTACCTGGTTTAAGAAATAGAAAATGTCCTTCCTGGGATCACTTCTCCCCATTTCTCTGCTCCTCTGAGGCCACCACCATCCTGAATTAAATGTTATTATCCTCTGGCTTTTCTTTAACCTACCATCTATGTCAGTATTCCTAAACCATATAGGTTTCTGTCTTTTCTTCTCAGCCAAGTGGACAGGAACACGACTTGATGTCCTCAAAGTAGCCCAATAGGTTCTGGAACCAAAGTTCAGATTGGTCACCTCCCTCTGGCTGACAGGAAAATGGGAGGCCACAGAAGAGCTCATCATCTGAAGAAGGGGTGGTGCTGGCAGGCAGAGAGCAACAAGCCCTGGCTTCTTGTTGGGCTGGCAGTGTGAGGACTCCTGAGCAAATCCATTCCCTATATGGGCAGCAACATGCAACAGCTAGGGGCTAAATGCCAGGTTAAAGCGTACAACCCCATGGGATTACTAGAAAGAACACAGCCTTTTCAAAACAGGCCAGTGAAGAGTGCCTATGCCAGGAAAGGCCCTGTGGACTTACACCCTTGGGTTTGTTGGCAAGTGAGTCTTGCAAGTTGCAATTATGGAGTGTACAAATTTTCTTAGGAAAGACATCAAGAAAAGTGGCATGAAGGGAGAGGAAAGGCAGAAAAGATGGTCATGCAATCCTCTCCACTTTGTGAGACCTTTGCAGTGGGAGACCCCCGAGCTGCCCACAATTCAAAGGCCATCTCCAATCTCAGCCTGCAAGAAGATTCCAGAGCGATCACAGCCCACCAGTCTCAGCTGTTTTGTAAGCATTGATTGCTGCCAACAACTGTTCTCTAGGGGCTTTGTG
Source organism: Hylobates moloch (assembly GCF_009828535.3). Lineage (NCBI taxonomy): Eukaryota > Metazoa > Chordata > Mammalia > Primates > Hylobatidae > Hylobates > Hylobates moloch. The sequence goes on along the minus strand of NW_026652295.1, from coordinate 33,589,048 downwards.
TATGTGCTAGGAGGTAGGGCTCTTCAGAAAAGGAGTGGAAGCTACAACCTCAAGACAGTATCTAGAGAGAAGGCGGTCAGAGGAGCCAAGGAAAGAGCTAGTTTATTAATGTTTGACCAAGACCCAGGACAACTGTTATTTTTAGTATTTCTCATAACTTCATAACATCCCCATTGTTGGCTATTTATTGGCTATTTTCCCAAACCTCTCAGTTTCCCATTTTTGTTTTAACATGCAATAAAATCTTAAAAGAGGACTGTGTGCTTATTTCAAATACAGCAAAACTGGGGAGACACTGGAAAACATTATTCCTTCTCCAGAGTTCTGGGATATGAGGGAAGAGGGAAGACACAGTGGAGGCAGGCACCTAGACAGGTGGGCCAATCCCTGAGGTCTATGAGAGAGAAGAAAGGGGTGAAGGGGAAGCTTACTGGGACCCCAGAGAGTCCCTGGCTAAAGGCCAGAGGGTCCCAGGCTGGGCTTCAAAGCTCCACTGTCAGCCAGGGCATAGGAATCTCATCTTCGAAAATTCTGCCTCTTGTAGAATCAAATGCTTGAGTAATAAGTGAACTGGTGTGGAGAGAGTCTGAGACTGAAGCAAATCATCAATAAGAGCCTTGTTTTTCTCAAATACTTTTGTGCTCAGGCCATGTGTGTCTGTGTGTAGGCACATGCATCAGAATCTCAAATATGCTTCTACACAGCTGAAAATAAACAGGATGGCTCTGGTCAAAACTGTGAAGTTCAAAATCTCAAACTCCTCTTTTTTCCTTTGCCCCCAGAAGTGGGAATAAGTGAGCACAGCTGGTACAGGGATCAACAAACTTGGCCCTTGGGCTCTCACCACCAAGTCAGTGGAAATGGAGGAAAGGAAGACGAGGGCCGCAGGAGGCAGGCAGCTGCAGATTCAGCAAGCAGGGCCTCAGACATTATCCACGTGAATCTCTCAATTTTGCAGGTGAGAAAACTCAGGCTCGGAGGGGCTAAATAGTTTAACCAAGGTAACAAGGCTGGCAGTACAGGGCCTAAACCTTTCTTGTTGCCTCTCTGCCAAGATACCCCGCTGATTTTGCAACTGAGGAGGTGGCAGAATATGGAGCAGCCCTTGATGAAGATACCTTCTATGGCCTGGGTTCTGTTCCCTCAAATTTCATACGCTGAGGCCCTCACCCCCACTATGAAGGTATCTGGAGATGGGGCCTTTGAGAGGTAATTAGGGTTAGAGGAATTCATGAGGGTAGGGTTTATAAGAAGAGGGAGATATATATGTTCTGCCATGTGAGAATATAGTGAGAAGGCAGCCGTTTCTAAGCCAGGAAGAGGGTCCTTGTTAGGGACCATGCTGGCTGGCACCTTGATCTTGGACTTCCCAGCCTCTAGAACTATGAGAAATAAACATCTGTTTAAGCCACTCAATCTATGGTATTTTGTTACAGAAGCCTGAGCTGCCTAATACATGACTTAGGCCTCTCCAGGGCTGAGCACTGAAGGAAAAAGACCTGGGAAAAATGAACTTTCTCACCCTTCCTTCTCTGCAGCCCTGGGCAGAAACACACACTTGCCTCTTTCAGGAGAATGGCTTCTGTGCAGAGCACTGTGCTGTCCCACTTCAACAGGGACACACGTGGCAGTAACCCCTTAATTTGGTAAGTTTGTGGGCCATTTTCCTTCCTAACTGGGAGAACAGAAATGTTATAAAGCTGTCAACTTTTTATCAAGGCAAATGGCCTTAAAAATTAACAGGATGTGCCGGGCGTGATGGCTCACGCCTGTAATACCAGCACTTTGGGAGGCTGAGGTGGGCGGATCACCTGAGGTTGGGAGTTCAAGACCAGCCTGACCAACATGGAGAAACCACGTCTCTACTAAAAATATAAAATCAGCTAAGTGTGGTGGTGCATGCATGTAACCCAGCTACCCGGGAGGCTGAGACAAGAGAATCGCTTGAACCCAGGAGGCGGAGGTTGCGGTAAGCTGAGATCATGCCATTGCACTCCAGCCTGGGCAACAAGAGCAAAACTCCGTCTCAAAAAAAAAAAAAAGTATGAGGGAGACTTTGTGGTGACAGAATAGTTCTGCATCTTGATTGTGGTGGTGATCACATGAACTTACACATGATAAAAATGCATATAACCCCCGCCCCCCCCCCCAACACACACACACACAAGTACACGCAAAACTGGTGAAATGTGAATAAGGTGTGTGGATGTGTGGATTGTTCCACAGTCAATCGCCTGGTTTTGGTATTGTATTAGAGTTAAATAATATATTACCATGGGCAGAGACTAGGTGAGGGGTACTAAAAAAATAGACCTCTCTGTACTATTTTTACAACTTCCTGTGAATCTATAATTATTTCAAAATAAATTTAATAAAGACAAACATTTAACTATCAACATGAAAACTATCCCTTTGTTTTATAAAAGAAAGAACAACTGAAGCATAGAAAAAGGAAAAGCGGCCAGGTGCCATGGCTCATGCCTGTAATCCCAGGGCTTTGGAAGGCTGAGGCAGGAGGACCTCTTGAGGTCAGGAGTTCAAGACCAGCCTGGGCAATACAGCGAGACTCTGTCTCTACAAAAAAACAAAAACAGAAACAGCCTGGCATGGTGGTGCACGCCTATAGTCCTACCTACTGGGGAGGCTGAGGCAGAAGGATCACTTCAGCCCAGGAGTTTGAGGTTATAGTGAGCTGTTGTCACACTACTGCACTCCAGCCTGGGCAACAGAGTGGGGCCCTGTCTCTAAAAAAATAAAATTAAAAAAAAGGAAAGAATGAACATAATCAGAATAAAGGTGGTTGGCAATCAAATACCATCAGCACTATCACAGCACTCTTCACTGCCCTTAACTTTCTCCTTTCATTGTGGACCGGTCGAAATTGTATTGAGGTCTATCTCAGTAAGAATGCAAAGTTCCAGTTTCCCCATCTTCGCCACTGTGGCACGCAAACAATGTGCCAGCAGACCCACCCACAAGGAGGCCAGGCATAAAGCTCCCTTTCTTCCCAGACTGACTGGCTTCTGACAGTTCTCTTAGCCTAGAGAAAATGGAAAACAACAGTAGGACAAGATGGGGGTATGGGTTGGAGTTAGAGGAAAGGCACAGGCTGGCAAGAAATTTAAGTTTCTCTTCTGCCTTCTACTACTCTTACCAGTGCCCAGAACGCTCTGCTTTCCTTTCCTCCTCCCCGAGAAACAAAGAGACCTGACGCCAGCCATCTATGTGCCCCAGGATTTTTCATTCACTCCATCCTGCCCTCTCCCTGGCCCAGACTCTGAGACCCAGAGTCTATTCTCACAGTGCCCTCTCCCTTCTCTTGTCACCACCCTTGGCAGCTGCTCTAAGCCCCTGAGTGCTTGCCTGCCCATGTCCCCTCCAGAACCAGGACCCCAGGGAAAACCCTTCCTGTGCCACTAATGGGTGGTAAAGCAGACACCAAGGGCATTCTCATTTCTAAACCCTCCCATCTGCCAGTTTCCAACTGCAAGCACCTGTGACTCTGAGGATTCTCTCAGGCTGCCAGAGCCCTCTAGACCTGTACACTGGGTAGACTGAAAGTGAGAGGGAATTAATGTCTTGCCCCTACTCCCACTAGGTGAGCAGCCCTCACCCAGACTGACTGGAAGTGGTAGATAAATACCCCAGCTCCCTTGATCTAAAGTAAGTTTGAGTCTCCCAGAGTTGCCCAGCAGGTCTAAGCCCCAGGACCCAAGGGGTAACCTGCTTGGTAATCCTTTATTGGTTTCTTTTCTTTCTCACTCCCCCACTCCCCTACCAGTGCTCCCTGGGATCACCTCCCAAATAAGCTATTTGCATTTAAATCCTGCTTTTGAGATTTTAAAACTCAACCAGAGATAGGTGGTCACAGGGAATCCTAACAATTGGGAAATTTGAGCCAGAATTTCAAATATGAATGAGTGTATCTCTGTGAGTGTCTGAAGAATGTACATCTGTGTAATTAGGGAAGTCACCAACAGTAATGGCTGCTAGCAGATACTAAAAAGCTAATAGGGAGAAACTATAAAAACTTGATTTGCCTAGGTAATATTCATTATAGCCATTTATATGAACTGCTTTTCATTTGCCTAATTACCAATGGCACAAGAACTACCATGTATATATTAAATATGTCGGATAAAACTTGCATTGCATTTTATTTGATTGCTAGTGTTATGTAATCCCATGCCTGGTTCTTGCGTGTTCATAACTGGGTGCTCACATGCATAGTATATTCACGAGTAGAGGGAACACTGTTAGGACCTGGCTCTTAAAGCCTTGGTTCTCAAACCTCAGCGTGCCTGAGAAGCACCTGAGGAGCCTGTAAAAACATTACCGGGCCCCAGCCCCAGAGTTTCTAATTCAGAAGGTCTGGGGGAGGAGGGAAGAATTTGCATTTCTAGCAAGTTCCTAGGGACAGGTGATGCTGCTGGTCTGCAATTACCCTTTGAGAACCACTGCTGTAAGGCACCACATATGAGAGAAAGAAGGAACTACAGGGTTAAACTTTCCACTTAGCATTAGCAACATGAAGGCTGACCAGTCTGTGTACTGTTTCTAGAAAACTGGCGAATCTTCTAATACTCTAGATCAGTCACTGAACCAAAACCAGATTTGGTATATTGACAGTTTAAACCAAAAAAAAGTTAATATAACTGTTAAACAAATCTCGAGAGACCTGGGTTTGCTCATTTATTCAACAAGTGGGTATCAAGTACCCAGTCTGCGCCAAAGATGTTGCTATGCAGCAGAGGTTTGGGCGCTGTCAAAGGTCTCGTGAGACTCTGAGTAGGTCACATCCTTAATGGGCTCACTTTCCTAACCTGTAACGAGAGAACTCACACTTAGAGAACCTTCTGACTCTGATGTTTTACAATGAAAACCAACGCAGCACCTCAGCTCAAAGCAAAAATATTCTGCCTAGTCGCCTGAGCCGCATGAAGTCAAACGTGAGTAAGATCCTAGATGCAGATCCTAGATGCAGATCCTAGATGCCCCAACAGGCCAACTGTGTGACAGGGCAGGTGAAGCCCTGGCAGCAGTCCTCAGCCCCAGACCCTTCCAGCTGCTCAGAGTCCAATTCAATTCATGAATGCCTCAATTAAAGGTGCTGCCAAGGTAAGTTAGTACTACGCCCAACACCAATCAAAGAATGTAAAAGCACCCAGCATGAAATCCATGTTCATAATTGGTACTCCCCTGATATATTATGACATTTAATCACTCCAACTGCTGAAGAGAAAACTAGAGCCATTCACTAGAATTAAGGATGCTATGATAACCTCCTCAACTGGGGTTTTAAATGAACCTTGTGCTAACAGCTTTCCTGCTCTGAATATAAAGCAGGAGGCAAGCGGAGAGAGGTGGGGCAGCCACCTGTGAAGGGCAGTCACTGAGGACATTGCTCTGTATTTCCAAAAGGCCTGGTTTCTTAATGAAGCCAACAAGCACTGGCCTGCCACACTCCACAGGAAACCGGCAGGAAACACTCTTGTTTTATTCTGTTTAACAGAAAGACAAACTGATATCCAGGGATGACTAATAAATCAACTGTGGAACTGAGAAGTGAGGCTGATTCCTGACTCACCCAGGTTGGCAACCTCTGAGCAGTTTGCGGCCAGCCTTGGGGTAGAATTCAAAACAAACATCCACCCTAAGACCCATGTGTCAATGTGACATGAGGGTGGAAACAGAGGCCAGCAATGGCCATGTCAAGAGGGGTAGCAGGGGGTGGGGCACATTTACCCACCTATAAGCTCAACAGCCTCCTGCCAAGCCAACACCAATAAAAATAAAATGCTTTCACATATAAACAACTAATGTTTTCTTAGTCTTATTTAAGGTATAAATAGAAGTGTATTTTAGAAAATTCTTTTTGTTGATCTAAGACATAGAACAGGTAAAACAAAGCCAAACAGTGAAGCACACCATTCAGATGAGCCCCCAGCCCCTACTTCAACCAGACGGCTGCTCTTAAGCCCTCTTTAGATAGAATTCAGGAGCCACTCGATTTCCTTCAAGGAAACTTCCTAAGAGAACGAACTGTGTCCTTTAACTCTACCCCCTGCACCCAGCACCTAGCACCAAGCCTGACACATAATTGGCACCTAGTAAATACCTGCTGATAAAGTGCACGGTCCGGCCAGCCTGCTCAGCCACTGGCAGTGCAGCTGAGAACAGGGCTCCAGGGAGGCCAGCCAGCGCCCTTCTTCCTGTTACTCAGGGCGAGGCCGTTCCCAAGCTAACATTCGCCACTTACTCGCGGGTAATGAGTCCCACAGGCTATCGCCACCAGTGTCAAGTGAGCTGTTTCCCTCACTTTTTGTAAAATATCCCCTTTAAGTTTTTGCATCTGGGTTTTGGCTCAGGATGCCAGGATTAGCGATTAAGGCTGTCCTTAGCCCATCTGTCCTTCTGTGATGTCACAGGGATCAATCACCGCTCAGCTCAGGCTTCCTCTCTTCGGCCTCACTTTTGTAGATCTGACTGCCTCTGACCAAGCTCACTTCAGATTTATGATGTTTCATTTCTTTTTCTAGCACAACAGTGAAGAAATACAGACACAATTACCTTATTACATAAAATTTAGCAAATGATGCAATGATACTGGCCTGAGTAATACCAAGCCTACAAAGGCTTAAAAATGTCTTTTAATTAACGTAAGTGAGAGGCACTGTCTAAACTAAACTAAAAGGCACAGCACAAATTTGACAAGGGTACATGGTGCTCCCCAGATGCAGACAGAACTTCCCACAAGGCGGGTCTACACCCAGGAATCTTGTAATTTCTTGTTTCAGATGCTCTGACTAACATCCATGAGTGCGCTGCAGGTCCACTTGCTTTCCCCAATGCCACTTAGGGTGTCCCTGAGAAACAAGGCTGGCTGGGGCTAGTGACTGTGGGATAGCTGACCCCACACTATTCACTTTCCAAGTCTGTCTTGGGTTTGACTCCAGACAGAGAAAAAACATTCAAGAAAAAGAACCAAAACACTTACGGTGATGTCAACATAGAAAACCACCCACAAAAGTTTATACACAATTTGCAGTGGATCACTGCAATGAAACAAACCCACACATGCTGTTCCTTGAAAAGGAGAAAGCAAAACTAAGTGGCAAAAGGTACCAAAGTAGCAAACTAATATACCTCTAAGAAATTCATCAGCAGACACACAGGGGTGTGTCTACAGCCCTGGTAAAAAGGGCACAGCAAACCTAAACTTGCAACATTATGTTCTCAAAATGCCACATACAGCAGCTGAAAGCCCGGCAATAGTAGGTGCTGAGTAAATGTTGCTTTGTGCAACCACTGACCAAAGGAACCTGAGTGTTAACACCACTGATGACCTCTAACAAGTACCTTAGTGGAGCTCTCTTCCAGGAACAGGGCCCAATCCTGCTGCTGAATAGGCTGCAACATCCAGCCTGCTCAGGTCCACCTGGGGAAGTGAACCCTTTCCACAGCACAGAGAGACGTTAATGCATCTCTGCACGAGGACCAATAGAGTCATTCTTCACTGAGATCAATCTCTGTTTCCATCCTCAAGGGGCTGGCAGATTTTACATTGAAATCTTTGTCAGCAGTGAAACAAATGCATCCATCACTAAGCTCCTGCCTTAGAAATGGGCAGTTCTTGAGTTGTTGCCCAAGATGAAGAAAGGCCAAAATCTAATTGAACCTTCAGGAAGAATTTAGTACAGAGAAACAGCGTTATCTGAACTGGAGCATGGCCAGACCTCTAGGTTAATACCCCAACAGGAGAGACTCATCAAAGACCTTATTTCGGGATCAGCAGTAATATTTTTGATTCTTAAAAAATGGGCCTTGGAAAATTTTTTCTTCAACCAAATGAATTCCACCAGCATCATACATGTCTGAGATGCTAACTCTCTGCTCTATTAAGTGCCCATAAAGCCCGTAATGGCTGTAAGCACATGGACTCAGCTGAGGATTTGTTTAGTTCTGCTTTGCTCTGCTGCAACAAGTCCTTCTGGAGACCTGTGGGAACATATGGAGCTACCTAAACAGGAGCTGATATTTTAACAGAAATATACCATATCTGGTTTGGTTCTTTTCTTCTTTCAATCTAATTTGGAATAATAGGGGCCAAGAACTGTCCAAACTATTTCTGTTCTTGACTTACGTATATGATACTTAGAAGCAGAAAGACTGTTAACACCAATGTGACATTATCCAGGGGGATTCTATTTGCATTCTTTATAAATGTTAACTATGTATGGAGGCAGGAACGGGCAATGAACGAAGTTAGCTTAAAAGATATTTGACATTTAAATGCTAAATTCATCTCTCCCTTTCCAAACCAGCTTGTTTTAGTGAAATATTTTTACCCTTAAAAAATGGGTGAGGGAGGATTAATTTATTAAGTGAGAAAGTCGTAAGACATTCAGTATATGTCTCCCAAAATCTGTAAATTTCTGTGCTCACATCTATGAAGCAAATTATTCTGAACATGCTTTAGAATCCCTCAGTTGTGGCATAAAAAAGAGCTCTACCTTATTACTAGAGAAAGAAAAAGAAAAGAAAATTCCAAATTTAAGGGCGAGGTGAATGAGAAGGGCTTAATTATTGTATCTCCCTCAAGAAGAAGAAAAACAGATACCTATCTATGCCCAAGCACCGCAAATCTTTAGCAAGCCACACCTTGAGTTCTTTGGAGGAAAACACGACATTTTAAGGACTCAAGACATCCCACATCCTTCTGAGGCCCTTAATCAAGGACTTGCATTTCTAAGTACCCGTTTGGGGCTGGGGAGCCGGAGGGCTTGTAAAAATGAACTGTGATTACTACTCTGGAAAGGTCTCTCATCTGACTGGGGAGAAGGTCCACACACACAAACAAGAGCAGCAAAACATGTAGTGCCGGTGGAAAGAGCTGCTGATGGAAAGGCCTCTCAAGCTCAAAGTGCAAGGGGGCAGGTTTTACGGCAGACAGACTTGATCTCATCCTCTCCTGAGCCCCAACACTGTTTACTGGGCTACTGAGCTCCTTCAGTCTCCCTAAGCCTGACTGCAGAGAGGCCTCACGGCCAGTCCATCTAATGGGGCCTCACCTCACCTCCCACACCTTGCCCAGCACTCTGCTCCTTTTCTTCAAGAGCACTTATTTTCATTTGTGGTAATATTTTTATTTGTATTTGTTTAATATCTGTCTCTCCCTTTAGGGTCTAAGTCCCTCAAAAGCTGCATGTTTGTTTACAATTTCATTTCTATATACCCAGCCTAAGCACACAGTAGGCTCTCCATAAGTGTGGTGAATGAGTGACTAAGCCTCTAATGAAGAGTGGAATTTCAACAAAAAGAAATGGAGAAAGCCACTCAAGTAGGGAGAATATATAAACCAATGTGTAGGGGAAAACAGTGAGTACAGGAATTAACTGAGCTGGAAAAATAGGGTATGAGATGAAAGAGAAGGCCAGTTATAGAGGCTGGGCCATGGGCTCATTCTCTGGTGAATCATGTACTCCAGGCTAAGGAGTCTGGACTCCGAACCATAGCAATAGGGAAGCCAGGACGTTTTTAGTCAAGGGAGGATAACACAAAACATTTGAGGAACATAGTAAGGCAGCCACAAGTAAGACGAGCTAGAGAAGCCCAGAGGCAAGCAGGGAGATACTGAGGTGGTGGCTGCTGAGGATCCCAGATAGGTGAGTGTGAATGGAGAGAGATTTTGGAAGGAAACCCTGGCAACTGGCACAAAATGGGGAGAGGAGGAAGGGTTGTGGTCAAGAGCACAAGGGGACTTAAGTGACCCTTTACCAGGCCTGGCTCAGGGTCATTTAGACAACACAGGCTTTCTCAGGCCTCATCTGTCCTATTGATTTCAAATGAAAAATTGGTACAAAAGCATCTTTACCTGCAAATTAAGGTCATGGTGAGTCATGTAGCTGCTAAAAAATGCCTGAGCAAGTCTCATGGGCCCAGAGCAGGCCATTATGCTGTTAGGTGGAGAGTAGGTAGAGTCACTGTTATGTGATGGGACACGAGGAAAAGCTACATTGATTTTGCCAAAAAAGCACAACAGGGGAGAGGCTGATCTGTATCTCCAGGGCAGAAATCACAGGATAAAGCTTCAAAAGGCAACAAGCACCTCCACTCCACAGAACCGCTTTCTGTATGGCCTCCTGATGGAGGTGTGGTACCTCTGGAAGCATTGTGCACACTGTCTTTGACTTGGGCCCACTGACGGATTGAACCCTTAAGTTTTCAGGAGACTAAGATGTGCATCAAACCCCTTGATGAAGCATTATCAGGTGGCCTGCGACACATAAATCTCATCATAGTGTACCATGCAATGTACATTATGTACAAGCATCTGTAACGATGACATACGATTTCAAGAGGATGTTCACTGAAGGGCCAGGACAAAAGCAGTTTGAAAATAAGCCATCTGAGGTGAGAGAGAAGAAACTGGGGTGCCTGGCAAGGAAACGAGAAGGTTTCAGGGTGGGAGGACATAATTGCAGCTTCAAATATCTGAACAACTATGGTGGAGGACTGCGTCCATGACCTACCAAGAAGGTAAAGCCAGAATTGATGGAGTGGAAGTCACAGATTTTGGCTGGATATGGGAAAGGAGTTTTCATTATTTCATAGACGTAACGGTGGATGGTAGAGGGGGTTACTTGTTGTTTACAAGCAAAAGTTGGAAGATCATTTTTATTTATTTAGTTAGTTACAATTATTATTTTTAAATCAGTCAAGTACGGTAGTAAAGATCACTTTTAGACAACACAAAAGTGACTTTGTTCATAAGGGAGCTGGACTACATGGTAACTAGGATTCCTTCCAAATTCCAAATTTTAGAATTTGCCGGAAATCATCACCTCACTTTTCAAGTCACAAAAGAAAAACCTAACAGCCCCCCATCTTAGAGAGCAGTAAAGGAAAGAAATGCCTTGAGTCTTAATATTACAGTAAAAAGGAAACACATGCTTCTCCCAGGAGACTCCTTTCGTAAGTTGCTTTCCTTCATACACAAAGACAAATATTTTTGTCTGCAGTTAGAGGGAAAAAGTAAGATAATGCTGCAATAATTTGGGTTGAAACAAGAGGAAGTGAAAAGTAACTGCTAATTAATGCCGAAATAAAGGTTTAGCTCACCTATATTCTAAATACAACCTTGTGTATTAGAAGATGTAGTTCCAACTGGTTTCCCTCATTTATCAACCCTAAGACCGCAGGCAAGTCATTTCAGCTCTCAAAGCTTTAGTTTCATCACCTGGAAAACTGAATCAAACAGTGGGCTAGATCAAATTGTTGCTAAAAATCAACAGGATGCCTAGCACTCCTCATAGCAAAATGAATTCTGAAGAAACAAAGATTTATACCTGAAAAATGAAACCATAAAATACCAGGAGGAAATTATGTGTTTGTGTGTGTGTGTATATATATATAGAATGTGTAACTATATATATAAAATAGATATATTTATAATCAAATAATATATATTTGTATATTACATATAAGTATATATTATATATGTAATTACATAATATATGTAATAATATATATATATAATGTATATATACAAATAATATACATGTATTTGTAATCTTAGAGTAAGGAAAGTCTTCTTAACTGGGATACAAAATGCAGAAGTTGGCTGGGCATGGTGGCTCACGCCTGTAATCCCAGCAATTTGGGAGGCCCGGGTGGGCGGACCACCTGAGGTCAGGAGTTCAAGACCAGCCTGGCCTAACATGGTGAAACCTCGTCTCTACTAAATACAAAAATTAGCTGGGCGTGGTGGCAGGTGCCTACTCAGGAGGCTGAGGCAGGAGAATCGCTTGAACCCAGGAGATGGAGGTTGCAGTGAGCCGAGACTGTGCCACTGCACTCCAGCCTGGGTGACAGAGCAAGACTGTCTCAAAAAAAAAAAAAAAAAAAAAGCACAAGATTGATAGATTCAACTATATAAAAATTCTAAATTTCTACGTGTTAAAAAAAACATAAAAATGCCACAGGCCAAAAGACAAATCATATCACAGATAAAGGGCTAATATTTTTTCAAATATAAAGAGCTTCGACAAATTAGTAAGAAAGAGATCAATACAATAACAACAATGTTAAAAAAAAGAGAGAGAGAAAAGGAATCCAGAAAATAGTGTTTCGTAAACATATAAAGAGATGCCAATGTCACTCATAATAAGAAACACACTTTAAAACTAACCTAAGATAACATTACCAATCTGTTAACCAAAAAGAGACTAAAAGGCTAACCACCCTTATGTTGATAAGGTGTTTACATGTTGTGGGTAGGAAAGTAAATTTAACACGCACAAACTCTTTCACACAGCTGTTCAGCTTCTAGAAACATCTTACAATGACTCTGTACAAGGATTTGCATTGCAGCAATGCTTTAATCAGTAAAAGCTTGGTAACATGTAGAATGTCCATCTACAAGAAACAAAAATAAATGATAGTATATGCACACCACGGAACATTATGAACAATAAAAAAGAAACTCTTCATGTACTTAATTAGAATGATTTTCAAAAAATTACTATTACACGAAAAAAGCAAGGTTCAGAGCAGTACACGAGACAGCACCATTTTGTCTTTTAAAAAGAAAAATGCTTAACATGTCAGAAATGCTTCTATATGCAGAGAATATTTCTGGAATGATATTCAAAACACCAGGGAGAAGAACCAGGAATCTGGGAGACTTATTTTTCACTATATAGTCTTTGGTACCTTTAAAATTTCACCTAGATTCAGGTATTATAATTTAAAAAATACAAAACCCCTACAGTATAAACATTCCATTTCTAGGGTTAGCTTTGCCTAGATTTCTACATACAGTTAGATATGGAGGTTAAGATATATATTCCCTCCAAAGACACAGAAACAGCCTATGACCTTGAGGCTGGGAGAGCTCCACCCTTGAAGTATAGTGTGAAGATGGGGTGCCAGTCCTCTGCCACTGCACCCAAGTTCCATGGCACTCTTCACTGTCCTTTGGCCCAGTACAGAGGGCCCAAGCTGCAAAACCAGGACTGTATGCCCACTGCATAACAGATATAAGGCTCTTCCATGCTTTTGGGGGAAGTTCTGTCGAAAATAACTAGATCCAAAGCGGAAAGGAAAGGAACCAGAACATTTACACAAACCACAACATTTCAGCTGAGTTTACAATGGCTTCCTGCCTGTTTAAATCAGGACAGCCAAGAACAGACTGCCAGATAAATTGCCACTTGTAGGCCCCTAGTGAGCTTAGGCAGTTTTCCACCTGTCCAGGCAAATAAACAGGCTGCCTTGAGTTATGGACAGGTGGGCCCTGTGGCGCCAGAGACTGGGTCATCAGAGCTTGTGAGCAAGAGTAGGATGCCTGGGAAAGATCTGCTCAGCATCTCGGCCCTGCCCAGCAGCTACAGGCCACAAACATTCTTCTTACCTACTGGCTACTCACCTGGTAGCATCAAAAGGGAACGTCTATGGAGAAGAAAGCAGGACAAAGGAACCCTAGGCAGGGAGGGTAGCCGTCCATGAAAACAGAGTTGAGATCAGACAGCACATCTTTGAGGATGCTGGCATAACACTGGGGTCAGGAAAAGAGCCTGTGTTGTTCTGAGGGTCACATATTTCAAAGGAAGTGCAAATGAGGTCCAGATTAATTGTTTTCTCAGAGTCTTATATAATAAAAAGCCTATGCCCCACTGTCCGGCTGCCACTCTGACCACATAGCACATCTCTAAACAAATTAAACTTCTCTGGGATATATACACACACATGCGTGCATGCATACACACAGACCACCTTCACATCTGGTCTCTAAGAAGCTCCCCCTACCCTGACGTCCCCTAAGTCCACCCAGGGTCAGAGAATGTCTGAGGCCACCGGCATCTTCCTCTCTTACTGGTTGTAATTACCTATGGGCCTGGCTCCTGAGAGGATGTATTTAAGATTCATCAGGGCAAATTATTTGTGGTGAGTGCTCTTTTAGGACATCAGCACCATTTCTGTGTTCCAAGTGGTGGTGGCATGCCCTGAACTCACCTTCCCTGCCTCCATGAACACCCAGTCAGTTGGCCTCCCTCACTGGAGCTCCCATTTCCGAGATTTCTGGCCATCTTCTGGTCTTAGTAATTTTGAATTCTCTTCCCTTTGCTTCATGATCCTGGTTTTCAGATTTTATTTCTGCCTTGAGTATGCAATGAGCTCATGGAAAGGCATTTCCTAAGACAATGACCTATAACCCAGCCCCTCTGCCAGAACTCACCCAACATCCTTGCCTAGGACAACAAGAACAATGATCAAGTTTGAGAAATTATGATTTCACTCTAGTTTAATAGCTTTTTAAAAATGTGGACATGTGCATGTTTAAAAGCATGCACCCAGCAGCTTAAAATAAAGAAATCAAGGAAAAAAACCAAGATGAGAAAGGCAACAGGTAGCAATCATGACTAAAGAAAGTTAAAAGTAAAAGTCAAGTTATAAGGTATATTTGTAAGACAATATGAAGTGTAGGGTAGAATTTTAAATTTCTCTTACAGGAGAAATTAATTAAGAGAAAGTAGCCCAATAACCACTCATGCTTCTCCCTCCCCACCCCAAGCATGCACGGCTTGCTCCTTCACGTCCTCCTCAAAGGGGCCTTCCTTGGCTGACTCACCTAACGGCAACCCTCCTCCCACCGCACCCTCTAATCCTGTTCTTAGCTGTATTGTTCTCATAACCACTCCTATCATCAGCTACATACTATGATTTTTACCTATTCATTCTTTTTAAGTTCTCATTCCCCTCTAGCTTCCTAGAATGCCAGCTCCATGAGGGCAAGAGGATTTGTCTGTTTTGTTCATTGCTGTATCCCCAGCACTTAGAGCCTACCTGGAACAGAGCAGGTGCTCAACAAATTAGCTGAATGAGTAACTGTAATACAAATATACTTCAATTTTATACTATTACTGATTATGTAAAATATCGCTACTTGTTCTTAGACACAATTGCTTAGAATAATATAAGATGAACTATTATTCCCAAAGTCATATAAAATCACACACTCTGTATCCTACTGATACTTTACTAGAAAAACAAGATACAAAACCAGAACCAAAGTATAAAAAGAATATCCCAGAAAATGTTTCCTTTTGTGATTCTCAGCATTTGTATGGACTGGAATAAAGGTCAAATTCCTCTCATCTATATTCACCTACATTCATTTGTTACAGACTGAAAGCTGGGGCTTTCAGTCTGTAACAAAACAAAAAAGGGAGAAAAGGAAAATTCTCCTTTTGCTGGCGATTTTGCAAATACCCCAAACCTCTCCTTGGTGCTTGATGGTGCCCTCCTGCTGCAGCTAAAGGGAAACAGGCTGTTTAGTGGGGGACTGGGGCTGGTGGTGGGTGTGGCGGCCTGCGGATACCACGAGTGGCAGAAATGCTGGTGCAGAATAGAAATGTGGGTCAACCCTGGAAAAAATGTTAAAAAGAAAAAATAAAAGAAAAATCCCTCTGGTGCAGAGGGCTGAGAGGCTAGAAGAGAAGCCTATCCTTAACTGCACCTGTAAAAATAAGAATGAAAAGGAAAAATGAATGAGAAAAGTAGGGAGGAAGAAAAAAGACAAAAAAGCATAGAAGAAAAGGGGAGAAAGAGCAAAGGGAAAAAGAAAAAGGGAAACAATGAGTAACAGATAGGCACAGCAGCAATGGGGAAATGCATCGGTGGGAAGTGAAGTAGCAGCAGCAGGGAGGGCGCATCCCCCCTCCCCCAACCCCCGCTTTCCAGCACCTGTCCAGTTAGAGGCATGATGGCAGCAAGGGACCAGCAAGCGGGAGAGAGGGGTGCTGAACACACCAGTTTTCTCATCACCAGTCAATTGCAGAGCCAGGACTAACTCCCGCTCATTCACAACACCGTGGAGTTTCTCCTGTTAGCATCAAGGCCATGGCAATGCATATAAACATACATAAATACACACACACACACACACGGCATACATATACACACACACGCATATATACGTGTGTGTGTGTATATACACATATATAATCTAGGCTAACAAAAATCACTTTGATAGAAAGGCCAAAACTGTTTATTTAGGGCTGCCTATAAAATAAATGAGATTCTTTTAAAAATATGAACAAATTACCTCAATATTACGAGACCACCTAAAGCCAATGGAAATGTAAAGGGTGTTTCATGTAGGATAACAGTTATGACTACTCTGTATACGTGGAAACAACTTAAATAGACACTCCAGGCCCTAATCTTTCCCCAGAGCTAGGAGTGCCACATTCTTGTTCAGGGCGGGAGGGCTTTGCTCAGCACAAAAGACTACACAGCATGCTTGTTTACATAAAGAGGAACAATACACATTGCAGAATATGGCGTGGGAAATTTAGTCATCATCAGTGGAAATGCAAATCTCCTTATTTTACATTCTTCTTTTTGCACACCTAACCCCCAAGGGTTAAAAGCAGCCAAAGCCTCTACGGAGTTGAACCAATCAGCTTGTCTCTTGATGACATCATGCCTCTAATGGGACAGAGCTGGAAAGGGCGAGGCGGCGAGGCCACTTCTGGACTTGGCCTGAAAGGGTGCCCTCCCAGTTGCTGCCACTTCATTACCCAGGAAAAGGATTCAAGAGCCAAGGGTCTCCTCAGCTACCATTTCAGACAAAGCCAGGACATTCCCAAAATCCTGTGCCAGAAATTATTCTCAGCTTATACAAAATGCATACGAAGCATGTCCCTGCTCTTCACCCATCTCCCACTTATTTAATATTCATGAAAGCTGATTACAAAACACAAATTTATCATTTAAGCCTTTAGCCAAGTTTTAAATGACTCCAATGTTTATGCTAAGTAGACAAACAGCCTTCTGTGGTTTTCTCTTTCATAAACTTCAATCCCATTCAAAGGCAGGTGAGACGCTGATCTGGTTATTACAAACTTTTTATCCATTCAAACCACAATATGACCAGAAAGCCATCTTTGTTCTTCCTACAAGGTATTTATCTCAGATGTTAATTGGTGCTGTGTGTGTGTGCTGTGGGTACATCACACTGTGCAAGAGACAGAGGATGAAGACACATAAAAAGGAGACTGCTGAAGGAGCACACAGCTGAGATGCCGAGGACACTGCCAGCCTGATGAAGGGAGAACAGGTTTCTTTCCTATAGTAGGAAGTGGGAAAGGCTTAAAGTTTTGGATTTTTAATTTTGTTAAATTTACATATTTTTATTTGGAAATGTCATATCAGTGCTGAAAAACAAAGTTTTAGAGACACTGGATGCCATTACTTTATATATCATTAGTTTATTATAAAGAAATAAAGTTTAAAATAAAATTTAGACATTTAGTTTATTATAAAGAAAGACATGGAAATTATATGATGAAATATTTCAGGACTTCAGTGGAAGGAACAGCTTCACGTGATGCCATTTCAATAGTGATTTATTTCTGTCTGCATTCTTTCCAAGAATGTCACCATCTCTAAATAAGAAATAATTCTGCCACCTAGAACTACTTTGGTGCCTCTATATTCTGGGAGAAGAAATTTGTCTCCAACTTCCACGCTAATTGGTCAAATCTCTCTACCCTTTCCTTTAGAGCCTGATCCAACAGCTACCACTGCTGCTTGTGATACTTTTCCTTGAGATTTTCCTGGAGGCATAATGCCTCCTTTGGTTACAGTTTCAGCTGCACTCCTTTCAACCAACATTCAGTCAAAGAGTGAAAGAAACTTTCTAAATGCTGGTCCCGCCATGACTCCACTGCCACAGCTCTGGTGCTTCCAGTTAAATGATGAATTTCTCCTGCTTCCTAGCACCCTGAATATCTAAGCCTTTTAGTTCATTTGCAAATGAAGATTAATTTACAATTTACATGCTAGAGCCATGCTTACTGCTCCAGCATACAGCCATCTATGCTTGCTCAGAGTTGATAGAAACAGTGCCAAAAACTGCTGTATCACTCAGGGTCCCTGCAGGAAAAGATGGCACAAATTGTGCACCTGAAGGAACTTAATAATGGGATTATTTACACAGGTTTGGGTAAGGTGCAGGGAGGGGAGCTAGTCACAGTGAGGAGCATTAGGTCAGAAGGGTCAAAGGGAAGGACTGTTTACTAGAACCCAGAGAGAACAGCTATTGGGAGAAGGTCCCTCCCAGGAGTGGTGGCTTTCAGTAGAGGGACACAGCCAATTCAACAACCCCTTGGCCTATTAATGCACGACACATAAGCAGATAGAAAAGGGTAGGAACTGGACCTGAAGGGCAGGTGGAAAATGCCCTGTGTAGCATCTAATGGTTGGAGAAGTTTCAACAACGACAAACCAACCAACCTTATGATATAGCCATACAAGAGAATACTCAGCCTTTTTAGAATGACGATCTGAATCCAGGTGTTATTGATGCTGCCGTGGTAAGATATCCACAACGTGCAGTAATTAGGTAAGAAAAGCAAATTAAAATCAGTAAATATACTAAGACCCCAAATTTGGATATGTACTGAATGTTAACAGAGGTTAAGTATGCATGGAGGGATGTGGGTGAATTTCCCACTCCTTATCTATATATTTTTAAAATTTTATTTATGTACACCTCTCAGTTTGCCCTCTATTATGTCCCAAGCATCATTAAGACAACAAAGAGTGCTTTGACTTGACTGGAGAACACAGAAAATAACTACCGAGGCCTGGATTCAGATCTCCTCTTAGGCTGAGCTCTTTTAAAGGCAAACTCTATGACTTCTTTGTCACCAAAAATACAATAGAAAATAGGGAGAATGTTAGTGTTATTAACAGATACGATCACAGAGGTTTACCTTAACCAGGCCATCTTTCAGAAGTCATGTTGCTCAGGGTAGTTCAACAGGGCTGCATTAACCCACAATAAGGAGCAGTCTGTATTTGGAGAAAATGACTCCCAAATCTATTAGCCATACATGTTCCCCAACTGGAGAACATCATCTCAACCAACCAGCCATTTGCTGGCCATTATGTGGAAGAATATATTGGAAAAATAAATTGTAAAGAAGGCTGTAGATTTCTCTCCAATCTCTCTTCTCCTCTCAGGGAGTTCAACAGAAAGCTCATTAATTTCTCAAATGAGAACAGTGGTAAAGGTGCCTGCCTGACTTTCTCAGGCTGGGTGGGCTATCCCATCCCTGCAGTGAGGCAGAGCTGTGCAGGAGGATCACCAGTTGAAGGGTTTGGACTCCAGTGGTTCCCCGTGACTCTGCTATCACCAAACAACAAAGAACCTCCTGCAAAGAGCTCTGCCTTTTTTTTTTTTTTTTTTTTTTTTGAGACAGACTCTCACTCTGTCGCCCAGGCTGAAGTGCAGTGGTGTGATCTCTGCTCATTGCAACCTCTGCCTCCTCGGTTCAAGCAATTCTCTTGCCTCAGCCTGCTGAGTGGGTGGGACTACTGACACATTCTACCATGCCCGGCTAGTTTTTGTATTTTTAGTAGAGATGGGGTTTCATCATGTTGGCCAGGCTGGTCTCGAACTCCTGACCTCAGGTGATCCACCTGCCTTGGCCTCCCAAAGTGCTGGGATTACAGGTGTGAGCCACCACACCTGGCCTGAGCTCTGCCTTTCTTAAGGTCTGAAGACACTCTAGGCCTCAGCTCCCATTCTCTGAAGCTCCAAGCACCATAGTAACAGTATCTACCATTTAGTCAACACTTCATGCATGCTAGGAACTGTGCTAGGCAGTTAAACACATCTCTAATTGGTAAAACACGCTGAAACACAGATCTAACTGCCTCAGTTTCACAAATAAGAATAATAACAGTGAGCTTACTGAGGCAGTCCATGCACCGAGGTGGAGATGGTGGAGCTGGGGTTCGAAGCTGGATCTGCTGACTCCTGAACCTGAGCCCATCTGCAGTCCTGCACTTCTTTCCAGGAGCAGCCTGAGGGGCTCCCACCCGACAGCCTTCCTTCTCCCTCCCCAGGCCTCACAGTGAAGAGCTGAGCTAGGCCCAAGCACCTTCAGAGCCTTTAGAGCAGAGTTCCCCACCTCCCGGGGGTCCAAGGACAACAAAGAAAAAAATCAGCAAGAACAGGATATGGCAAAGCAGGCTACGGGCACTGGTCAGGGATAGGGTGGGGAGCAACAATTAACTAATGCCCTATTCCAGAAAAGCCTGCCAAGGCCCTGGGTTTAGGGCCAGTCACTGGGGGAAACACTTGGAGTTTCTCTTTAGAGAGTGATATCCACAGAAACCAAGCACAGTATCACTAAGAAACAACATTGAAGGGTTACACATAAAGGGCCCTGTTAATGTTTCAGATGTAAGCAAACCTTGATCTTCTGAATTCTTTCCAATAAGACCTCAATTGCCTTTAAGTTTTTTCAAATTTAAAATGTAGCGGGGCTTTTGCATTTCAGTCACACTAGAGAACTGGCCCACAACACCTAGATCTTGGATAGATCTAGATCCCTGGGTCACTGTAAGCACCTGCAACCTTTATCTGCACAGGTGATATCAGCAAATGAATCTCCTCTCGATGCAAAGAGACACTGGCTTACGAGCCCACACAGCCAACCTCAATTAAGCCCAGCTTTGCCCAGGTGATTTTGTATTTCTTGGCCAGGAGGAAACAGTGGAGCCCATAAGACTGCCCAGAAATGCTGCATGTTAACAGGACATAAATATCCTGTGAAGAATCGCCCAGCACTGCTGACCTCTCCGGGTGGGGATACGCTCAGAAGGAGCCACAAAGAAGTGATTCATTAGACTGGTAAAGCTGTCTTCCAGCCTGTTTAAAGGATTCTGAGATACTACCTTGATAGCATATCCAGGAGTCATCCCTCAGTATCCACTAGGGATTGGTTCCAGAACACCATTTGGATATCAAAACCTGTGGATGTTCAAGTCCCTGACATGAAATAACATTGCATATAACCTACACACATCTTGTATATTCTAAATCATCTCTCGTTTACTTCTAATACCTGATACAATGTAAATGCTATATGTAAGTAATTGTTATATTGTATTTTTATTTGCATTATTTTTTATTGTTGTTTTGTTATTTTTTCCCCCAAACATTTCTATCCACAGTTGGCTAAACCCATAGATGCAGAAAACCATGGATATGGAGGGCTGGCTGTACTCATCTCTTGGCCTGATGCTCGAGGCCCTCTCACCACCCTGGTGCAAATCTCACTTTCTACCCTTATTTCTCATTCTGCCCTTACACACACTCAGCACACTAGAGAAACCAAATGACCTGAGCTTTCCCAGCTCCATGCCTCTGCTCATGCCGCTCTCTCCACCCACCTCTCCTCATCCCGCCAGCTTCAATCTGGTTTTAACCATAAGACTCGGTCTTTTAATTCCATGTCAAATCCCATTGCTCTAGTGGTCTTTCCTGAATCTCCTCCCACCCTCTCATACCTCCTGTCTCCACTCCCCAAAACACTGATTTTTAAAAAATCTCAGACCTGGGTGAGAGTCACTGATGTTTTCTCTCTTAACCTCTATGGCCATTTCAGAGCACACTGCACTTATCTTCACCCTCCTCTTAAATTTATCTTGAACTTTTCCTATAGCTGACTGTAAATTAGTAAAACTCTGTTTTAAAAAACAAAGGTAGAGCATACATTCCTACAAATATACACACTCCAGTGTGTAATCTCCTGGCACCCCTCTCCCCCAGAGCTATCTCACTCATAGTGATTTTCCACGAGTGGCCAGGCATCTAGCACAGGCTCACCAAATCTTTGTTTACTAAGCAATGAAAATCTTTTGCACAGGATTCCTCTGTCTCTGCCTAATCAGAATCTTAAGCTTCATCTTATACCTTATCTGGAGGTAGCGCTGGAAGCACAGCCCCTGCCCCCAACCCCGATCCTTCACTGGAAATGGATTGGCTTTGGTTTACGTAACTTTCCAGCACCTACCCAAATAGAGTTGGGTAGGGCATTAAGTGTACAGATTGTTCAAATGGACATGTCAGCTGTAGTGTTCCCCTCCTCTTGGAGAGCTAAATGCAGTTCTTGAAATTATTCCTCAGAGACAGACCCAGTCCACTTCAAAGGCAGCTTCCACTCAGTAAGAAGCTTGCAAGGGTGGTACTTTAACATTCCCAGGGTGTTTACCTATCTTTGAGAAACACATTCTTCCGCTCAGCGAGACATGCCATAGGTCACAGAGGAATACTTTGGTACATATTTCCAACTAATAATGGCTATGAAAGAAAACTGGGCCTCTGACTCCCATGTTTTCTACTCCCTAATCTTCATTTCCTGAACCACTTAGCCCTCTTCTGCCTGACCAATCTGGGAATGTGGGATGGGCAGGACCCTTCTGCTGGAAGAAGTATTTGGCCTTCCAGGACAGCACAGTAAGAATAACCACGGAGAAGCAGGGAATAGAAAAGCCTTTCTCTCGCAGCTATAAAAAAGAATGAGCTCGTGTCCTTTGCAAGCAACATGGATGCAGCTGGAGGCCATTATCCTGAGTGAATTAACACAGGAACAGAAAACCAAACAGTGCAGCATGTTCTCCCTCAAACGCTGGGTACTCATGGACATAAAGATACAACAATAGACACTGGGGACTACTGGAGAGGGAAGGGAGTGGGGGCAAGGGCTGAAAAACTAACTATCGGGTACTATGCCTACTACCTGGGTGATGAGATCAATCGTACCCCAAACCTCAGCATCATGCAATATACCCATGTAACAAACCTGCACATGTACCCCCTGAATCTACAATAAAAGTTGAAATTATATATATAAAAAAAAGAAAAGCCCCCTTTCAGCAGCTTTCCCCCCAGCCCTACCCCTGTCCTCCCCTAAACACCCCTCACACCTCTCAACTAACCCTGGATCTTCTCTTTTCCTCCTGAAGCACTCATAGGAAGTACTCCAGCTCTTCTTAAGCATCTCCAGGGTGAGCATGATTCTCTCAATGGGGCTGATGGGATCCAAATATTTCCAAACAGCATGTCATTTCTAGAAACTGCCCCTCCCTCAGCCCTGCTCTGCTGGGGCCTCCACCCTCTAATTTAACCATTAATAGACCTGTCCTCTGTGATCCAGACTACCTGAGGCTCACCTCTTCCTACGATTGTCAGAAACACATTAGTTACGGAGTGAAAGAACCAGAGCAACCTTGCCCAGATCCTGGGCCTGAGAGTTGGCACTCAGGGGAGCTGTGGTGGGCTGCGGCCAGCCTGGCCAGCCTAGCTCCCTGTGACGTCATGTCAGCCTTACCTCATCCCACTCCGAGGCGAAGGAGGGTGACTTCTCTAGCCTTTTCTTCCCAATGCTGCAGTTGGATAAGGACTCGCTCCGACTCCCCATGGTAGCGTCCTCTGTGGGTGAGCAGGTCAGGAGATCAGAGTCAGACTTGGACAAGCTGCGGCTGAGTTTGAGTTCAGCTTTGGGTTTGCTGGTGGGAGGGGCTCGGCTCCTGGCCCCACTCCGGTCTCCTTCCTCAGCACCACCAGGGTGCGGAGATGCTGTGTGAGTCAAAGTTTCAGGGTGCGAGCGGCTGTTGGTGGTGGGCAGGCCTGCTAGGTAGCCCACTCTCTTGCTCTGGTCCAGGGCACTGGGCTGGGAGGCTCCAGGAGCATGCACACCCGTCTCCTCCAGCTGCATGCTGGCCTTGTGGCAGGCGCCCTGCTGGGGGGACCCGTCTGGATGGCTCTGGCCAGCGGTGCAGAGCAGCTGGAAAGGGTCCTGCCCCACCTCGCACACCGGGGAGGAGCCGTGGAGGAGGCCTGAGAACTGCTCTGGGACCTGCCCGTCCTGCCCCTCCGTAGAGTCCTGGCTCCGGCTGCTGCTGCTCCGCGTGTGGTCTTGGAGTGGACGGAGAGACAGAGAAATAAAAAATTAAACGTGGCAAAAATCAACAAAGTTCCAATGCAGCAAGCATACAGCAGAGCAGAGGAATTCACAGAGAAAGAGAGACAGAAACTGGATAGGCTGGGGAGGAGGAGAGGAGAGAAGAAGAGAGAGGAAGGAAGACAGTTTTCATATTGTTCTTAATGTTCAATTTGTACCCAAAGTCAGAGCATTTATGAAATTCCAAACACTGGCCTGATTAATGCTATCTGGCAGCCTTCCCTGTTGTTAGATTTCTGTTAACATTAACGACCAGACCTTGCTATATAAGGCGAGAAGAGTGTTAACTATAACCTAGAGAAAGGACACAAGTCAGGACAGAGTGAGCGAACATGGAGCAAAAGCGAGAGCACCAGTGAGCAAGCGCGAGCAGTGAGACCCACTCCTGGAACATCTGATACATTTCCATAAAGGCCAAAGTGTTATTTAAAGGCCACCCGCCCTCCCTTCCTCTGGCAAGCAGCAACAGAAAAAAAAAAAAAAAATAGAGGTCATGATCCACAACCTGCAACTTCTGGAATTCCTTAACAGAAACAAAACGGCAGAGAAATAACTGCTTCCTTCCTCAGAGGGGGCCATTCCGAGTTCCACGCCTCATCCTTCCTTCCTCAGGGAGCACAGACTTTTCTTTCTCTCTTTTTTTTTTTTTTTTGAGAATGTGCACATCTTGCTTCTTCCAAAATCTCCCAGCTGCTCATATTTGTTTAAGTTTAACCTTAGTTGATCCACTGAAAACAAAATGGTCTAATCTGTCAATGCCAGGAGACATGTGCAGTTCTCTCGAGACTTCCCTAACATCCTAGAAATCTGACACTACTAGCTCATGAGGCCAACTACTACTGTACACTCAAATACCTCGCCCTGAAGTAGCATAAATAATTGGCCAAATCAGAATCTAACATCAGCACTACACTGGCACACCCAGGGGCTTTCCTTGCATGAACTCAGTCCCATTAAAGATTCTAACCCACATCATCAGAGTAAATAACACTATGTCCAGCACTAGCTCACATTCCATAATATTCAATTTAATCTTCTCTATACGTGGAATCTATTGCACCTACACCAAACAATTTCCTAGTCTGCTCAAAACTCTCAAGAACTATTCATGAGCTCAGAGAATGTTAGAACCAAAAGGGTCAACTATGTTTACAGATGAGGAGTCTTAGTGGTTACCCCAGGTGGTGCGGGAGAAGACTTTAACCTAGGAGCCTGAAGATCTGGCTCTGGTCCTGGCTGAGCTGTTCTCTAGCTGTGTGGCCTTGGCAGTGATTTCATCTTATTGGGTCTCAGTGTCTAAAGTGACTGGGCTGCATGATACTTAAAAATCCCTTTAATGTCATGATAGTGATGAGAATCCAGGTCTCCACCATGTCATGATGGCACACTTCTCCCCCTTAGGGATGCAAGACGCCTGCCTGGGTACCTCTCCTGTTGCTGCCTACACAGCAGCCACTCTCCCTCATCAGCACGCCTGAAGGCCCAAAGCCCCTTCTTGAGATTCAGTTCTGCAACTGGAGAGGGTAGCCAGGTGAGGAGGGGTGCAAAATGAGCAGTGCTTTATAAACACAATGTACTAAAACACAGTCTGCAATGCCCACACATGACGCTACTGTCCTGCAACAGTGGTTCCTCCAAAACAGCCTTTAAGAAGTGGTCTCAACAACCAGCTCTCACAGTGAGCCCAACTCGCTGAGGTCTGAGCAGGGATACAGTTCCCACATAGCCCCCTCTCCCCTCCCAGCTCCAGAAGAGCAGTTCAGTCTCCATAGTCTGTTCAGCTTTTCACGAGTCTAGAGAAGTGGCCGGGGCAGCCAATTAGCTCCACTTTATGGCTCTGATTACTTATCCACAGGAGCACAGGAGCACCAACTTTGGCATCTCCCTCCTCTACACTTTTTTATTTTTTTTTTGAGACCAAGTCTTGCTCTGTCGCCCAGGCTGGAGTGCAGTTGCACACTCTTGGCTCACTGCAACCTCTGCCTCCTGGGT
The DNA here is from genome assembly GCF_009828535.3 of Hylobates moloch. Classification (NCBI taxonomy): domain Eukaryota; kingdom Metazoa; phylum Chordata; class Mammalia; order Primates; family Hylobatidae; genus Hylobates; species Hylobates moloch. The sequence continues at coordinate 33,563,228 of NW_026652295.1, read as the reverse complement.
TCAAGCGATTCTCCCATCTCAGCCTCCTGAGTGGCTGGGAGTACAGGTGTGTGTCACCACGCCCAGCTAATTTTATTGTATTTTTAGTAGAGACGGGGTTTTGCCATGTTGGCCAGGCTGGTCTCAAACTCCTCGCCTCAAGTGATCTGCCCGCCTTGGCCTCCCAAAGTGCTGGATTACAGGCGTGAGCCACTGTGCTGGGCCCCTTCTCTACACTTGACCACTTTGGGACTTCCACACCTCAACTCAAAAATGCTATACCCCAAAGGTCAGGTCCTGAGCAATGAACAAGCCCTGAAAAACTTGAATCCTTTCTCTAGGGAAGAAGGAATGCACATAAGAGTTTCATATAGCTTAACTGAGGCCCCAGGAAGCCACGACTCATGGCTACGAATATTACATATAACAACTGGCAGCCAGAACAAAGCTACCCAGTGGTGTTGCATGGTGGGGCTACAGTGAGGATGACACATGACCATTTAATGTGGTTCAGGTCAATAGTACTTCTAGGGGAAGCTGATGGGGAGAGTTAATCAGGCTGCAAAATTTGCCATCTCTGGGACCACATTCTAACAGCCGACTTCCTACAGATCCTGGCCTAAGGTACAATGTCCCTCTGACTATATTTGAATGCAAGATGACTTTCGTAAAAGGAGCACAGGCTTCTACTGCTTTGTATCAACTTCCAGCTTCACATTTAACAACTGGGAGCTAAGGCACCAACAATGAAAGGAAACACCATAGCTCAGAACTGGGGGCCAGCCTGGCTCACACTGCCTGGGTGGACCTCAGAACCCAGGCCACAGAGAATGTTCGAACTGCTGCTGTGGGAGCCGACAATGCAGGCCCTGTGAAACAGCCACCCATTCACGCTAGCTATCAATGATGAAAGAGAGACAGATGCCAAGGGCTCAATACCAGACACATGCCAAGGGGAAGGAAGTGGGCAGAAGGAAAGAATGGAAACTTACGTAGGAAGGAAATATGTGGAAGAAGAATCTCTGAGGGTCATAATCCTATTAGAGAAACCACAATCCACCAATATTTTGTGGAATATAAGAAATGATGGAAAGAAACTCTTATAATCATATGACTTAGCCAGGCAATTCCTAAGAAAGACACTTTGGTATCTGAAAAGCTTGCTGAGATCTAAGAGCCTAAGGCTGGTGTTCTTGTTCCCATTAAAAACTACATCCAAGGCCAAGATGAGTTTTTTTGGCAGATCAATGGGCGGGAAAAGAATTACTCAATGGTTTTTTCCTTCTGCAAAGTAAGGATAATATAAGGTCTCTTAGGGACAAGGTGCTAACAATAGAATATACTGATCAAGAAGCAGTTTTTAAGCAAATTACTTCACTTCTTTGTGCAATTCTGGGATCTTAATTGGGGGATTGTCGCGGTAATTAAATTATACGTGTAACGCATTAAGAACCGTGTCTGGCACATGCCACGCTCTCAATAGATGTTGAAATTGTTATTATCCTCCACACAGGGTCCGTTACAACACACTTTGCTCACAGATGAGACCAACTACTTCTCCGTTCCTCACAGGTCTGTCACAAGGATCATCAAAGATAAGGTACATGAAAGTACTCTGTAAGGTATAAAGCACTTCACAAGCATTCATTACCTTCACCATCCTTGTAACTCTGAACAGCAGAAGGAAGGGACAGAAGGTAATATGGTGAGAGGGCTGCAGTGAGAAACTCTGAGACAGGCCCCAGAACTGTCACTGTAACCACTCATCCCATGGACAAATGTATGAAGTGTCTGCCCTCAGGAGGCACCCAGGTGATATGAGGATAAAGAGGCCAGGTGTGGTGGCTCATGCCTATAATCCCAATGCTTTGGGAGCCTGAGATGGGAGGATTGCTTGAGCTCAGGAGTTCAAGATCAGCTTGGGCAACATGGCGAGACCTCATCTCTATAAACAATTTAAAAATTAGCTGGGTGTGGTGGTGCACACCTGCTGTCCCAGCTACTTGGGAGATTGAGATGGGAGGATAATTTGAGTCCAGAAATTCAAGGCTGCAGTAAGCTGTGATCATGCCACTGCACTCCAGCCTGGGAGACACAGCGAGACCTTGTCTCACCAAAAAATAAAAAATAAATAAATAAATAAAGACACCAAGTCTGCCTCAATAGATGCTTTAAGACAGGCATAAATCATATGCTTGGCAGACAAAAAGGAAAGCCTGATTACTTTGAACCAGAAGGCTTCTCAGAAGAGGTAGCTTTCGAGCTGAGCACTGAAGGAGAAATAAGACCTTGTCAGGCTTACAGAGAAGTAAAAATACATTAGAAAAGGCAGAGAAGGGCCAGGTGTGGCAGCACATGCCTGTAATCCCAGCACTTTGGGAGGCTGAGAGAGGAGGATCACTTGAGCTCAGGAGTTAGAGACCACCCTGGGCAACAAACCTTATGCCCAGGGACTAGTGAAGTTGCAGAAGAGACCCTTAGGCCTTTCTCCTACACTACTTCCCGAGCTCTGCCCTCCCCACAGTCTGCCCTTCTAGGAGAGAAACAAGGAGATAATGGCACACAGGGAGGGAGGCCTGTTTCTTATGCTACTCATACATCAAGGCCAGCTGCTCTACTCAATATGGCACACCAGCATGCTAATTCCCAATCCCATCAACTTGTGATCCTCATTCATTTTCCTTTTACCCTGTGAGCTACTGAAGCAAGGGGTCTTCTGTGCTGCATTTTAATTACCACGATGAGCTATGGGATCTCAAGGGCTCTTGAATAATAACATTTCAACATTTACACATTTTCATTCACCTCTGCCCACTTAAATTAAGGCTGAAGAACGCAGCTCATGTGAGGAGTTGCTAACTCAAATCAACCCTCAGGCCCAGAGAAGAAGGCTGGAGGACCCAGTGTCCCATGTTGTTTTGTGTTCTCCGTATCATTAGGATTGGAATCCTCCAGCTGCCTAATCACTATAGTGAGTGTCAAAAACCATGGGTGTGCAGGAGAACTCCCAAGTACATGGCTGCTTTCAGAGGGTCACCAGGCTCTCCCTGGAAGGAAGGTCCTGACCAAGTTATTCAGACACTTGCTGAAGACTGCAATTTGATAAGACAAATAGACTGAGGGTTCATTTTGGTCCATGGCAACCTGAGAAATAGAATAAGAGCTAGACAGGGATTCAAAAAGCCCATGTTTTAGTCCCAGCCCTGTGACCTTTCCTCTCTAGGTCTCTTTCAAAAAATGAATGCCTGGGATGCATTCTCCAGGGCTTTGGGATTTAGGCTTGTTTGAATCTGTGATTAAATGACCTCTCTATAGTCCCTTCCAGTTCTGTGATGTTAAGAACATGAATAGCAGCAAGGCTTTTGATGAAATGGTTTTAGCCTCATGGTTAAAAGTACAGGCTTTGGATTCAGTCACACCAGGGTTTAAGTCTCAGCTCCAATACCTAACCTTTTCTTCCTCAGCTCTGAAACAGGGACAAAAATAGCCCCTACCCTGAAGATCTGTCACGAGATATACAATGACATAATCAACATAAATGAAATCAGCATGGCAGCTGGCCCGTGGGAAGCATTCAGTAAATGATAGCTGCTATCATTATCACCATTTTTCATTTACAGTCATTTCTGAACTCTTAGCTCATCATGCTAACACTGCACACAGAGGCTGGTTTCCCTTCTGACTCTGCAAAGGAGACTGATTTCTTCTGAGTAGCCCTTTTAACAAGGCAGAATAAAACTCAAATGCCAGGGAAGGCCAGTATTTTTGTAAGTTTGGTTTGGGATTACATGTAACAGCACAGTGGAGAATCTTCAGACTAGGAGCCACTTGTACTCACCTTGGGGCCCATAGGTATAGCCCAGCTTTGGGACTTAAGACTGTTTCACATTGACTTGGTCTTGATTACCTCAATACATCTCCCCCATCTTCTTGAACTCCTGAAGCGTCTGTTCTCTGCCTGTCATTGGACCTCTAACCTCTGGTCCCCACACTTCCCTAGTTTTCAATATACCAGCTTTGCCTGGATCAGCTTCCAACCAGCCACGATTTCTAACCATGCCTAATTTAATAGCACATTTGCTGTCCTTGCTCCCCTTGATCTTCTGCCAGTTCTTGTAGTGGGTATTCATAGCCATTTGCTTTCCCTTCTCCAGTTGCTGGAATGTTGAGCCCTTTTAAATACTCAAGAAACAACTGACTTGAGTCCTCTACCAATTCACCTAACTCAGCTGGCTTGCAACAGCTACTACTTACCGAGTACTACTCCTTCTGTGCCAGACACCATGCCAAGCATTTTCTTTTTAATATTCACAACAACCATGAGTTAAGGATTAGTATCCCTTCTACATGTAGAAACTGAGGCTTAAAGAGGTTAAATGATTCCCTAAATAATGGTCACCATCCAGTAAGTGCTAGAGCAAGAATTCAAATGCCAGCTTGATTACCAGGCCCAGTGAGCTTTTCATTCATCTCTTGAAAACTATGTAAGATCGATTTCCTCATCTCTTCTGCTCTCTTTAAGCCATCATCTTTACCCACAGCACCTGCACTTTTTGGAGGACAATCACACCAATTTCCCGAGAAGACAGATCAAACTTTCTAAACGACTACTCTCAACACCATGTAAAAATTGGGGGGTAACTTCATCACTTCTCTCCTACCTTAGAAATTAGACCCCATTTAGGATTTACCAATGGCCTTCTAACTGCCTAACCCTTTTTCTAGTTTTCATCCTTCTAGCTCTTTCTATATCAATGGATACTGTTTGCCCATTGCCCCCAGTACCCACTCTCCCCTTCCTTCCTTGGTTATGGGACTTTTAGGTTCACAGCCACCTAGAATAAAGACAATCATTTCCCACCTCCTTTGTAGCTAGGTGTAACCACATGACCAAGTTCTGGCCAGTGGGTTATAAGTGAAAGTGGCATGTGTAACTTTTGGGAACTATCTTTAAAGTGCCATTCTCCCCTTTCTTCCTTCCCATGCTGATGGCTTGAACTTGGATAGCCATCTTGAACCATGAGATGGCAGAAGGGGACTGGGTCCTTAATGGTCATGAACTGTTGTTGAGCCCAGCACTCCTTACTTCTATCTTGTTCAACCTCAGTTATTGAGGGTTTGCAGTCACATTCAGCCTTGGCTCCTAAGATATTGCATTATCCCAGTTATCTTCCTACATTTCTTTCCCCTTGTGCCTCTAAACATAAGCTCTACTCTTTAAAAAAAAAAAAAAAATTATTATTATTTTGGAGATAGGGTCTCACTCTGTCGCCCAGGCTGGAGTTCAGCAGACTCGACCTCCTGGGCTCGAGCAGTTCTTCCACCTCAGCCTCCAAGTAGCTAGGACTACAGGTGCACACCACCACACCCAGCTAATTTTTAAAAATTTTTTATTTTCGTAGAGACAAGATCTCACTATGTTGCCCAGGCTAAGTTCTGTTTTGGACCTCTTCAATCTCTCTCGTCTCTCAGCAATGGATTTTTTTTTTTTTTTTGAGACAGAGTCTTGCTCTGTCACCCAGGCTGGAGTACAGTGGCATGATCTTGGTTCACTGCAACCTCTGCTTCCCAGGTTCAAATGATTCTCATGACTCAGCCTCCCGAGTAGCTGAGATTATAGGCTTGCGCCACCACACCCAGTAAATTTTCGTATTTTTAGAAGAGATGGGGTTTCACCATGTTGGTCAGGCTGGTCTTGAACTCTTGGCCTCAAGTGATCCACCCACCTCAACCTTCCAAAGTGCTGGGATTACAGGCAAGATCTACCACGCCCAGCCTGGATTCTCTTTTATGTTAAGAATCACCTCAACTTGGATGATTCCTAAATCTGTATTTCTAATCTTCACATCTTTCATCAGACTCATATTTCCAAGTGTTTATGAAGTATCTTCACTTGGATGTTCTCTGGTACCTAAAACACCTCAAACTTAACACATTTGAAACCGGACTTAACATCTTCCCTCAAACATGCCCCTCCCTCAATTCTCTATTTCTGTTAGTTGTACATTATTTTCTCAATTAACCAAGCTCAAACCTCACAATCATCCTCAAATTCCTCTCCTCATTCCTATACATTTTGTTCCATGGTCCTGTTAATTCTGCTTCTTCGATACCTCTCCCATTCATACCTCCCTTCCTATAACTTCCTACTCTCCCTCTAGTCTGGGCTCCAATTACCTTCGAGAGACTCTGCGAAGTCTCTTGACTTTAGGGAATTCCCGCCTCCAGTCTCTCCCAGTCTAAGCAATCTAAGAATCCACAATTGTATATTTGTGAAGTGTGGCTCCTATCCTGTCACCTGATTTAAAAAGCCTCAACAACACTGCATTGTCTTGGGAATAAACAGTGACGGTGGAGACCCAATGTTCTATGACAAGTTCCCGTTGTTCCAGCCAAACTGGATTACTCTCACCATTCTCCAGACATGTTCTCTGTACCTCCTCCCATCATCTCGCTGTTGTCTATGCCACTCCTCCTGCCTGGAATGCTCTCTCCTTCCTTACTTTTGCCTATCAGGTACAACTCTATCTAGGGGTTCAGCTCAAGTGTGATTTCATTAATAAAGCCATCCATGATCTCTTACACTGACATAATTTATCCCTCTTTTGGACACAAAAATTACTTTTATACCACTTTCATATGAATTTAACATATTCTGTCATCTTTCAGTTACTTTACATATGTCTCATGTATATAAATGCATAATATACATGTATATAAATGGCTGTCAATACATATGGTGGAGGAAAATTTAGAAGCACAGTTCATAAGGCTTGGACTTGTTCCACAACGGAAAGAAAATTGAACTATTCCAACTCAGAAACATAAATTAATAAGAAGAAGACAGTTATTCAGCAGGACTTTGTGCAGGAGCTCCTCTAATGCAAGAAGGTGAGAAAAGTCCAGTGCAGTGGCTTGCGCCTGTGACCCCAGCTACATGGGAGGTTGAGGTGAGATTGCTTGAGGCCAGGAGCTTGAGACTAGCCTGGACAATACAGTGAGAACCCATCTCTAAAACAAATTTTTAGCTGGGCATGGTGGCACATGCCTTTAGTCTAGCTATTCAGGAGGCTAAGGCAGGAGGGAGGATTGCTTGAGCCCAGGAGCTTGAGGCTGCAGGGAGCTATGACTGCGCCACTGCATCCCAACCTAGCAATGGAGCAAGACCCCTGTCTATTTAAAAAAAAGATGGCGAGAGAAGAGGAAGCTGCTGAAGATAAGGCTTAATTGTCAAACTGTCTCATTGATATGTTTTCCCTTTGGAAAAAGCATCCAAACATACTCCTGGGTATTTATTTTGAAAATCTAGCCCGGACTTCTTGGTAAAGATGATAGATCGAACACAGGTACCTATTTTCTCTTCTTCCTGAAATCTCATTAAACCAACAGTAAAAGTGGGACTAGAGATGGAAGCACATCTGAGAAAACAATCCAAAACTGGCAAAGGGAAAAGCCAAGATTTACACTCTAGAATTCCCCAAAGGCTAAGGAATTGGTACTCTGATGTAGGAGTAGAGGGAGAAGCTAAAAACCGTTTCCTCCCCTTTGGAAGGATTAAGGTCTTCATACTCATGCACAAACTGTGCACAGACTCAAATGCGTAGCTCTCAGAAATACTGACTTAATCTCAAAAACCTCTGAAGTGTAGCTGCACGCCAAAAAGTCCGTATGTATCACTGTCTTCAGATAATCATTCATGATTGTCCTCTGTTAAGTACCACTTCACCTGGACCCAAGCACTATTAGTGGATGCTACAAAAAAGCACCACAGAGAACAAGATGGCTTTTAGAGCTCTTGGCTACATTACCATTTGCTATCAAACCTGGAAAGTTGTCCACTATTTCTCCGAGTGGTAATATGTCCAGAACATCCAGCGAGCAAAGAGTTAAACATGAAAGAGAAATAAATGACTACGCTATACAAAACAGGAATCACTGCTGTTGGTTATGCTTGCCCTGTATGATGATTTCAGAAGACTTTTTCCGCATTTGAAATAATTTAACAGGAATAGCCAGTTAAATAAAACTACCATAAAATCACATGGGCCTCGTGTTTTTTTGGAGGATGGGCTTTCTACTTCATAGATCTATTAAAGCTTTCCACTTCTGTCAGCTTTGGTTTTTCTATAGGCACAAATGGCATTTCTGGGTAGGAAAATTATTCACTGTGAAGGACTCTCTTGCATAGTACAGGATGCTTAGCATTCCTGGTCCCCAGGCGCAAAATGCCAGTAGCAACCCCACCTTAACCAGTCGTTGTGATGGACCAAAACTCCCCCAAAACAATTCTAAATCCTCCCAGGGGATGGCAGCAACTCTGATTAACCACATAAAATTTATTCCTATAAATCATCTTATTATTAATTTTTAAAATCTCTTGAGGTTATATATTCTTTTTTTCTATTCTTTTTTGTGGAGAACAGGGTCTCACTATATTGCCCAGGCAGGTCTCAAACTCATGGGCTCAAGCTATCCTCCCGTCTCTGCATCCCTAAGAGCTGGGATTACAGGTGTGAGCCACTGTGCCTGGCTATATTCTTTTCTGAAGTTTTAATTTAAAAAATTTTTAAAAATTTTAATTTTTTGTGGGTACATAGTAGGGTACATGAGATTTTGTTTTGTTTTTTGTTTTGGTTGTTTTTTGAGACGGAGTCTCACTCTGTCGCCCAGGCTGGAGTGCAGTGGTGCGATCTCGGCTCACTGCAAGCTCCGCCTCCTGGGTTCATGCCATTCTCCTGCCTCAGCTTCCCGAGTAGCTGGGACTACAGGCGCCCATCACCACGTCCAGCTAAATTTTTTGTATTTTTAGTAGAGACGGGGTTTCACCGTGTTAGCCAGGATGGCTAACATCTCCTGATCTCCTGATCCGCCCGCCTCGGCCTCCCAAAGTGCTGGGATTATAGGCATGAGCCACACGCCTGGCCAAGATGTTTTGACACAGACATACAATGAGGAATAATTACATCATGGAGAGGGAGGCATCCATCCTCTCAAGCATTTATCCTTTGTGTTATAAACAATCCAATTACACTCTTTTAGTTATTTTAAAATGTACAATTAAGAATATTCTTTTATTTTTTTGAGACAGAGTCTCAAAAAAGAGGCACCCCCTGGGTTCAAGTGATTCTCAGCCTCAGCCTCCTGAGTAGCTGGGATTACAGGTGTGTGATATCACGCCTGCCTAATTCTTGTTTTTTTTTTTTGTTTGTTTGTTTTTTTTTTAAGACGGAGTCTCGCTCTGTCACCTAGGCTGGAGTGCAGTGGCGTGATCTTGGGTCAATGAAACCTCTGCCTCCCGGGTTCAAGTGATTCTCCTGCCTCAGCCTCCTGAGTAGCTGGGACTACAGGCGCGTGCCACACCCAGCTAATTTTTTGTATTTTTAGTAGAGACAGGGTTTCACTGTGTTAGCCAGGATGGTCTCGATCTCTTGTCCTTGTGATCCGCCTGCCTCAGCCTCCCAAAGTGCTGGGATTACAGGCACGAGCCACCGCGCCCGGCCTACTTCTTGTATTTTTAGTAGAGATGGGGTTTCGCCATGTTGGCCAGGCTGGTCTCAAACTCCTGACCTCAAGTGATCCACCCGCCTTGGGCTCACAAAGTGCTGGGATTACAGGCATGAGCCACCATGTCCAGCCAAGAATATTCTTTATAGCATCCTCACGTGTAGTGGTTTTCTCCTCTTTCTTGATCAAAATTGTCAGAAATCTTTAAAAAAATACAAATTCATTTTAATGATCAAGTCACTCTTTTTGGTTTCTTCTTTACTTTTGCTTTTCTTTCTTTCACTAAGGTATAGCACACATAACATAAAATATCAGAAATATACTATCTGCTTTTATCTCAATAATTCCCTAACAATCTCTTATTAGTTACTCTCTGCCACTTTCTTTTGGTTAAATTTTAATCCTTCTTATTGTTTAACAAATGAATTTAAGAATATAAACTTTCCTCTGAGTACTACTTTGGCCAAATATTATAGGTATTTACACAAAGTGTTTCCACTACCACTAATTTCTATGTAGAAAAATAGAAAAAAATAAGCAACTCATAGACTAAACATATAACACTAATCAATAAGGTAAGTTGCTCAGTTTCAATGACAAATAGCACGTTTTTTGCTTATCATGGTGGAAAACATTAAAGACTGATAATACACCATGCTGGTGAAGGTATGGAGAAGAGCGTACTTCTCTTCACCATTAAGGGAGGGCAATTTAGCTCCACCCATTAGATATAGACATACACATACACTCTGACCCGCTAATTCTACTTTCTATCAATCCTTTTTAGAGACATACTTTTATAAGTATTTAAGAACACATGTACAGAATGTCCACAGAAGCATAATTTATAACAGAAATCCTGGAGAAGGAAAAAATGAGTTATGGGATATTTAGCTAGATTTTAAGGACCAAGATAAAATTGTATCTGTGCTCTATAGACAAGGCAAATACAAAATGCAAGTTCACAAAAAGTTTGTAAAATATAATCCCACGTTAGCTTAAATACAAACAAAGAATTTCACATAGTCACTTTTGTATAAAAATAACAAAGGGTCTGAATCATATATACCACACTTTCTTTTTTAACTCTGTGGTTAGATTAGGATGGTATTATTTTGCTATTATTAGCCGGGCGAGGTGGTGGGCGCCTGTAGTCCCAGCTACTCAGGAGGCTGAGGTAGGAGAATGGCGTGAACCCCAGGGGGCGGAGCCTGCAGTGAGCCGAGATTGCGCCACTGCACTCCAGCCTGGGCAATAGCAAGACTCCATCTCAAAAAAAAAAAAAAAAAAAAAAAGGCCAGTTACTTAAAAAAAATTTTCTTTTTGCAGAGATGGGGTCTCACTATGTTGCCAGGTTGGTCTTGAACCCCTGGCTTCAAGTAAGCCTCCTTCCTTGGCCTCCCAAAGTACTGGGATTACAGGTGTGAGCCACCACACCTAGCCTACCACATTTTCAAATGATGGTCACCTCTAGCAACTGTGAGTAACAGCGAGGTGAGAAGAACCTTAGCATTTTATTTATATTCATTTCTGTATTGCTTGAAATGTTTTTTTCTTCCTCAGTGAGCATATACTAATAAGATAATATAAAAATGTAATTTTTAAAAATTAAAAAAATTTTATTTTAGAGATAGGGGTCTTGCTATGTTGTTCTGGCTGGTCTCCAGCTCCTGGGCTCAAGTGATTCACCCGCCTCGGCCTCTCAAAGTGCTAGGATTACAGGAGTAAGCCACTGCACCCAGCCTAAAAATATAATTTAAAAAATTTCCCATCCCACTGTAGCAGGACCAGCTGCGGACAAAACCCCTCAGACACCAAGATAGTGAAGGGAGTGGCTTTAATCAGCTGGGAGCATTGGCAGGCTAGCGTCTTAAAATCTGAGCTCCCCGAGTGAGCAATTCCTGTCCCTTTTAAGGGCTCACAACTCTAAGGGGGGTCCGCGTGAGAGGGTCATGATCGACTGAGCAAACAGGGGGTACGTGACAGGAGCTGCATGCACCAGTGGTTAGAGTGAAATAGAACAGACCGGGAAGTTTTACAATGTCTTTCTATAATCTATAGATAAAATCAGTTACTAGGTCAAGGGTGGAATTTTAACTACCAGGCTTAGGTCAGGCAGGCCCAGGCCTGGTTTCAGGTCTGGTTCCTTGCTTTCGGGTCTGGTTCCTAGGTGCGGGGCTACCTGCCTTTAGTTTTGCTTCTCTTTCCTTTCCTGAATATAAAACAATATGAGAGGGTCTCTCTTCCCTCATTTCCCCTCTTTGAGACTCTCACTTTTTATTAGTGGGAGTTCTCACTCTTATTTTTGCTACTTCTGTCTTCTTGTGCAATAGATTGATAGTGATTCATATAGTACACTTGTGCTGAAGCATTTTGGTGAACTAAGGTAGTGATGAGGCTTTTTATCATTTGAAGAAGTACAGGTAGCAAACAAGGGAGCAGTAAGCAGGTTCCTATTACTAAGATAACTCTTATTATAAGAGTTTTAAATCTTTCTAGTGCTGGGAACCAATTTCTAAACAGGGTCGAATCCGTACTACACTTGTACGGGCACATGTGCCAGTTCTGTCATATTTTTAACTATGTCTTTAACTACTTGCCTTTGATTATCTATGTGTAGACAGTAATTAGTAAGGGTAAATTTTTTATAGACCTCTCTTTCAGCTGCTAGCAAGTAGTCGAGAGCCAATCTATTTTGACAGATAGCATTTCTCATCTGAGTTTCTTGCCGGGCCAGAATAGTCAAGGCTTGACCGGTTTTATTAGTGATGATTTCTAAAACAGCTTGCAACCGTATGATTCAGTTGAGCATGTAATTGGGGGTCTGGTATCCCCATGAGCTGTCTAGTGCCTAAGTAGCAGGCCTATAATATTGTATGATTTGCTTAGGGGGTGATTCATTATTTTTTGATTTTTTAATAGCTATGCTTTTCTTTTTGCGGGAAGCATAGACAGGGAAGCCTAGGAGTTTGCCTGTTTTTATGGGCAGTAGGAAGAAAGATGGTTTTAATAGAGCCAATAACACAACTACCTGTCCACTGGTCAGGCAGCTTAGCATAGGTTCTATGTCCACATATCTAGTATAGCCTAGTGGGGGCCGTCTAGTCCCGGTGGGATTCTGGGTGGGCTTAAACAGTCTGCAACTTTGGAGATTTACTGAATGGATTTTTATCTGTGTGGTTTGAACTCCACCATGTAACTGTTTTTGTGGTACTATTATACAGTTTTTGTCCTAGGCAACTAAGTCATCCTACAGAATGAGTGAATTCTTTCCTTTTTCTAGCTATGCAATATTGTCTAATAATTGAGACTTTTAGAACCTAGAAATGATCAGGGTGATTCTTTAGGGCCGGGAATTCATCAGGAACTGGGTCTGTAGGCACTAATTCTCAGGCTTATTATGGCCATTGATCTTCTATTATAGTTTCTCCACAAACATAACATTTAGAGACTGGGCTACACACCTTGGATAGAATAGGATTATACAAACAAGTTTCTTTTAGAGTCTCAGTACACTTATAATAACTATAAAATAATAGTACTGTAGCTATCTTTTGTCCTACCTCAGTGACTTAATGTATATACTGGGAACAGTCCCCATCTGAGGAAGGTCAGTTGAAGTCCTTACTGTACAAGTCCAAATTTTAAGGAAAATGAGTCCCGCGATGAGCTTCCTCATGCTTCGGCCATGCGTGGACCAGCCAGCTTCCGGGTGTGACTGAAGCAGGGCTTGTCGTCTTCTTTAGAGTTACTTTGCAGGGGTAACTGCAAAGTTACCCATCCACATACAGCTCCCAGTCTACTGATGTTTAAGGATGGTCTCAGAGGTTGGGCCCACTAGAATAAACTGAGTCTAATGCCTCTACACAGTTATGTTTAACCGGGCTCCCTGATACTAGGAGTAAGGTGGTGGGGTTTAGGGTGTTGCAAACTTCAATGGTTATGCGGGGATTTTCACAGAGCAAGTTTTGGTATCTAGTTAGTCTAGCATTCATTAGCTAATGGTGTCCTTTGCTATTTATTAAAGTCACCACAGCACGGGGGGACTTTATGTTTAGGTTTCGCCTAAGAGTTAGCTTATCTGCTTCTTGTGCTAACAGGGCTGTTGCTGGTAGGGCCCTTAGACATGGGGGCCAGCCTTTGGAAACCCTGTCTAATTGTTTTGAGAGACAGGCCACTGGCCTTGGCCAGGGCCTTACAGTCTGGGTTAAAACTCCAACTGCCATTTTTTTTTTCCTCTGGTTGACGAAATGCCAGTGTGAAAGGGATAGCCAAATGGACTAAAGCACAAGTGCCACTCTAGTTATTCGGCAGAGTGCCCAGTAAAAGCCCACCACAATATCACCACACATCTGCTCGGGGATGAACAAGCGCTGACTGATTGATAAGCTCTTGAAAATTCTTAAGCTCACTGCATCCTTTCAGGTCTCCAAAGAATGCTAAGTTTCCTCCCTGTCGTGAGAGACAGGAAGTGAACTTAGTGTTGGGAGATGTAAGCTGGATGGCCCTCAGGGGCTGACCCGCAGGGTGCTGGACTTTGAGATATAGCAGAGAGAGCTTGGCACGACTTATTACTCCAGGCTGTAGAATCCTGGAAAAGAGCTACCATGGATCCCACACCTGGTCGACTGGAGGACCACCTTAGTGGAAGGGGGACAATCTGGGCCTCTGGCCTGCCATGTGCACAAGCATAACAATTGCTTTTGTTTAATGTGCAGATGGAATATTTGATCCATTCCAACCAGGCATTTGCATCTTGGTATGCTGTCTTAATTGCCAAAGTTTGTTTTAAGTCTTTAACCTCTACGATCCTCTAGTAAAATGAATGTTTCCTTCAGCACCGATTTTTATTAGTTTTTAGACCAAAGAAAGCTAAACACCATTTTATATTTAATAATGCTTCTTGTATGATTTTTATACCAGATACGCTAAATTTTACCTTTACATTAGTGTGTTATTAATGTTAAACTTAATTTTAATAAAACCTTATAGACATATTTATCCAATTTTTCATGTTTGACCGTAAGGTAAGTTTTTATAGACTCTTTTTAACCTTTCATAATTTTTGTTAAAGAGCAGGTTGATGCTTTAAGAAAAACCTGTTGCATTTTTACTTTAATGTCCAGTTCACAGAAAAACTGAATGATATCTTTTTAACTTTAGCTAATATGTTTACACACAGAATTTTTTTTTTTACAATTAACATTTTAAAACTTGCTTAAACTTTCAAAGCAATAATTTTTTTAACCTTTTAATGTAGGTAAAAATCCACATTCTTATGCCTCCTTATAATCCTTTTACCAAAGGTATATTTTACTTTCCTTATACACCTTGCACATAAACTGTTTCTTTAATAGTACTCAGGAGGCTTTATTACTTTTAAATTATACAACATTTTTTGCATAAATTTTTTTTATAACGTTTTTTCCTTCACGACTTTCACAGACAATTCTTCAACATGTCTCAACTTTCTGACTTATTACAAACATTTTTTTCTTTAAACAACCGGTTAATTTATTTCAGGACAAGAATTTACTATACAACACTCTTTCTACATAAATTTTGCCTCCCCCCCTTTTTTTTCCAAGATAACCATTTTTTTTTTTTTTAAGTTAACTTTCTTTACGTCTGTGGACTAGACTGTCTAAGGCCACAAGATTAGAAGTTACTATAATTCATGCTACACTGTTAACTTTTAGCAAACTTTACTTTTGTTGAAAACCCTGTAAGTTGGGGATTTCAATTATCCTTTGCTATTAATAAGAGCTTGTTTAGTCTAAATTAACTTAGAATTGGTATAGATGGCTTTTTTTTTTCTTTTTTCATTAGCAAAGCAGCTGCCACTACAGATTGAATGCATCTGGGCCATCCGCAGGTTACTGGGTTAAGGATTTTTGATAGGAAGGCCTCAGTGCTTTCACGCCCTTGTTTACACTGACTACATTGACAACAAAGTGGTATTAGAGTGTTACAGGGTTACGGAGAATACCTTTAATTATCAATTATAGGTTTCGAATTTACCTTGGCTTTTAAAGGAATAGGGTATACTGTTTTTTTCTTAACTACTTGTATATTTCTCTCTTTCTCTTTTTCTCTCTTTGACTTTCTGCCTCTCTCTTTGACTTTCCTTTTGCCTCTGTCTCTTCCTCTTTCTGCCTCTCTCTCTGTCTCTCTCTCTCTCTTTTCTTGACTCCTTCTTTGTCTCTCTGTCTCTTCCTGTCGTTTCCTCTCTTTCTCTCTGCTGGTCTTTCCTTGCCTCTGCCAGCTGCTTACGCTGCTGTTCTCTTAACTACTGTGGAGGGGAAGGGGTCTAAAACCAGCTGTAACTGTCTATGTATGGAAACTGGTCTGGGTGCCTTGGCTTACAGGTTACCTTGTGCCATAGTTTTGAAACAAGGGACCTGTCTAGGCTTCCTTCTGATGGCCAACCCACCTCTAATGCTGGCCAGTCTATTTCACACAAAGTTCTAAGTTTTCTTGGTGTCATAGTAACACAGTAATCTCCCTTAAATCCTTTCTTGAAATTTTTCAACATAGTTCCTAGTAGTGTCGGCTTATTTGTGCCTGACCCATGCTTCTTCGAGACAAAACACCATGCTCACACCACATGCACACCACAAAACAAAGAACAGGTAAAAAGGGCACACACACACTTTTGTAGTTTACACCAAACCAAAATCAAAACCAAAATCAGAGTATCCAGAAATCCAAGCCAGGTCAAAACCAAAACCAAAGTATCAAGCAATCCAAGTCAAGTCAAAAACAAAAACCAAAGTGCCGGTACAGGCACACCATGGGTGATCAGGCCACGCTTCCACTCAAATGGAATAGGCAAGTTCCCAAGACCAATCCCGTCAAGGAATTCAAACCAAGTCAAAACCAAAACCAAAGTGCCGATAAAGACACACCGTGGGTGATCAGGCCACGCTTCCACTCAGATGGAGTGGGCAAGTTCCAAAGACGAGTCTTACCAAGTTTTAGATATCCAGACTCCAAATGCCAGTTCCTTCCCTGTGTTCAGCCACTGTGCTGATCCTCCACAGGGGCCTGCCACACACTGTTCTGGCGAGGCGTCCCATCGGGGCAAATGCCTACCCGGGAACACTCTCAGGATCCACGTCGCTTTGGCTGGTTGGAGTTCCCTGCAGGGATGTTCCACAGGGCAGGCTAAAGCCGCCTAAGGAGCTGCCTTGACCATCTGTTAATCACCTCGCTTCCCGGTCAGGGAACCAAGAAATGTAGCAGGACAAGCCGCAGACAAAACTCCTCGGACAGCAAGATAGTGAAGGGAGTGGCTTTAATCAGCTGGGAGCATCAGCAGGCTAGTGTCTTAAAATCCGAGCTGGGAGCATCAGCAGGCTAGTGTCTTAAAATCCGAGCTGGGAGCATCAGCAGGCTAGTGTCTTAAAATTCGAGCTCCCCGAGTGAGCAATTCCTGTCCCTTTTAAGGGCTCACAACTCTAAGCGGGGTCTGCGTGAGAGGGTCGTGATTGATTGAGCAAGCAGGGGGTATGTGACAGGGGCTGCATGCACCAGTGGTTAGAGTGAAATAGAACAGACCGGGAAGTTTTACAATGTCTTTCTATAATCTATAGATAACATCAGTTGCTAGGTCAGGGGTAGAATTTTAACTACCAGGCTTAGGTCAGGCAGGCCGAGGCCTGGTTTCGGGTCTGGTTCCTTGGTTTTGGGTCTGGTTCCTGGGTGCCGGGCTACCTGCCTTTAGTTTGGCTTCTCTTTCCTTTTCTGAGTATAAAACAATATGAGAGAGTCTCTCTCCTCCCTCACCACCCCTCACACATTGTAGTTTTTTAAATTATACTAAGGAGGGGTTAAAAGCTCTGATTGTCTCACTAACATGGCCTTTTGAAAACTGATCAATTAATTCATAAAAGCTGCATAACACAATGACATTAAAGGAAATGCAGAAAAGATTCAGTAATACCTACCACATGGTCTGCTGATGTGCCTCATTTATACCAACCTTAGCAGGCACTCCTTCTAGTCTAGCTTTTCCTGCCAGGCTACCAGGATAGGCAAGGCTTCTAAGAAACTAGCAGAGCCCATTTTCATATTCAGTGTCTCAGCTATTTTGTCTGAAAGCTCTTTGAGTGATCTAAGCAACAAGCCTTGAGGCAGGCGCATCCCACAGCCTGTGGTTCAATTAAATCTGCTTCTATACCACCCACTCTCAACACTTAGCCCAATATTGCAGAATTGGAAGAAACCAAAGCATAGGAGGACCAGATGAGTAGCCAAAAGTCCTCCTTGGCAGTTCCCTCCTTAACCTGACGATCTCTTGATATGGGGATACAAAATCCCTTTCAAGCACACTTGGTAGCTAAGGACACCAGCCCCACTTATGAAGTTAGTCTAACTTTCCACTTTTCTTTCTTCCAAAGGTTGAGTCAATTATCTTGTAGTGGTTCCAGATGAAACCTTTGAATGAAAGAAAGAATTGAAATCTCCCTCCTCCATGATGCTAAAAATTATTCCTTCACTATGAACCATTTTCAAACACAGCATTCATTAATTGCTTGTTTTTTAAGGGTTAGTTTTTAAAGTATAATTTATTATCAAATGACTAGAGAGGGCATTGGTGTTCTACTTCACCTTTTCTAAATGTTTTAATTAAAAATCTACCAATATGGCCAGGCTTGGTGGCTCACACCTGTAATCTCAGCACTTTGGGAGGCCGAGGCAGGTGGATGACCTGAGGTCAGGAGTTCAAGATCCGCCTGGCCAACATGGCAAAACCCCGTCTCTACTAAAAATCAATAATTAGCCAGGCATGGTGGTAGATGCCTGTAATCCCAGCTACACGAGAGGCTGAGGCAGGAGAATCACTTGAACCTGGGAGGTGGAGGTTGCAGTGAGCCGAGGTCGTGCCACTGCACTCCAGCCTGGGTGACAGAGCAAGACTTTGTCTCAAAAAAAAAAAAAAAAAATCTACCAAGATGATTGGAAGGCTCAATATAGTTATCAATTCTTCACAATCAATATAGATTCAACATAATCCCAAACAAAATCCCAACAGGACTTTTTGTAGAAATCAACAAGCTGTGCACACTAAGAACTGGGTGTGGGGATGGGGAAGAAATCAATAAGCTGATTCTAAATGGGAAAGACAATGGAACTAGAATATCTAAAACAATTCTGAAAAAAGTAACAAAGTTGCAAAGACAATTCAATAGTGAAAGGAAGGTCTTTTTCAACAAATTGTGCAGAAATAATTGGATAGCCAGTTTGTAAAACAATGAAACTTGATCCATACCTCACACCATATACAAAAATTAACTCACAATTGATCATAGACTTAAATGTAAGACCTAAAGCTATAAAATTTTTAGCAAAAAAACATAGAAAAGATTGGTGGCAGGGCACAGTGGCTCACGCCTGTAATTCCAGCACTTTGGGAGGCCAAGGAGGGTGGATCATGAGGTCAAGAGATCGAGACCATCCTGGCCAACATGGTGAAACCCCAGCTCTACTAAAAATACAAAAATTAGCTGGGCATGGTGGCACGTGCCTGTAGTCTCAGCTACTCGGAAGGCTGAGGCAGGAGAATTGCTTGAACCCAGGAAGTGGAGGTTGCAGTGAGCCGAGATTGGACCACTGCACTCCAGCCTGGTGACAGAGCAAGACTCCGTCTTAAAAAAAAGATTAGTGACCTTATCCATTTTTTAAAAAAAGGATAAACTGAACTTCATCAAAATTAAGAATCACTTCTCTTCAAAAGACACTGTTAAGGGAACAAAAAGACAAGTCACAGATTGGGAGAAAACCACATATCTAATGAAGAATTTGTATGTAAAATATATAAAGAATTCACAACTCAATAATAAAACAATCTAATTTTTTTCAATGAGCAAAAATTTGAATAGACATTTAATTAGATATTAAGGATGGTAACTAATCACATTAATCAATGCTCAACATCATTAGATATTAGGAAAATGCAAATTAAATCCATAATGAACTAACATTGCGTATCTACTAGAATGGCTAAAATTTTTAAAACCTGACAATATTAAGTGCTAGGGATGATATATATAGCAAGTAGATGTATATCACTCTCGTACACTTCTGCTGGAAACGCAAAATGGTATAATCACTCTGGAAAATAGTTTGGTAGTTTCTTACAAAGTTAAACATATTATATATTTCATATAAAGTTAAACATCTATTGCTGGGATACCCAGCAATCCCATTCATAGGTACATATCTAAGTGAAATGAAAACTTCTGTTCACACAAAAATCTGTAAGTGAATGTTTATAGAGATTTGTAATTGCCAAAAACTGTAAATGACCCAAATATCCCTCAGCTAGAGAAGGGATAAACTGGGGTATATCCATGCAATGGGATACTAGCAATGAAAAGGAACAAATTATTGATATATGCAACGACATGGATGAATTTCAAATGTATTAGTGAAGTGAAAGGGGCCAGGCTCAAAAGGCTACAGATTGTATGATTCCATTTATATGACTGACATTCTGGAAAAGGCAAAACTATTGGGACAGACATCAGAGTAGTGGTTGTGAGAAATAAGGGAAGGGAGAGGGGTTGACTACAAAAGAACATGGAAAAATTTTGGGGATGAAACTGTTCTATATTTTTATTGTGATGGCAGTTATACAACTCCATCTGTCAAAATTCACAGAACTACACACCAAAAAGGATAAATTTTACTGTATCTAAATTATAACTTTTTTAAAAAGCTCCAAATGGAAACCATAAAATACAAAACAAAAAAAACACTATGAAAATGACCACAATGTCTGCATGCAAGAGAAAACCTTTTAAACAGGACCATTAAAAATAAAGTCTACAATGTCATACGCATATGCACACGTTCTCTTTGCCGCCCTCTACCCACTGACAGATCTCAGCAAAGGGCATTTCAAAGGAAACCATCTCATCCTCTGTTCTTACCTGAACCATGGAATGTCTTAGGGTTGAAAGAAGGTACGCATACCCCATGAAGGCCCTAATACCTGCAAGCTGTAGAGAGCTGGGAAAGGTCACAAGAGTTCCTTCAAACTGCACTGGGAACTGCATTGCCCCTTATCATTCTTCCTTAGAACAGGGGTTGACACAAATTCTCCAGCAGCGCACTCACCTCTGTTGTGACTGCACTTATATCGATGGGCTGGATCTCAGTACTGCAGCGCTCACTCCCTTACAGAGGAAACTGAATTTTGCAGAGGCAATGAAAGTAGGCCAAGGCGACAGAGCACTCTAGTTACAGGGTGGCAGCCAATCACGGGCCCCTCTCCAGGAGTGTCTCACTCTGAGGTCAGGACTCAAAAGCAGAGTCTGTGCCGTCAGCCTGAACCCAAAGGGACTGACTCGTTGAGCTTGTTTTTCCACAGCATTAACTTGAGGGTTTATGATTTGAGACCCCAAATCAATCTCTGCCGTGGCGCTGGTGGTCTCTCCTCCCACAGTTAGTGCCTAGTCTGACCTAACCTTTTCCTTGCTTCGCATACTGAAGGTGGCAGCCAACTCCAACCTAGAGCATATAGGTCAGGTATTGGAAATGAAAAGCCATAATGTACCCATCATCCCAGACCGTTGTGAAACCCAACAACCACAGCCCAAGGAATATCATAGTTACGACATCTTCCCCTTCCACTCAGGATCACAAACTTTAAAAATCCCTTTGGAGTTGGTTCTCACAGGAGTTGTGGGGAACGTACCTTTTGTTTTTCCATCCACCGACACCACTTTCTTTGTCTCTGCTGTTAACAACAGTTCATAAGGGTGTTCGTCTTCTTCCCGGGCTGCACTCCCATGAATCCTAGGTCTCATGGACAGAACCTAAGGGAGAGAAATATCCAGTGTATCTTGTGCATGTGGCTAATACCAAGACAGGCAGTGTGGAACAAATTCGAGATCATTGGCTCTTTTTGCATCAAAGAAGAAGAAAGGTGGAAAAGAGAAGGTGAATAATTCAAGTGTCACATAGAATCACAACTGCATTTCTGGATATATACCCGTACCTCTAATCTGAATGGCCTTTGATTAGAATACACCCCTTTCTGAGGATCACTTGAGCCTAGAAGTTTGAGGCTGCAGTGAACCAGGATTGTGCCACAGAACTCCAGCCTGGGTGACAGAACAAGATCCTGTCTCTAAGGAAAAACAAAAACAAAAAAACAAAAAACTCCCCTTTCTTTGATTTTAGTCTTCAAAAAATGCTAAATAAAATCCAAGATCCTTCCTTTCTTGCGTCTCCCATGCCTAGAGTGTTCTGCATCATCTCTTTTCTGAGGCTAATACTTGCCTTCATGCTCCATCATGAAGGCAGACCTCTTTCTCCATGTTTCTTTTCTAATATGCACATATGCTATCCAAAGACTGGAATCCTTCCCACCTCCTCAGGAGGAAACCAAAATGACTTCCAACTGACCCTCAACACTTGACGTTTACTAGAAACAAACTTGTCTGTAAGGCCATCTCTATTTTTGTGAGCTTTTCTTCAGAGGTCCTGAGGGTTATAGCGAAGGATATCCCCAAAACTGGATTCCTATAACCTTTATGATAACACAATTTTAAATTACTTCCACCAATCTCTGCTCTGAAGAGTCAAGTGGCTAGAAAGTTTGAATTACAGTGTGGAGGGGGAAAAGCAGCTGTCTACTGAGAAATTCCTAATCCAGGCAGTCAAGTGTCTCTGATGAAATAACGGAACCAGAGCTGGCTCCTACACCTGGCAACTGTAAGGCTTTGACCAGCTGAGGGCCTGATGGCCACAGCGTGTCTTGGTACCAGAATAGCCACGCTTTCCCTCGAATCAAGCTGTAGACACCAATTAGTGCTACAGCCACTCTGTGAGAGAGAATGGATATCCTTGCTTTAGAGGATAATTCTGGCCCAGTTGTCCTAAGAATCCAATCTGTTTCACAGGCAAAATAAGAAGAAAAAAAAGAATAAGCTAGTATTAAGACAAATCCTACTTATTAGAACAGCAAACCAAGGCTCAGGATCTCTTCTTGATCAGTTTGGCTAGGACAAGTAATGTATTACAAACAAGGGGGTGGGAGTGGAGGGGAATTCCCAATTCCAGCTAACAAATAATGCTACCCTAAAAATGTGATTCCTTGGCAAACACAGAGACTTCCTTCCTCTGACATGTCCCTCAGCCCACTGGAAATGCATCAGGTTTGTGGTTCATCGGGTTTTTGCTTCTCAAGGCATAGCTCACTGTGTTATGTGCCTAATGAGACAACAAGGACTCTAGTAGCCTCAGACTAAATGAGAAACTGCAGCTCCTGTCTGTTAACAAGGCTGCCACTCTAAAGGCAAAATGACAGTTTCCTTCCAAAATTCTGCTAAGCACAGCAGGAACCTCCACTTACAGCAAGCTACCTGGAAGTTAAAAGCTACTTCACTACAATGAGCCATTTACTCATATTACTTATTCCTTGCCTCTTCATAGGAACACAATTAAGGGAACAAACAGGGACCATTAAACAGTTCACACTGTGTCAACTTAATACCACAGGCATCATAGGCAGGAATTTGTGTTCTGCAGATTTACGCACCTACAGCTATCACTTACACAGAGCCCTGGAAATCTTATTCAGTGAGTGTTCTACACACAGGAAGAGCTCTCATATAGCCTCGGGCATGCTTCCTTCAGAGGTAGGTAATTGACAGCCTGGATGCCCAGCCTATAATATCCTTTCTTCTTACGCAGCAGAGGGTTGATGACTTCCATGTGGCAAATCAGGCCCACCAGACCTGCTTTCACTCTGTGCCTAGTTCTTGTGCAGGACAAATAGAGGCAGAGAACCATCAAATGCCAGAGCTGGAAGGGATCCTAACCATCACAGTAACAGCCAGAGAGCACCTGGTTCTGCTCTTTCATTTGTAGATGACAAACCTGGTTCCCAGAGAGGTCTGGGGACTTGTCCAAGGTTATACAGAAAGCTCACAACAGAGCCATGGGCATAAAAGTCAATTCCCTTGATTCTGGACCAGTTTGGCCTCATTTTCTTCTTTCATTTTTTTCTTCATCCAATTGCTCATACCCAGATGACAAGTAGAGTGATCATTTCTTCTTGGTGCTGGCTCCTACCAGCTATGGGATTAAAAATCCTCACAATAAAGCAATAAACTGCTTTTCTTTGAGCCTTCTTAGCTTCCACTCCAGAAGCCCTGTGTCATAGTCAATACGGCAATTAACTGATTTTCAACAGAAAGGATTCTGCTCTTTACTAAATTACTCCTTAATCTTTTTTTTCCCCCTTCCTCCAGGGCTGGCAATAAATCAAAGCCATATATATATATATATGTATATATGTATATATGTGTGTGTGTGTGTGTGTGTGTGTGTGTGTGTGTTTTCTGCTATGTGGAAAGCAACATTTCTGCTGCAGAGAAAAGCTATGAGCAGTCACCACCTAACAGTGACCAATGGAATGTCCAGTTGGGGTGTGGGAGCTTTCTGGGAAGAGATACTCCAGCAGCTGCAACTTCCATGAATATTTAGCACATCTGAGCACAGAGAAGACTACAGCCAGTCCTGATGCAGCTGGCAGCCCCTTCTGTGGGCAAAAACATCTACACAGCATGTGTATGTGCGTGAGTCTATGTGTCTAATGTTTTTAAGCCAGTTTCATGATCAGGTCATTAACCTGATAAGCACTCCTAGAGCTAGGTATACTCTGGCTTCCCCTAAAGGCTTCTATGAGTCATCTGACAATGACCAGGCTTAGGAATATGAATACAAATATTGGGGCAGATAGCTTGCCAAAGACAAAAGCCTAAGTTTGATGAAGTCAGTGTCTTCTGAGATATGATAGGGTCTAGGGTATTAAAGCTTTAACAGTATAAGGAAAGACAGTGAAAGACAACAAAGTCCAAAAAATATACATAATAGTACACTTTGAAGAAGACCATTCAGACTACAAACTACAGCATATGAACAAAATCTGCCTGGATCACATGCAGGCCATATCACCTCTATATTAAGGTACCTATAATCACCAGTAAATTAGCAAATTCAGTGTTTCACCATCTTCCAAATACTGACTATGCTGGTCCAACTGATCCAGAATTCCAGGCTATTCAGAAGCAAGTTTTAGAAAATGTATCTCAAACTCTCCCATCTAGGAGAGTAATATGAAGATTTTCCCCTTCTCTCTACCAGCCACCACTTCTTGACACTGTGTTATTGCCACATTGTATGCTTTAGAAAACCTTGGGAGAATAGAAAGTTCTGGGTATAATCCAGTGTTTCTTTAAGAGCCTTGCCCAAGCATTATGAATTTTAACTCAAGTCCTTGTTAAAGAGGGGCAGAAGGCATTTACAGAGAACCAGCCCCAACTGAATATGCTTATTATTAGGCTTCTCCTTGTTAAAAAAAAAAAAAAAAAAAAAAAAAAGGAGGGGGGTAATGAGACAAACTTCTATTTATATAAAAATATGGAAGGATTTACTACGTGCACTTGGATCTACTAGAAATGGGTTATTATCCAGAGGTGGTAATAACAGGCTGCAAATCTAGAAACCCTTAGATGAGACATTATAATAAGCATTTTGTAATTAAAGGAAAGAATTAAGGACAGAATTTGTACCTAGCATAGAAATCTTCCCCTATCTCCAACACTGACTTTTACATTTTTAAAAGAGCTTCCTTGTATTTAAACATTTTGTTAAACTAAAGCCATCCTTCTGGTTCCATGTGTTTATACTGAATAAAAGAACCTGCCATGGTCCGTGGCAATACTGTAAAAAATCATTAACTCTAACTTCTAGGGATAAAGTGATGAGAGTAATTAACTGTTTTATATTAGCTGATTTTTAAATTGGAGAATAGGGCATTGAATGAGCTACAAAATGACTAATAAAATTATGTAATATTTTCAATAAATATTCCATAGATATATTCTCCTAATGGCAGGAAGTGTTAGCAGAGCATTGTGAAGATGAAGGATTAAGGAAAACACAATTTTTTCACACTTCTAAGTGACTGAGTTATTTGCCTCATGATAACATTTCCTTTTCAAAAGGGTAGACTATTCTTTTCAAATCAACTTCTTTGATCTTCCAGCCCCGGCCATCCCACATAATTCCTATGTCTTTTCTAATTGAGTCTTCAGGGCTCAATTCATGTTTGTCCTGGTGTAGAGTCTTCATGTGAAATGAACAGGAAAAAATACAAAAACAGGAATAAGATGTTTGGGGCAGAGGCACTAAAGCTTGCTAATGAGGCACAGTCTAGGGAACAGTGATTAAAGGGAAGCTCTACATCTTGTATCAAAAGACAAGAGGCTTAAAAGCAAAAAGTGAGACTGTTCAGCTTATTGGAGCCAGGAGAAAAATGTACATTTTACTTTCCATGTGGTATGGCAGATCAATACTGGGCCTGTCTGTGAGAGCTATATTAAAATTCTTTGTGAGTTTGAAAGGTCTTATTCCAGATTACTAGTACACATAATACAAATTTATAATCCAAAGAGCTGAGGAGAAGATGAGAAAGCAAAGTCTTTTAAAGCACGCATTGATGCACTTTTCAACAAACTCAAATTTCAGCAATAGGGAATAAACCCACAACCCTCTACCTCGGAAGCTGTCAAGGGAAAATACTTCTTATCTATGCGGTCTTCTTCCTCTTCATCGGGCGGCGGCTTTGCTGGAGGTGGTGGACGTTCCCTCTGCAGAAGAGAAAAAAATAAATATTTTGCTATCTCTTTTTTCAAGTATCGAATTTTTTGGTTTGCCCTCATCTTAGCCCTTAGAAATGAAAAAGAATAATGTATGGAATTCCCCTGAGAGACTAAAGTCAAGGTTTAGTCTCTGAACAGATGAAGAACTCTGTGCATACATACACAATTCAATTAGCATGCTCTATGGTTTTTGATGTCTGTAGCAGAGATCATAAACACCTCTTTCGTATCCTAGACCACAGTGAGAAACGCCAGTACTGAGAACACATAACTGCCTTGTTAGAAAATTTCCTTCATAATACTGACATATAAAACTTTACCTTAGGAAAATCAGTGGCTCACTTTTCAGTCTACTCTAGAAAGAGCAAACACTGGATCAAAAGAAATCAACCTGTGAAATTTGTTCTAACAAATCAAAGTTACTGAGGAAGTAATGAGGAAAGTAATCAAGGACAAAAATGTTAATTCCTGTTGAAACGTTAACGCTCTGATACTGGTCTATTCCCACTTATTAGCAAAAAGCTCAAACTGTTCTCTTATCCTTGGTTGCCTCCTTCAATAGTAAGTATCATAGGAAACTCTATTTCATCTAAACCCATTTGAAAAAAACTTTTTTTTGAGACAGAGTCTCACTCTGTCGCCCAGGCTGGAGTGCAGTGGTGCGATCTCGGCTCACTGCAAGCTCTGCCTCCCAGGTTCATGCCATTCTCCTGCCTCAGCCTCCCGAGTAGCTGGGACTACAGGTGCCCGCCACCACACCTGGCTAATTTTTTGTATTTTTAGTAGAGACAGGGTTTCACCATGTTACCCAGGATGGTCTGACTCTCCTGACCTCGTGATCTACCCACCTTGGCCTCTCAAAGTGCTGGGATTACAGGCATGAGCCACTGTGCCCAGCCCATCTAAACCCATTTTTAAAAGGAAGGGCCATATAGTGAATATTTTAGGCTTTGCAGTCAATTCTGCCGTTATAATGCAAAAGTAGCCACAGATGATATGTAGATGAATGTGGCTGTGCTCCAATAAAACTTTATTTACAAAAACAGACACTTGTGGACTGTCGTTTGCCAACCCCTGCTCTAGAATAAGAAAGTCACTGAAGAGGTGACACAGGATAAGTTAGATCATGGGTAAACAATTTCAGGAATACACAGGATGATCCTGATGAAGGAAAACTGAAAGCTGAAGAGATATTTGCCATTGTACCTGCAGGGCCTTTAGCACTGTTTATATTCCAAAGCCCTGGTCATGCTTGAGAATCAGCGTTCCTACTAAAGGGAGTGGGGAACCCAAAACAAGAGCTGTCCTGCAGGCTCATTCCCTGGCTTGTAGGTTTGTTCACTGTGTTGTTAAAACAGGAGTATTTCAGAAAGTCAAAGCACAGAACGCTGAGTTATGCAAGAGCCCAAGCAAAATCTGCATGGAAAGATGTTTCTCATGTTTTAGGAGCTACCCACATTAGCATTTTGGCATCCATAATCTCTCTCTTAAAATGGGCTTCACTGCTCAGTATTCTATCTTGATAAGTCGGTCATTCCCATAGACCCTGGAACCAGATGGATGCCCAATGGCAACAACTTCAAAACAAGCCTGTATGCTCAAGCCAAACAAAGCTATTTACATCAGATGTCCCACTAAGTCCCACTTTCCCCACCCTTCTTTGCTCCAGAAGTGCAGGAACCTGGTCCCAGTGCCACCTTGTAAGGAAGAGAACAGCAAAAGGAGCAGACCTGTATCCATCACCAGTTAACTAACCCTGGGACAACCAAGTAACTGAGGGGGAAAAAAAAAACAAAAAGGAAACACAACAACAAAAAGAACTCATCCTAGAAGCCTTCCTAAGGCCAAAACAGCCTAGAAAGAACAATATGGAAGCTTTTCATGGAAGAAACAATCACCAGGGACACTGGAAGGAAAAAGAAATACCTGTGTCTCTTTTTTTCTAAGGTGAAAACTTTGGAGCAGGGCCTAGAAGTACAGCGGTGATTTACACATACCATCCATTGTATTTACCGAGAGGTAAACAGGCCCTTTGCCATAGTTAATTACCAAGGGCCAGGAAGACAGCACAGCCACAACATACACAAGTAAAAATGGCAAAGCAT
Source organism: Hylobates moloch (assembly GCF_009828535.3). Taxonomy (NCBI): domain Eukaryota; kingdom Metazoa; phylum Chordata; class Mammalia; order Primates; family Hylobatidae; genus Hylobates; species Hylobates moloch. The sequence goes on along the minus strand of NW_026652295.1, from coordinate 33,534,958 downwards.
CCACCCGTTTCTGCTTAGGACCACAGGAGGGAGAGAAGGAGGCCACAAGGACAGCAGGAGGGAACAAAGAGACCTGTGTAAATCAATCACAGGAACTCATTCTCAGCTTTCTTCAGTAACCCCGAGCGGCTTCTTGCAAAGACTCCAGCGCCCCCTAATGGGCATCACCTATAAGTACCAATTAAAACACCACCTTCCTCCAAACCTGGATTTGCTTAATTGAGCTGTGCCTAAAAGCAAAATAAGTGAAAAAAACTAGCTGTCTATGGAAGCGCTACACTGGTGGTGCTCAGCACATGCGCTTGCTTTCACCGCTCACAAGGAGTTTTGTCACAGTCCTTGATAACACCCACTCTGGTGGACTACCACTAGACTGCAGGACTTTCCAAGATCCATACCAAAATGGTGTTTCAGGGCATAGCAGGGCACAGCAAGGAGCCTAATGAAAAAGAACACTCTAAGAACCATAAGGCCATTCCCAGGGCACACCTGCAAGAAACAAGGCTACCTGCAGCCAAAGGATCATCAAAATGGTCCCAAGCCAGATTCAGACCAAAAGGGAAAGGCCAGCCCCTCCAACAGGAAGAAATAACATAGGCCTGAAAATATGTCTCCAGATGGGGTTAGCACTAGGATCTCATTAGAGCAATGGTCAGTTTAGCTAATGGGCAGTGCTCCAAACCTCAAATTGTTGTGCCTGGCAGTGGAGGAAGGAGGGTCAGTGGGACCAGTGATTCAGGCCTACACTCCCAACATAACCCTAGGGGAGAAGCCAGGGGTAAGTTATCTTGAGAACAATGTACAAGACTAGAAGTAAAAGCAGGTACAGACTGTCTGACCTGCGATGGTACAATGTTTCAACCTTATCATCGTGGGAAAGCAATAAGCATTCAGTAGAAACTGTCCTTCCAGTACTCACACAACCATTCTGTTTTTCACTTTCAGTGCAGTATTCAATAAATTACATAAGCTATTCAACACTTTATTATAAAACAGCCTTTGTGTTAGATGATTTTGCCCAATTGTAGGCTCATGTAAGTATTCTGAGCACATTTAACCTAGGCTAGGCTAAGCTATGGTGTTTGGTAGGTTAGGTGTATTGCCTGCGTTTTTGACTTATGAGATTTTCAACTTACTATGGCTTTATCGGGATATAATCCCACTGTAAGTCAAGGAGGATCTGTACTAGAGAAAGAAACAGAAAGATGGGAAAGTGGACCTTGAGAAGGAAAAATTCAGAGTTGTTCTCATCCTATTATCTCAATGGCTAGAGGCATTATAATTAGATAAAATAGGAATGCCACAGACTAATAAATACAATGTTAAGCCCTGCTACAACCCTGTTGAATCCAGAACCTGCCTAAATCCAAACGGAGAATCCTTTCAGGGCAAGTGGATGGTGAGCATACACTCAGGACAGATAGAAACTCCTTTCAGTGAGCTTCTTTCACTGTATGTTTCTGTTTTTCAGAGAGAAAACAGACAATATACAGCAAAAATTCCAAAGACAGAAGCAACACTAAGGCTAAATAGAAATAAGATGCTTTAGTTTGCTCTAAGGCCAATGAAGTCACATAAAGATGCAAGCTGCTTATACTGAAACTAGAAAAAATGAAACTCTACCTCAGTGTGATCTGTATAGTTTTAGTACACTCAGCAAGAGAGACCCAGCAGAGCCCCATGAAGAAGAGGAGAACAAGTGGGCTCCAGGCCTCGGAAACATGAGCTGGTTCCAGGGATCACACTTCCCTTCCCCGTGCCCCATCACCTCACGGGCCAGCCAGCCAACACAGCCCCCAGGAGGTGTAAGCCCCAGGTCACATACAGGCCTCACTCCAGCAGGTTTCACTCCTGCTGCCTCAGCTTCCTTGTTCATGGAGTCTCGGTCAGATGATCGCCCACTGGCCATGCTGTCCAATGAATGGCAGGAGATGGCATTATACAGAGCTTCGTAGGGACCCTCTTCTTCAGCATTTGCATCAAAATCGATAATCAGTTCAGTCACTGCTTTCTCCACATCACCTGAGAGGAGGATGGAGGGCAAGAGAGTCACTAAAGGGGAGCAGAATCTCAGGTTCCAACCACTGCAGCAACCCAAAGCCTCTTTAGTCACCCACGCTCACGAACACTAACCCAGAGCTAGAAAATGATTACTTTGTTCCACGGACAAGAATACATATAGTTTCAGCTGTTCTTTATACCCTGAGATCTAAACAGATTTTTCTTTAATATGAAAAACCATTGACATCTATAAGGGATACCTCCCAAGACCTTTATAAAGTCCCAAAATACCTCAATACCATAATGACATAAACTTAATCCATAAGATATAGCAAGGTGTAACTGAAAAACTTAAGTTACCCTTTACATTCTTTAATAAGAGCCTCCACATGCTCAAGCAAAATAGAGGACGGCAAAGGCTTTCTGAGCTGGAGGCCCGTGCAGCTGTTAGCTTGGCCTGTTAGATAACTATCAGCCTCGGAGCACCTGCAATCCAAACGTGTGACTCTGCAAAGTTACCAACTGTTAGAGCCCAGGCAACTCTGGGTCACCTGTAAATAATCAAAACCATAAATGTAAAATCCTTGAAGAGGTCAGTGAACTACTAATCCCATTACTAGCAGATTATGAGGTCAAGAAAAAAAGTGCATGTGGGAGGAAGACGAGGACTCCACAGTACAGAGAGCTGGGCACCCTTTAGCCCTTATCGCCCTGCACTCCTCTGGGAAATCCCTTTCCCTTTTTCATTTTTAGCTTTGTTCTGTTTTTCTAGCCTTCTTTATTGTGATCTATATTTGGGGAAAGGTGTCAATCTTTATTCTATCTTTGTATTCATCATATCAAGGACCCAAAAGGCTGCTAAATGCATCTGAAAAGGTGGATCCTGACTACTGATAGTTAGGCTGGACTCCATAAGCTCCCATCCAGACCACATTTGTTGCTCATATGATATATTATCAAAATTTGCCATGTACCCACCTACCAATCAGATGATACTCATTAAATATTGGCCAGGCACGGTGGCTCACGCCTGTAATCCCGGAACTTTGGGAAGCTGAGGCAGGCAAATCACGAGGTCAGGAGTTCGAGACCAGCCTGGCCAACATGGTGAAACCCTGTCTCTACTAAAAATACAAAAAAAATTTAGCTGGTCACAGTGGGAGGTGCCTGCAATCCCAGGTACTCGGGAGGCTGAGGAGAATCGCTTGAACCCGGGAGGCAGAGGTTGCAGTGAGCCAAGATCACGCCACTGCACTCCAGCCTGGATGACAGAGTGACACTCCATCTCAAAAAAAAAAAAAAATTTATTATTCGTCAACTATGTACAAGGCACTAGGTTGTGATTGTGTGTTAGAAAAAGAAGGTTTCACTGAGATTTGAATTTATCTTGAGATGATCCTCTCTACTACACATCCCAGAATAGATCTCACAGAGCCAACTGGAAAAGTGGAGGCTAAAATAAAGTAGGAAAGAAGAGGCCCACAGTCAAAAGCATAAACTAAGTCCAATAAAACTTCACATAGTAGTTGGCAAAAAATGAACTGAATATAAACTAAGTACTCACAACCCCCCAAAATTATTATTTAAATCAAGATTTTTCCATTCTGCCCACGAATGTTCAACTCTTTCCAAGCTGAGCACCCCTTTACTGATAGGGGAGAGTTACCTTACCCTGAGACTTCTGTGATATGGAGTCCATACTGGAGATGAGAGGTGGCTGGGGTGGGGGGGTTTTATCTACTTCTTTTGTACTTCTTTTTCCAGTCATGTGATCTACATGGAAAGAGTAAAAAAAAAAATAAAAAGTGCTGCACCAAATACAAATGGCTTGGTTCAATTCGTGTGTCCCCTGGTCACCCAGACAGGGAGAAAGGATGATACCTTCAATTAATGCTGCTATTTGCTGGCTCTTTTGAGAAGGCAGTTCCCGAACAGTGTCTAGGGCAGTCAGTCCATGGTTATCTTTTATGTTGACGTCAATTCCTAGAAAGGCACACCAGGTGGACCAGGGGAGTGAGCATTTTCAAGCCAGCCTCCAAAAGGGTCGAATTTTAGGACATTTAAGGCTGTCAGCAGCATGGCCAACATTTTTCATCCAGAGCCATTTAATCCAGCTATTCAAGAACAGTTTACACACTTGTAATCAACCAGTGGAGATACACATACATTGAGTTCAAACACAGCCAGCAAAAATCCCCCTAGGGGACTAGGGAGAAACAATCCCAACCCTGGCATGCTGTGTAGACAAGAGCGCTGCCGACCTCTCACCTGCAGCCAGCAGGATTTGCACCACATCGGTCTTGCCAAACAAAGCAGCCTCATGCAAAGCACTGCCCATCTCCGTCTGGAAAGCAAACGAGAGCGCAGAGCGGGATGTCATCAGAACAGTTTGGTGCGGCTTCACATGACAAAGGGGACACAGACAAGAAGGGACACAAAATAAAACAAACTACACAAAGCCCTCTGTCATTATCTTTCCAGCTTTTCTTGTGTGGATTCCAAAACCACGATTGTGGCCCATACACCAAGGCCATGGCTGTGCCACCAGCAGGCCACGTGTGAACAACTGAACAGTTACTCTTAGAGCCATCTACTGGTGAAATGCCTCAGAACTCTACCTTCCTGGGTGGAAGGAGTAATGAGAAGAAAAGTACAAGAGAAACACCCTCACTTCAAATGCGGTTTGGTCAACACAAAACCTAAGGAATTATTCATCTGAATGGGAAAGGCTAACAAAGAAAGGAAATGTGGCATTTCTTGCTGGCATCATCAAGCTGATGAGACTTTGGAGGCGCTAAATGGTGGCAGTGGGAACACATGGATAGGAAGATAATGAAACTTTTCTGGTTTTGAGAGCCAGTCCATAAGCACATCTTTTCAGGGTTTAATGACTACGGATTACCCCCTGAAAAGAAACAAAAAAATAATAGACTCGTTGAGGAGTTCATTTGTTTTTAAAGTGTCACATTAAAATGAGTCAGCAAATGGAAGCATTTGAAACATGATGTGAAACGTGCTAAATAAAGAGCACAGCCCAGCAGCATGGTCCTTGTGCCTTCTGTAAAATGACTGAGTCTCTTGAGATTGGAGGAGCCCCCACCCACCCTGCTACCTGGTAGTTGCTGTCCATGCCAGCATCGAGGAGGACCTGGACCACGGCTTTGTGGCCATTCCTTGCTGCCAAGTGCAGAGGGGTGTGCTTCTTAGTGTTGCAGCTCAAGAGGTTGGGGTGTGCATTAAGGAGCATTTTCACCACCTCCAGTCGCCCGTACAGTGCTGCCAGGTCCAAAGGGGTCTCGAATTTATTGTTGCGCATGGTGGGGTCCGTCAGTTCCTCTAAGAGCACCTTCACCACCTCTGTGTGGCCATACTGCGCTGCACAATGCAGGGCCGTCTCGTTGTCATTGTTCTAAAGGGTTAACAAGCGATCACATCAGAAAGGTGACTGGCAGACGGGCACCTGACTGGGACAACCACACATAAAACCACTGAAATTTAAATGAGAAAAATAGCAGCAACACTTGGGGGCTAATAAAAGTCAGAATCCAGGCATACTCCCCCACAAACAAGACTGACTGGTCTAATCAGTGACACCTTCCCCCAGTGACTGTGAGAGGGGAGAAGTCATTTCTTAAACACTGGCAATCCCCTGTGTGCCATGAAGGAAGGGTCTCCAGGTTGTAAGGAGAGTGAACAAGAAAATGTGGCAGGCATTTGGTGGAAGCTCTGGCAAGATGAATACCAATAATATCACTGCTATTATTTCAGTTTAAACTTCAAATGGTTTTACAATTTGTAGGCATTCAATCCTATCGTTCTGATTCTGCATTTGTCAACCATCCATTGCCTTACACATAAGCTTTTTAATAAAAGTTTTTCATCTGCATAGCTTCTTGCATGCAAATCAATGAGCCAACAGTGAAAGTAACAGAGCAGACTAAAAATCGCTCAAGGTATCAGCCAAAAGCCATTTCCAGGTAAAGGGGGCACTCGGGCTCAGTCACAGAGAAATAGGGGACCCTGACGCTGCACTGTGCCTACCCCAGGAGCCTGCACCAAGCAACGCATGCAGTATCTACTTCATTAAAATGGCAGCCAGCACAGGAAGATGTTTCTTATGTAAGAAAGAGGCAAATGCTAGCATGTTTTGTGTGAGAGGTGCAAAATATTCAAATGTAATATTGCTATCAATTCAAGCTCACAACCCACAGTCCTCTAATGCCAATTTTGTTTCAAACTAAAGACAGAATTTGGGATAAAATGGGAGAATTGTGTGCTTTATCAACCACCAGAGGCAAAATGTTAGTCATTCCAATTATGCTCTTTTACTACTGACAATGTCTAATTAGAGCAGAAATAAAGTAAGTCCCATGACCTCTCCTTTTTGAGAAGCACTGATGAAAATAATTCTCCCACAAGATTTTGAGATTCCTAAATTTATCCAGGAGGCTTCTGCTACTTTTGGGACAGAAAGCTCAAGAGGGGGTTTGTCAGTTAAGTCAATATTGTGCACCTTTCAGTGGTCAAAAGGTCAAAATGTTTCTGCAATTGCTTTAATTCTATTAATGAGACTAAAAGTAATGGATTAGGAGTTACCCAAACATGCATATGCAATTCCATCTGCTTTTGATCTGGCATTTGACTGCATCATTTTTTCCAACTATACCAAGTATACCAGAAAGATCCACAGCTGCTGGGAGCAAGTCCCCAGAAGGTGAGAACGATGGCAAAGAAAAATTTTTAAATGAAATAAAGACAGAAAAAGTAGTAGCAGGACACATGCAAAGATAAATGCACACAAATAAACAGAGGATGCAGACAAAGCTGCACTGAGCTCAAACACGACTCAAGGAGAGCAGCTGCCAGGAAAGTGTCAACAGCCTTCGCTGGCCAGAGGATACAGCCAGCCTGCCAGCCACAGCCTCCTATGATATGACTGGGCCCTGAAGGGCAAATTCCATGTAACCTAAAAGTCTGGAGGAAGGGGAAATGCTAGGCAGAAAGCAAGTCTTTGAGGTCCTCCCTGTGCCAAACAAACCTTTTAGGATACCCATTTGGAAGGCCCTATTAAGCTATGGCATGAGTTTCCTAAGCAAACTTAAGAGCTGTCCCTTCAGTTTCTTTCTTTTTTAACCCAACATTTCTCTGGTTGATTATCACTTTCTCTTGATGAACCAACACCTACATTAACAAAAACTCACAGGATCTTTCTGTGGAGTAATTCTGGGGCAGAGTAGTAACCCAAAGAAGTTTAAAAGGATTCTCCAGGTTGTGCATCTCAAGATGAGTATGACAGAAAGAGCCAAGAAAGTCAGCTTATTCTTATTAAAACTCCAATCCAGAAAAACTATTTACTCTGAAGCAAATACTATTGTCTCTCTTATATCCAAGTTGTCTCTCGACAACCAGAATAAATTGTCCTTGATTTTATAAAAAGTATGCCATTAGGGCTAAAGAACTGTAAAAGTCTAAACCATCTAGCAAAGAAAAAAAAACAAAAAAACAAAAAAACTTTTCTCTATTTCTTCTTTGCCAGAATGAAAGCAGCTCTTACAAAGCTACCCTGCTAAAGGCAAGGTCATAATCACTACTGGCAAATTTCCTGCCTCATGTTAAAAATGGTCTAACCACATCTCTGCAGAAAGTTACACTCACAGTCACAGTATAGGGAGCATCTTACTTAGGTTTCAGTCATGCCAGACATGGTCTGGTAACTATAATACCCAAGTTTATTATATCTATGGTGGTGACCACATCCATCACTGACACAAGCCATCACAATAAGCTCTTATTACTGTAGGCTTTTTGCGCCTGACAACTATCAGGGCAAGAACTATCAGTGATTCTCAAACTGGCTTCATTTTGGAATTACATGGGAGCTTAAAAATAACTAGTAGGGGCCGGACGCGGTGGCTCACACCTGTAGTCCCAGCACTTTGGAAGGCCGAGGCAGGCGGATCACGAGGTCATGAGATCGAGACCATCCTGGCTAACACAGTGAAACCCCGTCTCCACTAAAAATACAAAAAATTACCCAGGCATGGTGGCGGGCGCCTGTAGTCCCAGCTTCTCGGGAGGCTGAGGCAGGAGAATGGTGTGAACCCAGGAGGCGGAGGTTGCAGTGAGCCGAGATCGCGCCACTGTACTCCAGCCTGGGCGACAGAGCGAGACTCCGTCTCAAAAAAACAAACAAA